>NW_024426774.1:70299144-70609621 GCF_017311325.1 Ursus maritimus
CCCCCCCCAGTCCCACCCTGGGAGTTTACTGGTCTCAAGAGCCAAGGCATTTTTGAATGGACTTGTAGCAACAAAAGAAGAAACCTTGAATTAACAAAAGTAAAGAGAGAGACTTGATACTTCCACAGAAAACTAGGACTCTCGAAGGGCTGTACCTTTGGTGAAAGTATGAGCCAAAAATGAAATGTGCAGAGACGCACAGAGAAATAGTGAAGCTTTGTCTCTTAGCCTAGCCTCTTGATTGGGGAAAAAAATGTTCCCCTGTGAAGTTATAATATCAGTCTGCCCTTATTCAGGTCTAGAGTTCAGTCTTACATTGACTATAGAAACTGGGGGCTTGCAGGTTGAAAAATTAACTTAAACAATGGATACCAAACAGAAGCAAACATAAAATCTCTCTGAAGAAACACACCCTCCATCTGGGCCCCACAGGATTCCCATATACAAAGCCCTACTAAAGATGAGCTCATCATCTAAATTACAAAATGCAGGAGGATATAATCACCATGAGTGAGAGCTAAGAAATTCTCAGGAGGGAAATGGTATAGACCTGATCTAACATAGCGTCAGCCTGGCATGAATCTTCCACAATTAAAATCTCCAACGCATCAGAAGAATCTGTCAGTAGCTAAAACTGTTTCTTTTGTTTTCCCCAGACAGCTTGTTCAAGAGCACACGTCACAGACTAGACTGCCAGATATCAGCTGAGCCATTAGCCTCCCACCCACCCCCCAAAGAGTAAACCAAAAAATCTAAACACTTACTGTTCCTTGAGTGTCTTTAGTTTGTTTGTTTGGTTTTTTTCTCTCTCTTTTAAATCCCTTCTTGGTAACAGTCTAATGACTATTGTCTTTAAAATAAGTGAGTATATCATTTACATGGAGGTACCTAAATGTCTCTGAGTTATACTTTTTTTTTTTTTAAGATTTTATTTATTTATTTGAGAGACAGCAAGAGAGGCAACACAAGCAAGGGGAGTGGCAGAGGGAGAAGCAGGCTTCCCACTGAGCAGGGAGCCCGATGCGGGGGCTCGATCCCAGGACCCTGGGATCATCACCGGAGCTGAAGGCAGATGCTTAACGGCTGAGCCACCCAGGCACCCCTCTGAGTTATACTTTGACAGAGTCAAATGAATAGATGTAGCAGCAGGACTGGGCCACAAGAACTTCAGATAATAAAGTTCCCAGACTATTAAAAAAAATAGTGTATTTAAAATAATGAAAGACCTGTCCCTAAGTACTTTGTGTTTTGGGATGCTGCTGTAATGGTATTTTTAAAATTTCTTTTTCCCTGTATTCATTGCTAATATAAGGACATACCATTGATTATTGTATATTGACCTATAGCCTGTGGCCTTGCTAAATTCATTAAATTCCAGGAGCTTTTTTCTAGATTCCTTAGGATTTTCAGTGTGCATGATCATGTTGTCTGTGAACAAGGACTGTTTTACTTTTTCCTTTCCAATCTGTCTGCCTTGGCTATCTTTTCCTGCAGTGGTTTGAAGTTCTAGTGTAATGGTGAATAGAGTTGAAGGTGGATGTCCTTGCTTTGTTCCTGATGTTCGGGGAAGAGCACTTAGTCTTCCACTATAAGAACATTAACTGAGGGTTTTGAATAGATGCCCTTTATCCGATCAAGACTACCCTTCTATTCTTAGTTTGCTGGAAGTTTTGTGTTTTGTGTTTTTTTTTTATCATGAATGGGTATTGATTGCCTTTTCTTTTATCTTTTTAGATGATCATATAGTTTTTCTTATGATCATGTATTTATTTATTTAAGTAATAAAGGAAAAGAACTGTGAACCTCAAATTTTATACACAGCCAAATTTTCATTGCAATGAGAGAGAGTAATAAAAATATTCTCAGGCATACAAGGTCTCAGAAGTTTGCCGCATAAAAATCCACAATTGAAAATACCTTTAAAGGAAGTGTTCAAGTAAGAGAAACAAATCCAGGACAACCCTCAGGAGGTATGGGATGTCAGGGTGATCTAATATTTTGATAAATGTACTGCTGTTAAAAAAAAAAAAGTCTAAGATTGAAGAAAAGAGAATGTTAATCCAGAAGAACTAATGTCGAAAATTCCAAACAAAAACAACATGATGGCAGAGGAGAGGAGATAAAAGGGATATTAAGAAATGCTAATGTGGGGGGCACCTGGGTGGCACAGCGGTTAAGCGTCTGCCTTCGGCCCAGGGCGTGATCCCGGCGTTATGGGATCGAGCCCCACATCAGGCTCCTCCGTTATGAGCCTGCTTCTTCCTCTCCCACTCCCCCTGCTTGTGTTCCCTCTCTCACTGGCTGTCTCTCTGTCGAATAAATAAAAACAAAATCTTAAAAAAAAAAAAAGAAATGCTAATGTGTTTGATTTAGTAAGGGGAAGGTATATCTACTTAGAAGTTTAAGAAATCAACAGTTGTGGGATTTTTCACCAGAGGCCATGAGTTCTTTGATAATAGTCAGGGATGGAAGAAGCAAAGTCATTAAATCCCGACGGCCCTCATTTCCACCACCCCCACGTACAGTATGTCTGAATTCAGAACATCCAACGGAAGCCAAAACTCAACTGTGTTTCCCTCTTATCAGAATAAGAGGAGAAATAGGAAGCCTTGCCCCAGTGCCTTGACTAAAGCAGATATTAGTGGCATCAGTAGTTTGAGTTACCCCCTTGGTGGTTACCTTGAGCTTTGTGTATCCTGGCACAGCCCATCTTGGTTAAGATGCAGGGCGCGTTTCATTGTTTGAAGTGGGGAAGGGAACGTGATTGCCAAAGGGGAGGCTGGAAGAGAGAAGTAGCTTCACGTTCTAAGGCAGTTCCTTGTCAGGCCGGTCAATTTTAGCAGAGTGCGTGTGTGAAAACAGAGGACCTGGAAAGTAATCTCTAAAACTACTCATGCCTAGGCACCCCTTGGAACGTCTGCATGTACTCTCGGACGTACTCATGCTTCTTGGGAACAGTGATGGGTCGTTGTGATGGAATGAAGAACACAAAGAATGTAAGATAGGCTGGCTGGCTAGTTCTGATGGCTTTAAGCATAAGAGAGCTTTAAAAAAAATCAGGGGCACCTGGCTGGCTCAGTCAGTTAGAGCATGCGACTCTTGATCTCAGGGTTGTGAGTTCAAGCCCCATGTTAGGCGTGGGGCCTACTTTAAAAAAAAAAAAGTTAAATTGAAAAAATCGGATACCCAGAATTTTACGTTCTTAGCTCAAACCACAGTCAGAGCCTCTAGGAGTGTCTTTAAAAAGTCTCTTTTCCCTTAGAACTGCTGAACATAAGCAGCTAAACTCCAGGTGCAGTGGCTGATATCGTGGGAACCTATATCACAACATAAGATGAATTTATAAACCAATCCTGTCCTTCATGAGAAAGTTAAGGCATTGAATAAGATCATACAGGACCTTGGAAATTAGAATGGGGGAATCGATGCATCTGAGTGCCTGGAATTCGTAAAAGTCACTGGACTCAAATGTGATCTAAATTTATGAAGGTGAGGTCACTGGGGCTTATTGCCAGTGGAAGTGGCTTCTTTCTCCCTTCCGTCCTTGGATCCCTTGCTGGTGACCTCTGTTAGCTGAGCCAGCAAAAGGCAGCTGACCAGAGAGGCTAGGAAATGCTGTTTGCTGGGGCTAGTGCCCTTGTGATGCAAAATACAATAGAGAAGATGGAGGAATGGCTCTGAAGGCAAGTATGCCCAGGACAGTCACCCCCCTGCTTTCTGCTTGTGCCACTAATGTCAGAAGCCCTGCCGTGGCCTCTTATTGTCAAGTGGGATGTACTTTGTGTTCTCCTCGACCCTGTCCCAAGCTCTCGCCTGGTTTGCTTTGCTATTACACCTGGCCCCTGGGAGCGCTTGGGAATACTTGTCTCCTTTTGCTGAACCATGCTGGGGACTGGGGACTCCTTAAGGATGCTCTTAGGCCCTAGACGTCACCCTCAGTATTGCTTCTGGTTGTTTGGGTCCCATATTGGGCTCCCAGGGGCTTGCCATCTCCTGGAAAACACCTGGGGGAGGTAGGGACACTGCCCTGGGTTCTTCTCAAACCCCACCCAAGGCATGAACCCTTGACCAGCTCGGGATCATCTTTAAAGGGATCCTGCCCAAAAGGGTGTCTGCTGGAGTGCTAGGGAAGGCTGATATTGAGAGAGGACCAGGAGCTTTCTGAAAGGGAGGCATCAAGGGAACGGTGGTGAGGGCTCCCGCTGGGAAGCCATACAGACGCACCCTGAGTGAATCAGTATCAGATGGAGAAGGGGAGGAAGAGCCAATAACTGTACCAGTCAGGTGGGAACTTCCTTATCCCCTACCACTCTCCAGTCCTTCCCCCACTCGGCCCTGGTGTGGCCACTAAAGGCAGCTAGCCAGGGGAGGAAGAGCTGGTGACTGAGAGAGAGGAAAGATTGGTTGATTGCTTTATTACTTTTTCAAATATAAGACATTCTTTTTTTTTTAAGATTTTCTTTTTTTTTTAAAAGATCTTATTTATTTATTTATTTATTTGACAGAGAGCCAGCGAGAGAGGGAACACAGGCAAGGGGAGTGGGAGAGGGAGAGCAGGCTTCCCCCTGAGCAGGGAGCCCGATGCGGGGCTCGATCCCAGAATGTTGGGATCATGACCTGAGCAGAAGGCAGACGCTTAACGACTGAGCCACCCAGGTGCCCCCCTGAGCCACCCAGGCACCCCTAAGATTTTCTTTATTTATTTGTCAGAGAAAGGGAGTGAGAGTGCACAAGCAGGGGGAGTGGCAGGCAGAGGAGGCAGAGCGAGAAGAAGCTGAGCAGGGAGCCCGATGTGGGACTTGATTCCAGGACCCTGGGATCATGACCTGATCTGAGGGCAGATACTTAACCAACTGAGCCACCAGGCATCCCAGGAATTTGGTTTTTTTATGATACAACTTTCTGTTCTAATTTTTTCTAGCCACATGTACGTGTAACTTAGATGCAAAATATTTTTGAATTAAAATTCAAGAAATGTATATTACCAATTGTATATAATCAAATAATTATGAGGACTATACCATTATAAATGAACAACTTCCAATTTCTCTCTTTTTTAAAGAATTTATTTACTTATTTATTTATTTGGCAGAGAAGTGCAAACAAGGGGAGCAGCTGAGGGAGAAGCAAGCTCCCTGCTGAGCAGGGAGTTCAATGTGGGGCTCGATCCCAGAACCCTGGGATCATGACCGGAGCTGAAGGCAGGCACTTAACTGACTGAACCACCCAGGTGCCCCCCCCCTTTTTTGAAGATTTTATTTATTTATTTGAGAGAGAGAGCGCACAAGTCAGGGGAGGGACAGAGGGAAAGGGAGAAGCAGACTCCCTACTGAGCAGGGACCTAACGTGGGGCTCCATCCCAGGACCCCGGGATCACAGCCCAAACTGAAGGCAGACGCCCGACCTACTGAGCCACCCGGGTGCCCTAATTTCCTATTTCAACTAGACCTTCAATTCAGGCCAGAAAGGCTTCAATTTGCTTTCCCAGTTACACTATGATGATTTCAAACTTTGACCTGCTCTGTCTCCCTGCCCCTCCTCCAATTACAGCGCTGTCAGAAAATAGCCCTGCCTCCCAAATCTCTGGCTAGTACCCATCTGGGCTTTGGATCCTCTCTCTCCTGCCTCCTTAGTAACCTTATCCTTTCAATTTTATCCACTCTGCTGTCTCTTCAAGCTCACCTTTGCTGCCTCCTTTCCAAAAGGCTGTAGGCATACACGTGGCACTCCATCTCAAAGACGACCCTTCCTGGATCCTGTGTCCCCTCTAGCTACGTTCCTTTCCCTTCACAGCCAGTGCTTAGAAGACTTGCCCGTACGTGCTATACTCAGGGCTTGCCTACCAGCTACTCATCAGGCACTGCAATCCGGCTGCTGCCCAGTCCTCCCCGTGAGCTGCTCCCTGAGCCCCCAGTGACCTCACCTTGATCAGCTGAGTCCACATCTCACTTGGCCTCTGTGTCACTTAGGAATGCTTTGGAATGCAAGTGACAGTCTTAGAGTAGCTTAAGCAGGGACGCCTGGGTGGCTCAGTTGGTTAAGTGTCTGCCTTCTGCTCAGGTCATGATCTCAGGGTCAAGGGATTGAGTCCCTCATTGGGCAGGAAGCCTGCTTCTCCCTGTGCCTACTGCTCCCCCTGCTTTACTCTCTCTCTCTGATAAATAAATAAATAAAATATTAAAAAAAAAAAAAGAGTAGCTTAAGCAAATAGGAGTTCTCCCCACCTAATGGATATCTGGCGGTAGGCAGCTAATGGTGCTGGTCCAACAGCCCCACAGCATCTGGGTACCCTTTCTGAAATTCTCCCTGACTTCCCTTCACAGTTGAGGATGATTGCTGAGGGGGTACATCCCCACTCAGGGCTGGAAGAAGTGGAAAGGTCTGCACCAGTCACTTAGCTCTTATCAGAACTCCAGAAGATTTCCCAAGTTTCCCTGCGTCTCACTGCCAGAACTGTGTCACATGGCCATCTAGCTGCAAAAAAGATGGAAAAGTGAGTATTTAATGTTTTTTAGCCTTTATTGTGGAGACTGACAGGAGGAAGAGGGTGGACAGTTGCAACTGGGTACCACCCAGTCTAACTCGGCGGAGTCGGCATGGTGCAGCTCTTTGATTACTTGCAACCACTCACAGCCCTCTTTCCCATCTACACAGTTGCATGGAACATACTCACTCCTCCATAAAGGAGATGATCCTGAAGTTTCTCCCGGCTCCTACAGACAGCATGGAGTCCAGGTACTCTGTGAGCAGGCCCCTCTTCCAGGTCCAAGTATGGTTTCTCATGGCCTGATGACTTAAGCTAAAGGTTAAGTTCTCTGCTAAAATGAAAAAGACAGTACCAAGTGTTGGGAGAATGGGGAACAACCGAACCTCCCCATGCTCTTGCTGATGTAGAAATTGTCACAGCCATTTGGGAAAACTTTTGGCAGTATCAAATATCTGTGTTCCCTGTGAGCCAGCAGTTTCTATTCTGAGGTAGATACCTGATGGAGATGTGAACAGATGTGCAGCAAAAGAAATGTTCTACAACATTCAAAGCAGCATTATTTGTAATGGCCTCCCACCCAGATGTGCTTAGACAGTAGACGAGAACAGCATACGGAAATGAGAGTGATCTAAAACTGCGTACACTACAGACGAATCGCAAAATAACGTTGAGTCAAAGGAGCCAGACGCAAAAGAGTATGTACTGTGCGATTCCATTTATAGAAAATACAAAAACAGGTAAAATGGCTCTGTGCCATTACAAGTCAGGATAGCCGTTCCTTTTGGGGAGATGGTGGGTGGTACTTGAGAGGGAGCACAAGGGGGATGCCAGGGTGTTGAGAATGTTCTGTTTCTCAGTCTGGGTGCTGGTTATATGGGTGTGTTCGTTTCTGAAAATTTGTTGAGTTGTATGCTTTTCTCTATGTGTACTTTCCTTTGTGTATACTGCCGTGAATTAATACAAAATACATATGCTGGTCTCTGCCCCTGGTTCCTGGCACAGAGCTCCTAAAACCTCTATGATTTCCCAAGTGATAAGAACACTAGGAGCATCTTTTGTTCTAATATTTGATCTTCGACCCTGGTTCCTGACCTGGTTCCTGACACAGTTCCTAAATCCCTTGGAATTTCCTGGGTGATAGAAGTGTCTTTTGTTCTAATGAGGGGACTCTTGGTGGGCCCCTGGATAGCTTCAGGAGGGGGTTGGTCACCAGAAAGACCAACCCTTGATTAGAAGCTTGGAACTTTCAGCCCCACTCCCCATCTTCCAGGAAGGGGAGAGGGACTGGAGATTGATCTATCAATGATAATCAATCATGCTTATGTCAGGAAGCCTCCATAAGAATCCCAATAGTACAGGATTTGGAGAGCTTCTGGGTTGGTGAACACAACCATGTGTTGGGAGGATGGTGCACCCCACCTAGGCGGGGACAGGAACTCCTGCACTTGGGATCCTTCCAGACCTCACCTTCTGTATTTCCAAATCTGGCTATTCATCTGTATCTTTCATAATATAATAAACTGGTAAACATATGTAAGTGTTCCCCGAGTTCTGGAAACAATTCCAGCAAATGATCAAGTCCAAGGAGGGGGTCATGGGAACTTCCAATGTGTAGCCAAGTCGGACAGAAGTTGTAGGTAACCTGAGGACCTACGGCTTGTGACTGTCATCTGAAGTGGGGGGCAGTCTTATGGGACTGAGCCCTTAAACTGTGGGGTCTGCGGCAAGTCCAGTTAGTGTCAGAAACGAATTGCATTGTGGTACACTCAGTTGGTGTTGCAGAGACTTGCTGGGTGTGGGGAGAGAATCCACATACCTGGTGTCACAGGTATGGTGTATCTGAGTAAAGGAAAACAGGAATGTGTCTTTCCTCTACAACTGTACAACAAGAAAATGTACAAAAACACTTTCAATGCACAATGTGAAGAAACAATGAAAGCTTCCTTTTGGGAAAAAACAAAAAAGAATGGAAAGCATAATATACCCCCTTCAGTAATCCATATCCATTCCCGCTAGACAGAGAGAGCAAGGGATCTCTTCCTGGCGTTTAAGGTTTTCATCGGGCAATCTGGCGGCCCCTCCCTCTGTCCTCTGGTTGTGTGGAATACACAGTGTTTGTATCCTACTCTCTGTTGGAGGGAATGCAGGAATCCAGGGATTGGCCCAAGGGTTAAACAGTAACAGACCAATGTTGACAAGGCTTGAGATTTTAGGGACACAAATGATTCCCTCCCTCAATCATTTGTTAGGCTTCTGGCCAATTCCATGCCTGAGTAATCACAATCAAATAATTTACGTAGTTTTTAAATGGCTTTCTAATTAAAGATTAAAAAAATCTTTTTTTCCAAACAGGGAACATTTTTCTTGGTTAAAAAAAAAAAATCGAAGCAATACAAAAAGAAACAAATTAAGGTCTTATTCTCACCTCTGTTCTCTTTTATTAGTTTCTGGTGCCTACCTCAAGTGTTCATTTTTGCAAAACCAGCAAACCAAGTATTAGAATATTTAAGTCTTTGAGGGGCTGCTTTTTTTGTGTGCTCATAGTTGAGACAATTCGAAACAATAGTTGCATGGAGAGAATACCACCTCGGGTCTGTTTTTGCTACCTTGGGCCTCATTCTTATCTCCTGATAAAGCTGCCTCTTCCCTGTTTCCGCTTGTGCTGGCTTCAGCTTGGGTGTGCAAAGAAAATTATTTATTTCAAACCAGCGAGGCTCCAAGTTGTGGGACTCGGCCAATTTAGGTTGTAAGCTGCCAGTAAGGGGTTCCTCTCTTCCCAAGGCCTTATTTTTAATCTCAGCTTTCAAATCAGTATCTCTAAACCTAGATTTGTCACTCTCTTGAAGGACTTTGCTAAAAGCTACTAAAGGAAAAAAAAAGCCAACACCACTAATGTTTTATATTGTTTCTGAGATTTCTCCTACAATACAACGTTGGTTGGCATGCAGTCTGTATCCAAGACACAGCAAGTGACAGCAGTTTGACAGTTTCACTGTGGCTCAGCAAGTCAGTCACCAGCTTTCCAGTTTGGAATAGAGAGCCTTCACCACTGTCCACCTTAACCTTCATTAGCTAATTCCACATTTTAGTGTCTCTTTTTAGTGTCTTACTTGTGGTACCAAATTATTTGCCTGTTAGGAATGGGTTCAGCTACAAGTTACAGAATATTCACCTATAAATGGCCTAATTTAATGTGTGTTCTCATTCATAGACTAGAATAGGGACAAGAAGGCATGCAGGAAGGTCAGTTAGGAAGCTCTCCCAGTAGTCCAGGGAGCAGATGATGGTTTCATGGATACCAGTCATACTTCAGTAGAGCTGGGGGAAAACAAGAATAGCTCCTAGAATTTTGGCTTAAACAACTAAATGGATGGCAGTGATATTCACTAATGTGGACAAAACAGAGAGGTACATGTTTGGGGATGAAAATTAATTTGGGGGAAGGCCAAGTTAAGTTTTGGGATGCCAGTTAGACATTCATGTAAAGATGTCAAGTATGCAGTTTTTTTGAAGAATTAGGAATTACAGGGAGAGGTCATTGTTAGAGAAAAATTTGGAGTCACCTGCTTATAAATGGTACCTAAATCCATAGGACTAGATGAAATCACATAAGGAGAGTGGGTAGGTAGAAAAGGGGACTCAGGATAGAACCCTGGGTGCTTTGATATAGGTTGAAGAAAAGATAAGCCAGTAAAAAGTACCCAAGAAAGAATAGCCAATGAGGTAGGAGGACCAAGAGTGCATGATGTCAGAAAACAAGAGAAGAAAGTGTTTCAAAGTGGGAGTGGTTGGCCATGTTGAATAGTACTGAGAGGGCAAATAAAAACAGAGAACAGAGAAGGGACCACGCGATTTGCGTAGAGATTGTAGTTTCAGTAGCATGGTGGGGAGGAAACCAGAAAGCAAGCTTATATGATGGTGGTAATTGTCTATTAGAGAGGGAGCAATTGGTAATTCAAGAGAGAGCTGATAGAAGTTAAGATCCACAGAAAAAGTGGAAGCATTGGGCAACAGAACGAGAGCAAAAGACCATGTCTTATTTGTATCTAGTAGCTTCTACCACAGTGTCTAGTACATAAAAAGGACTCAAGAAATGTTACTCAATCAGCAAATAAATGAGCAAATGAAAGAATGGATGGATGGCAGATTCAGGGCTGAAGAATAAACTAGGTCAAACAACTTAGAGTAAGGAAAGAAGGGTGTCTTGAATTAACAGGGTTTCTTCAGGGACTTTGGAATCCTGGGCTTTTTCTCTGGGAGAGGGTTGACAGATTTCAATCCCAGCTGAAGGTGGGAGAAGGAATGAGGCACTGTCAATGGTAGTTACCTTGGCCAACTTTCAAGGTACTAATCTGCTAGAGCAGAATGCAGGGAGGGTTCTGGGATCATCTACTTAACCTCTTTCTCTCCCAGTCTCTCCCTTTCTGGGAGACTCATGAAAGATGAGTATGCATCTTTATGAACACAAGTGGGATAGGGGATTTAAAAAGTGACAGTCCCACATTCATTTACCCATCTGGTCAGCAGATATTCATGGAACAGTCTTGTATAGGGGAAAGTTTTAAGTGCAGGATTATGCGGGGACTTCTCATTTGTTTGTGCATCTGTTTTGTTTTGTTTTTGCTTGAAGTGCTTTGTCTTCTAAGATAGCAGGTGATTCCACGAACTGCACAAGTACAGTAGTATCTGAACTGGGCTGCCCATAAAATCTTGGTGGGACTCGTGTAACATGAGTGAAAGGTATTGCAGATGATGCGGCTTGTGGAATACAGCAAGCAGAGGCTGGAAGTAGGCCAATCTTGGAATCGCAGTATCCGTGGCTGGCCCCAGCGTCTTCTAGGTGTTTCATCAGGAGGGGAATTAGGATTCCTATGATCTTTCTTCCCAACCTTCAGTCGGAGGAACCAAGGAACCTGTAAAGGTGGAGGCAGAGTGGAAGCCAGCTGTAGCGTCCGACCCACCCACATTAACCATCCTACGTCCCCCGCTGGACTGCATTCCTACATTCCCAGCAACCTGCCAACACCCTGGAAGGCTCAGGTAGCCCAACCCGGACCCGAGCCGACTGTCGCCCTAGGGAAGGCAGGCACAGGAACTGCGTCTGCCTGGCTCTTGCTTGGCTTGAGCTCTTCACACGTGGAACCACCCCAGCGGTCCACACCGCCGGAGCGGGGCAGGGGCCGGGCTCTTTGGCGCCAATGGGCGGGCAGAAGGGAGCGCGCGTGCGCACGGCGAGTCGGGTCGGGGGGCGGGGCCACGTAAAAGCGTTCTGTGGACGGGTGCTGGCGAGGTTCATGTTGGATGCTTTGCGTCTGAGGAGAACTGCTTGGAAACCGGGCAGTGAGGGTGAGTGAACCCGAGAACACCTGAGACCGGGGCTTCGGCCTCTGAGGCCCGTGACTCGACCCTAGGTAATGAGGTCGGTGGGGCAGCACGCAGGGGTCCGCAGCAGGGCGGGATCCCGGCTCCCTTCTTCCCCGCTCGGAGCCTCGGGCTCAGGTCGGGGGGCCCGAACGGCCTGGGTGGGGGTCTCGGCCTCTGAGCTGCCTCAGGAAGCTTAGCCGGCTGGGAGCAGAGCCTCCTTCCTGGAACAGAGGCCGCCGGGGGCTTTGAAGCCGGATGGGTCCGGCCGGGGCCAAGTCCCTGCTTTCTTGGACGACCTGTACGGGGCCCGGGCCGTTACTCTCCGTCTGCCGCCGGTATGCCCGTCTCGGTTCGGGAGAGCGAACAAACAGGTCCTGGGCCGGGCGAGTGGAAGGCAGGGGAAGCGGACCTCCTCTTGTATCTCCTGTCTGGGCATGGCACCGCCAAGCACCCGGCGCCCAAGCCAGAAACATGGGCATCATTCTCCCCTCCGGCACGGCACCCCTTTACCCACTCAGTCGAATCCATCGAACATCTCTCGGGTATTTCCACTTAGCCCCTGATCCACAGCCCCTCTGCTGCAGCTAGTTCAGGCCACCATTTCCCCTGGACTACCTCAGTAGCCTTCTGACTGGCCCCCTGCACCTCTTGATCCTCTGTACTTTGTTGTGTACTGGAAAGCCAGAGTGATGATCTTAAAACAGATCTGATCGTCACTGGACGCCTTCCCCCACTCATTTTCCGTCCTTCAGAGGGTTCTCAGTGTTCTTGAAAGCTCTAAAACAGAGCTTATATAGGCCCTTCATGAACTGTCTTTTTACTCTTTTTGCCTTACTCTAGTTCTCTTCTCCACTCTGCTCCAGTGGATTAGTTCCTTGGCCAAACAACCCTCCTTATCGAATGGACGAGGTATAGTTCCTACTTATCCTACCAGATTTCAGTTCCCTGCCAGCCTGCAGAATTATTCCTACAAGCTAATCATATCCTTCCATCTGCCTCTACTGTGTCTTCCACCTTTTTTTTAGTTCCTGGATTGGACCAAGTTTTTTACAGGCTTAGGTGTTGGTTATATTTTTTTCATTCTGCCTGAAGTACTACACTTTAGTTGAAAAAATCCTTCTCATCCTTCATGTGTTACTCAAGGTGTGGGTTGGGGTTTCCGTGGTACTCCGTGGGTGTCTGTTTACTGGTCTCTTTTCGACCCAGGCTGTAATCAAGTGTGACAGGAGCCCACATGGGTCACAGTTCTGTCCTCTGTCTTCAGTACCTTGTGTGGCACCAGGCTGTTAGTAAAGACTGTGTTGCTTGAATGCATAAATGAAGCATGTCTGCTCCATGGGCTCCCCAAATAAACATATAGATCGAGTTATTAAATGCCCTGCTTTTCAGAACCAATTCTCAACCCCCACCCCCAACCCATGTAGCAATTTCTTTGGCCTAGGAACCTGACTCTATTCTTGCCTTCAGTCCAGGACCATAGCAGTGGTAAATGGGAAGTATTGTTCAGAGTTTTTCTTTGGCACTGATTTTGGGTACAGGATGTCTGGATATTGGTGAGTATGACTGCTTTGAGTTTGAATTAACTGAGGGCCGCTGGCAGGAGAGAAGAGCTGCTAACAGCTGCTGCAGTCTTTATGGAAGGAAGGCTGGCTCCAAACTCTTACATGCTGATAGGGCCAATGACACAATGGGAGGAGAGGGTGGGACAAGCTGGCCACGCCAGCCCTAGTGGGAGGGCTCGAAAGAGAAGTTATTTTTCCAACTTAGGCCAGATCTTCTGTGATAGGGAACAACATATGTGGGTGCCAGAACCCACTGCCCTAAATCATATGTGAAGGTGCGCTATCCTCCGGGCAGCTTTACACTTTGTGATTGGTTGAGTAAGGGAGAGACAGATAAGATAGGCTCCTGGCCCTCACAGAGGGAGGCAAAGAGAACAGTGTGTGACTGTATGTTGTGAGAGGCTGCAGACCGAGGTGGGAGGAGAGAATGACTGGTGTGGCTGGAAGAATCCCCGGATGACATGTGAACGTGGCCTGGAAGGGAGAGAGAGGACAGATTAATGGGCCAGTGGGAGCAAAGGCCCTGGGCCTGGAAGACGCTGCTGGATCAGTGAGGGGAGCCCTGTTACACTCCAGGCACTGCAAAAGACCCACCACTGAACATAGTCTGGCACTTTCCTCCTGGAACTGAGGCTCCTCCTTGTGAAGGATGTCTCAAAGCATGGGTTGGGTTCTGAAGTTGTTTTCAGAAGTCTCTCCTTTGGATTTTTTTCTAGTCTGGCCTTTGTAATTTCTCAAAGAAGGCAGTGAGCTTGGGAACTGCTGGGGCTTATCTACCGGGCTGTTTGCTCGTGGCCTTGAACTAAGTCATTAGGGTATGGGTGATGCAACATGTTCTTCAGGCAAGGGGAGTTGCTTATGTTTCTTTTGGAATGTGACAGTTTAATTTGTTAGGTGACAGATTCCCTGTTTTCCTTGTAGCACTTGGAGGGAGAGTTCCTCCTCTGTAGATTGGGCTTTTGTTGTGTTCTGTTAGAAACCTGCTACAGTGAGCCAATATGGGACATGTTCAAAACCAGTGGTTCTTGGCCTTTATTCTGCTTCCCTTGAAGAAGGGGTAATGTGGACCCATAGTTACTGTATTGCTTATCACTTGGTTGCTTTTTGGTGTTATTTGAGTAGAACCTGTCTCTCTTAAACACACTTACACTTTGATATATTAAGCCTCCATATAGTTATAGGAAATGGTGCTATGGGTTCATTGATTACTCCACTGTCTGATAGGTATCTCCAAAAAAAAAAAAAAAAAAGGTTTTATGCTCAGTTACATGGACATTATAACTTGGCAGCATATCTGTGAAGGCGAGATTCCCCCCCAACCCCTAAGGGCCATGGCACATAGGCTGAGAACTGCCAGCTTTTGTGTCAAGCCCTGTGCCTGATGCTGGGAATATGGATTTGGTCCCTGCCCTTAGAGAGCTCAGTCCAGCAGGGAGCACTTACCAGTAATCAGGCAGTTCTCAGGGTCACATTCACAGCAGTTGTCAGACAGGACCCTTCTGAAGGGAGGCACTGGGGAGCATACGGGAAGGATGCCTAAGCCAGACTTGGAATTGAAGAAGGCTTGCTGGAGAGAGAGATGTCCACTGTGCATGAGTCTAAGAGGTTTGGGAGGAACTGGCTTCCCTCTCTGCTCTCTCCTGTCCCAGAACTCTAAGATACTGGTTAGACCAAGCTGCTCTGCTCTGGCCTGGGCAGTCCCTGCTGGGAGTAACCTGAGACCTTGTTTTCAGGTACCAGGTACAGTGGCAGTGGCCTTGTCAGGGTCTGAACAGTTTTATTTGGTAAAACTGGAAATGTAGTTTCTGTTCCTGAATTGTTTTCTAGAGATGAGAATTAAATGAAAGCCCCCCCTTCTTTTTATTCAATCCATACAGATTGGAACAAAATTATGGAATAAATTACATTAAATACATATTTGTAAAGAAAAAATATGTTTTTAGTAGAAACTTTGGAATTCATAGAAAAATAAAAAGAGGAAAAATCAGAATCACACCTCATAATTCAGAAAATAATATTAAACAGTTTTTAGTCATTGTTATAGGAATGAAATATACAGACACTTTTTTTTTCTTACAGAACTATTCTTTATAGACTTTGGCAGGCTGCTCTTATTTTAAATGTATATTAAGAACCTTTTCTTATTGTTAAGTATGACATTGCATTATGATGTCCCTATACAGTAGTACGATTAGATGCTGCTTTTTGGCCCCCTGGAAGTTATATCCCAGTGATGGTTGTTCCCTTAGGGAGGGGACTGTTGGAGGGAATACTGTGGGAAATATTCCCATACGTTGTAGGGATGACACTGTCCCAGAGTCCCACCTTTTGGGATGGGTGAGGGGGCTGCAACACAGGTACTTCTCAGCCCCAGGTGCAGGGAGTAGAGATAGCAGCAGCTTTGGAGTAAACTCTGTGTGTGGTGGGTGCAAGGGAATGACCAGTACCTTAAGCTTTCTCTTTACTGCTGTCAGTTTGGGGTTGTGGCTACAGTTGGCTCTTTAGAAATCACTGGCCTTGGGGCGTCAGGGTGGCTCAGATGGTTGGGCGTCTGCCTTTGGCTTGGGTCATGATCTTGGGGTCCTGGGATGGGCCCCAGGTTGGGCTCCCTACTCGGCGGGGGGCCTGCTTCTCCCTCTCCCTCCTCCCCTCCCCCTCCTGCTCATGCTCTCTGGCTTGCACACATGTGTGCTCTCTCTCTCTCTGAAATGAATAAATTAAAAAATCTTAAAAAAAAAAAAAAAGAAATCGCTGGCCTTGTTACCAGCAGAATCTTTGATGCCTTTTGGAAGGTGAATGTATAGTCTTTGTGTTGGTGTGGAGGTCTCTTGGTGGTCCTTCACCTTCCTTTTTGAGGTCAGTCTATAAGCCCCTGGAAGGACTGGTAATTTCAGTTTAATAAACAGTTAGTAGAGGCCTGCCTGAGCTTTGGTGGGGAATGCTGGGACCAAAGCACTCCTGCCCTCAGGAGCTTGCGGTGGAGCTGACTATGTTTTGTTGACCACAATTCCAGGTCTAGCCAAACTCTGGGAGTATTTGATGGCATCCTATGTAGTTCTTCTTTCCACTGCTCTTGCACTGTTCTTTTCACAGTGGTTGGGTTACCTGCCTCTGTCACAGTCCTGGGAGATGGACGAGGCAAGGGTTAATGTCCTTTTCTACGTGTCCCCAACTGTAGGCCTATATGTGACCTGCCTCATCATGTGACCTGCCTCATTGCTTCCCTTAACTACCACATTCCTATCTCTGGTCTTGCTCCACTAAATTCCTTCTCCTCACTGTGCTGCTGGATGAGCCATTCTGAAACCTAGCTCTGTCTCCTCTCCCATTCACAAATCCTCAGTGGTTCCCCATTCATCCTGCAGCAACTTCAGCCTAGTGTGCAAAGCCATATCCCGTACAGCCTGGTCAACCTCTGTGTCCTTTGTCCTCTGTTCTGCCTGCTTCATACCCTCTAGGCTCTCCCCATCTGAACCACTTGGAGTTTCTTTCCCACTTGTCTGACCTGCTTCTCGCTCACACCATTGCTGTAGTCCTTCAGTCCCTGCACATCCAGTGTGTGCTTGTCTGTCCAGGCCCAGAAGTGTCCCCAGATCTGTCAGCCTTCCCTGATTCCCTGATTCCCTCACCCAGAGGAAATTTCTTCCTCTGAACTTTCAGTTTTGTTTTTCTTTAGGACACCTCACTTTCTGCCTTATTAGCGCTCTCCACAGGAAGTATTTTACCAGACTGTAAGCTTCTTGTAGGCAGGAATACTCTTCAAATCCCTGTAAGCTCTCATTGAATTGCTTGGCATTCTGAAGGAACTTTAGGAAATGTCATGGAGCCCTCCCACCCCCCATTTGAGTGATGGGGACTTGGAGTACCCAAGGTCATCTGACAGTCTAGTGGCAGAGCTGGCCTTGGGCCCAGTTGGACATGTTCTTTTCTGCCGTCTTATTCCTTTCACTGAGTTCCTTCCCCAGGAGCACACTGTGTCACGTTTTGAAAGAACCTTAGCTCTGGTGTTTTCACCTGCACCTTCTGTGTTCCCCACCTCCCAGGTACCAGCGACCATGCGATCTCTGCGGCTGCTCAGAACCCCCTTCCTGTGTGGCCTGCTCTGGGCCTTTTGTGCTCCAGGTGCCAGGGCTGAGGAGCCTGGGGCCAGCTTCTCCCATCCCGGCAGCGTGGGCCTGGATAAGAATACAGTGCACGACCAAGAGTACGTATTCAGCCAGGGCTGGGGTCCCAGGGCCTCCCATCCGCAGCTGCAGCCTGTGGCCAGCTGCGATGGCTCCCTCCATCCGGTCTTCCTTCCATTATTTGTACCACTTGACATTTTTCAAGAACGATACTTAGTCCTTAGAGCCACCTGTAAATCAGGCAGTCTTTTTTCCATCATCGTTTGATAGATGGAGGATCTTGAGGCCCACATGGGATGAATGACTTGCCTGAATTCATTCTGTCCCTCTCTCTTTCATCACAGACAGACATGCAGACACCGCCCCAATACACACATTCATACTCGTGTGTGCACACACATCTTCACACACATACAGACAAGTAGTAATGGCAGAACCCAGGATAGAACTAAGGTTTCTTGACTGACCAGACATTTTTCTTTTTTTATTGGCACATTTAAACATTGAATTATTTGTTGAAACTTTTGTCCTGGGCCAGTTAGCCTCACACATTATTTGTTATCCTTAAATTGGTTTGAAAACATTTTTTTAATTGCTAGCCCCCAAAGGTGTTATAATAGCATTCTAATAATAAAGAGGGAAAAACACTCCTAATCTTGCCAGCCTAACAGGTGAACTGTTTGACTTTTTCCCTGCCCCTTTCATGGCCTTGCCCGTATCTGTCATCCTTAAGTGTGCTCTGCCACTGTTTCTGTTTGGTTTTCTGGAATGGGTGAACTTTAAGATCTTGACCTTTTCAGGATTTAAGTTTTTGGCATGATCCTGAGGTTGTTGCCGAGTGGTCTGAGTCTAACTGTTGGTTTTTAGGCATATCATGGAGCATCTAGAAGGTGTCATCAACAAACCAGAAGCAGAGATGTCCCCACAGGAGCTGCAGCTCCATTATTTCAAAATGCATGATTATGATGGCAATAATTTGCTTGATGGCCTAGAACTCTCCACAGCCATTACTCACGTCCATAAGGAGGTAGGTCAGCCGTGGCTCCGTGGACAGCCTCCCCGCCCCGCCCCCCCCAGCATGTCCATCCCCAGTCTTGATGGACCTGTGTTGTCCTTGTACAACAGTATTGCCGCATCTCCTTTTTCTGCTCGTCATTCCATTCTGCCTCTTCCCATTCAGAGCCCCTTCTAACAAAGGGTGACCTACTGAGGCAGAAGCCCTAGGGCCTATATCTCTGACAAGTGCTAAGGCATTTCTCCTGCACCCTGGAGTTTGGGAACCAGCGCCTAAAGGACAGACCACATTAAAATGCAGAGCAGGGGAGAAATTGTTTTATTTGAGAAGAGTGGCGAACCAGGGGACCAAGGTGTCGAGGGACTCAGCAATAATTGAGGATTTGTATGATATACAGTTCTCCATATGAAGCCGTTTGTAGAGCACTTTCAAGTGGGTTAGAGAGCTCGTTTGATCTTTGCAACAGCCTGTGAGTAGGCAGGGCAGGCACTGTTATTACCTCGAGTTTAGAGGTGAGGGAACTGAAATCAAGAAGTTCTGTCTCCAGGTCTAGTGTCTGTCCCACTCTGCCACCCTGCAGTCTCTATAGGGAGGAAGAGAGACAGAGCTGGGGATGTGCGTGTGCTCCCATTGGCTGCCAGAAGAGCAGATTTGGGTTTGCTTTGAAGGCAGTGGGGAGCACTAATGGCTTTGTGCGGCAGAATGGCAGTGTCACGGGAAGATCGTTGGCTGTGGGAGGCAGACTGATGGATGTGGGGAGTGACTTGCATCAGGGAGAGAACCTGGGATTCAGCAGTCCTGGCAGGCCAGCCTGGTGGTGGTGGTAGGAGAGCAAAGGGTGCACAGGGGTCGAGGTGGCAACGGAAGAATCAGCCAAGGATGTGAGCAGCGTTAGCTTAGCACTCGGCACAGTGAGCGCTGCTGTATCTGCTTCTGGAGCAGGGCCAGTACCTTCACCCCCAAAATTGTAACAGGTTCTTCTGGTCGGCATTGCCTTCCTCTTCTTGTTCTGACCCCAAGATGCTGTCCAGTGCAGACTGCTTGCACTTCTCAGTGCACGTTGTGCCCAGAGCTGACCCTCGGGAGAGCCTGGGTTGTGAGCTTTTCTCTAAGATGGGTTTGTGGGAATTAGGAACCTCATAATTCTGTGTAAGCCAGACCTAGCTTTCTACAGCGAACGTGTATTACTTTTGTAATTAGGAAAGAATGAAAAGTAATTTTTAAAACAAATAAGCAAGGGCCTGCTTTGATTGTATCTTTCTTTTTAACTGGCAAATATAAATCTAAATTGGATTGTTGTGAATTGACTCTACCTGATATGTGGTTTGTGGATTCTGAAAAGTAGCCTCATGCTACACTGAAGGAGCTTTTGGACACAGGAGCACGGACATTTTAGACATTAGCTAAGCACTTCCAGTAAAATGTGCGACTCATCATTGTCTAATTTGTGTTTTGTAGGAAGGGAATGAACAGGCCCCACCAATGAGTGAAGCTGAACTGATTAACTTAATAGATGGTGTTCTGAGAGATGATGACAAGAACAATGATGGATACATTGACTATGCTGAATTTGCAAAATCACTGCAGTAGACATTGTTTGGCCATCTAGTTATATGCAAATGTGACCTGTTACAATGTGATCGAACACTTTTGGTAATGCAAAATAACTCATTTCCAACTACTGCCACAGCATTTTGGTAAAAACCTGTAGCAGTTTATTACACTGGGGTGAGAAAGAGAGATTAAGAGAAATATAAGAGAAATGGGACCCATCACAGTCCCCAAGTACTGTTCAATCTCTTACTGGACAAGGGCTTGATTATAGAATCCTTTTAAGAATATTGTATAATTGGAGCGTAGTACTCAGGAACTTGACTGTAGAACACCGATAGTCTCTTGGTTTTCATTCACGCTACCTGAAAAGTAAGACAAGCTTTGCCAAGTGGACACACTTTTCAGTAACAGTGAAGGAATAGCATAAATGCCAAACGTTTCCCCTGGTGGATCCTGTCTCTCGAGGTAACGTGGTCGGTATTCTGCAGAGTTCCCCCGGCCTGAATGATGATGTGCCCCTGGGCAAGGGAGTATTCGGCTATTTCAAAGCCACTGCGTAAGAAGGAAGCCAGATCCTGAGTTCAGCTCGCCTTTGAGTCTAAGGTTCTGTATCTTCTGGCACTTTGGAAATGATACACCATTGACCTACGTGATTAACATTTTTTAGTTTTTCAGTACTTTATAGAACTACTGCCACATCCTTTCTTCTATGTCTTATTCAACTTAGGAAAGACCTTGAATTTAAAAGTGTTCTTTATTCTAATCATTAGCAAATGTTTAGCTTTCTTAATACTTGTATTTAACCCTTGTTTCTAGGGTTTGTGTTTGAGGTTTAGGAACTATATGGAACCCAAGGACTGTATCCCTCCTGCTTGGTGCAGCGGGGGATAAAGCTACTAGCTGGTCTTGCTTAAGTGAGAAGTGAGATCACCACACACCAATTGCTGCAAGCTGTGTTTAGAAGGAATGGTGTTTAAATTACCTCTTCTAGCTTCAATATGTGAATTCTTTCAGATCAGGAAAGATTAGAAATAGAAGCCTGAAAACTTCAACAGTGCGAATCTCAATAATGTTTGAAAATGAGAAACAGCAGCAAATTGTCATTTGGTTTATTGGATGTGATGGATGTGCGGGATGGAAAACCCAAAATGATGGCTGAATGGGGGAAAAAACTGCGTAGGATTTGCTGTAAGACGTATAGAGACTTATTTTCGTTATTAAAGTATTCTTATAAGAAAACATATGTATTTGTAAAAATGGTTTCTTGTGTCAAGTATTTGTGCAATCAGAGCTGAATTGTAAACTATTCTTGTAATATCTAGTTATTTTGAAAGATTTATATAATGGATCCTGGATATATGACCAATAAAAGTGTTGAAACAAAATAAAGAGCAGTTGATTTCGTCCACATAGGGGTTTTCTCCTCCCACGTGAAGGTTTTGTTAATTTAATACAGATGTTTACATGTGCCTACCCCATCACAGGCCCTACGACCCTCCCTGGCTATGCCCTGTTCCTTTTGGCAGGGGTAGATTCCAAGTCATCAGTCACTTTCCCCTCTGATGCAGTTCTTCTTCTGAATGAAATCACTTTTTGGACCTTTCTTCCCTGGCCACGTTCAGATCATGAGAGCATTGTCTAGCTTAGGAAAATACTGTGTTTTCTCCTGGAGTCTGGCGACTTTTTTCTTTGCCAGAAAATTTAATTAGGTAGCATTTTTGAAAGCTTCCCAGGTCCAAGCAAAAAGCACAGTCTCCCCTGGCGTTTTGGGAGTAACACTTTGTTCTGCCATTTGAAAAGGAAAGAGGGAAGGAGGGAAGGAGGGAGCATAGGAAGGAAGGAAGTTAACCATTGCCTTCTCTCTCCCTTGCCCCCCAAGATCCTTGGATCTTGCACTGGCTCTTCGTCATCCAGAGCTGCCCCTCTGGATGGATCTAATGAGTGGCTCACAGTTGGCAGAACGTCATACTGAGCTGGCAGCTAGGAAGGGACTGAGGCAACTGGAGAGGGAGAGAAGCAGATCCTCAGGAGGCAGAGTCACCCCATTAAATAGACAAGACGGACACCTCCTTCCTCTTCCATAGCTGGCTTCTCTTTGTAATTATTTCATTCTGGCCTTTGTGGTCCTGTTTAGCAAATGTCCCTAGCAGGAGGAGCCTGTGATATGAGGGACATAGAGACATTCCTTGCATACCCCCTCTTGACCTCTTCTCTCCTACACAATACCTTAGCCTTCTCATAGCCCGTCTCAAGGATTTTTCAGAATGTATAAGGAACATCTCTGTACTTCAGGTTCCTTGTCTCTAAAATGGAGGTAAATATACCCAAGGAAGGCAGCCTTATATGAGCGTAAGCCTTGGACTCAGGTAGACCCAAGTCAGAATCCTAGGCTTGCTACTCCCCAGCCACGAACTTAAAATTTAGTTTCTCATATATATAAAAAAAACTACAATAAAACTTACTGAGAGGTTAAGAGAATTAACAAAATGAGAGAAAATGTAGAAAGCATCTAGTAAGTCCTGACACAGAATATTTTAAACTCTGAGTCACCCATTCCTCACTCTGGCTGGAGAGCCCGGGCCCCTTCCTCATTGCAGTGGGGGCTGGAGGGGCTGTAAAGGGATTGATGCCTCCTCAGGGGCAAGGGTTGTAAGATCTCTGTTTAGGTTATTCCATTGAATGGCTAGATCATGGTTATCAATCCATTTGTTAAGGAACTACAGAACAAGTTAGGATGTTCTATGTGGTGTTATAATTAGATGTGATATCTTTAATATACTCTTACTTGTTGAGGAAATTTAATTACTGCAGTTTGAAATTCGTAAGCCTTAGTAAGTATTGCTAAATTGCTATCCAGAAGAGTTGTACTAATTAATACTTAATCTTTATTGTCTATGAAGAACCTATTTCCTTTAGCTAGACCCATAGCATAACCCAACAAGTTTCTCTAAACACAGAGCGATGAGACATTAGTGCTTTTAATTTTTGGCTAGTCCTGCATTTGTTCATTTGTTGATTCATTCATTGAGTGTTTGCCATGTAACCTGTCTGACCTAGATTCTGGATTTCAATTCCTTCTAGAGAGGAGAAAAAGAAAAAAGCCTTTTTGTCATATTCCAGATTCCCCTGAAGGTGTTATCATCAGAGGACACAAATATTCTTACATAGCATCCCCAATAAAAACAAGAGCTAAATCACATTTCTACCTCAAGAGAAAATCCATTTTATCAAGGACCAAACCAAAGATCTAACATTTCAACTAGGGAATTAGCAGAAACTATGAACATTATGTCTGAACTTTTGGATGTTAAAAACAAACAAACAAAACCCAGGAACTCTCCTTTTGGGAAGATGGAATAGATGCACTTCTATTTCTCTAATGAAGTACAACAAAACCCTGGGAAATTGTATTTAAAGCAAACATTAGGAGACTGAAAGGTGGGGAAAACAAGGCGGACTGGTTAGGGACATTGCGATATAAGCAAATACATGGCGGTGAGTTCGTCTTGTATTTGTTTTTTTGTTTTGTTTTGTGTTTTTGCCAAATATATCCCAGACTTAGAGCTGAGGAAGCTGGCAACCCAGAAATTCCAAAAGGAGCACACATAAAAAAGCCCCAACAAAAATATGCTCTCTCTAGCCAGGGAATGAAGAAAAGGGCAATCTCACAAGACGGAAAACTTTCAGACAATAACTGCTGTATTCCAGCCAAACACTACAGGGGAGACGGTGGCCCTGCCAGCAAAGGCCAAGCAGGGAGCCTGGGCTTCCATCCTTGCCAGGCTGTAATGAGGTGTCGTCCTCCTTGCATCTGAGGTGATGCCAGAGGAGGCCAGGTAGGGAGCTGGGACTTTCATTCCTCCCACTCCCTGGGCAGTAACAAGGCCCCTCTCCTACCCACAGGGTCAGTGGAGAACATGCGGGGAGCCTGGTCCTGGAGTTCCACCCCCAGCTGGCTGAACTAAGACTCCCCTCCCCCTTCCTGCTGGGTGTGTCTGAGGAGGCCTGGTGGAGGGTCAGGACTTTTACCACCCAGTGATAACAACACCACCTCTACCTCCGTGTCCGTAGAGACCCTGTGGGGAATCCAAACTCCCAACCCCGCGCCCAGCAGTAAGGAGAAGCTGCTGGCCTTGGGTTTTGATGGAGGCTGAGTGGGGAGTCGACTTCTCCCTTCACATGTCATGAAGGAGGCAACGCCTGCCCTTCCCCTGCCACATTGGTGTCATGGAAAACCAGTTAAAACAGGTTTAAATAAGATCCAGTCTCATCATATAATACAAAAATGTCCAGGTGTCAATCAAAAATCACTCATCATACCAAGAACCAGGAAGATCTCGAACCAAAGGAGAAAAGATGCCAGCACTCAAAGCAGGTGTTAGAATTATCTGGTGAGGGTTTTAAAGCAGCCATGATAAAAATACTTAAACAATTAGGAACATGAAACCAATAATAAAAACAAACAAACAAACCAGGTCTCAGCACAGAAATAGAAGATATAAAGGGTAGCCAAATGGAAATTTGGGAATTAAAAAATACGACAACCACAATAAGTACTTCAACAGCAGAATGGAGGCATAGAAGAAAGAACCAGTGGACTGGAAAATAGAACAATCTGTGTTACCCAATCTGACCAACCCAGAGAGAACAGATTAAAAAAAAAAAATTGCATGGACTTCAGGGACCTGTGGGACTGTAACAAAAGACCTTATGTTCTTCCTGTCATCAGCCCCAGAAGAGGAAAGAGGTTGGAGCTGAAGAAGTTCTCAGAGATATAATGGCTGAAAACTTTATAGATTTGACAAAAGACATGAACCTAGAGATGTATGAGCTGAGCGAACCCTGAAGAGAATAAGCCCAAAGAAACTTACTGAGACTCACCATAATCAGACTTCTGAAAACTAAAGACAAAAAACAATAACAACAACAACAACAACAACAAAAAACTCAAAAGTAGCGAGAGAGAAACAACAGCTTACCTATAAGGGAAAACAACTCGAATGATGGCATATTTCTCATCAGAACCCATGGGAGCCAGAAAGAAGACGCGCAATAATTTTCAAGTATCAAAAGGAAGGAACTCTCCATTCAGTATTCTAGATCTGGTGAAAATATCCTTTAAGAGTGAAAGGGAGGGGCGCCTGGGTGACTCAGTCAGTTAAGTGGCCAACTCTTGGTTTCAGCTCAGGTCATGAACTCAGGGTGGTGAGATCGAGCCCCACATTGGGCTCTATGCTCGGCACAGAGTCTGCTTCAGATTCTCTCTCCCTCTCCTCCATCTCTCTCTCTCTCTCTCTCTCTCTCTCTCTCGCTCTCAAATAGATAAAATCTTAAGGGGAAAAAAGAATGAGGGGGGAAATCGAGATAATTCTCAGACAAAAGAAAACAAAGAACATTTGTCATCAGCAGGCCTGCCCTAATAGAATAGCTAATGGAAGTTTTTTAAACAGAAAGGACACAGTAAAAGAAGGAAACTTAGAACATCAGGGAGGAAGAAAGATCATGGAAAACAAGAATATGGATACACACAATAGACTTCTCTCAAATTTTGTAAATTATGCTTAATAGTCAGCAAAAATTACAGCACAGTCTGATGTGGTTCAAAATGTATGTCGAGGAGATATTTGGGATAATTATATTGCAAATGGAGGAGGGTAAGAATAATAGAAAGAAAAGCAAATTTTCTCTACTTCACCTGAACTGGTAAACTCTAAAATGGGACAGCCACGCTGGAAAACAGTTTGGCAGTTCTTAAAAAAAGAAGCATGTAACTACCATACGACTCAGCAGTTGCATTCCTGGGCATTTATGTTTGCACAAATCCCTGTACACCGGGGTTTATTTATAATAGCCGAAAATCAGAAACAACCCAAATAGACTTCGACAGGCGAACAGTTGAACAAGCTCTGGTATGTCCATCCCACGGAGGTCCTACTCAGCAATCCAAAGGACCAAACTGTTGATAATGAGCAACCACTTGGAAGACTCTGCAGAATTATGCCGAGTGAGGATTCCTGAAGTGACAAAAATCATAGGAAGGGATTAAGGAGGGGTGGGAGCAGGTGAGAAGCCGGCATGGCTGTAACAGGGCAACAGGAGGCATCCTTGTGGTGAAATGATCTGTATCTTGACTAAATCAGTGTTGATATCCTGGTTCAGATATTGTATTATGGTTTGGGATGATGCTACCATTGGGGGGGGGGGACCTGGATCAGGGGTGCAGAGGATCACTCTTATTTTTTACAACTGCACATGAATTATCTACAATTATCTCAAGATAAAAGCTTAAAGAAATAGTATTGAAAGACACGGTCTTCTCAATACCACAGTGGCCATTTTGAACTTGGGGCCCCTGGGACAGTGTCAGAACAGGCCTGTTGCTTAGTGTCTGAGCCCTGGGGCTGTATTGGCAGTGCTCACGATTATAGTCTTCTTTCGGCAGCTTTCAGAGAATTTGCTTTGCTCTGCCAGAGTTGAAAGGAAACATTGCACCAGGCCTCCTCTGTCCATGAATTTCTAATTGCCTTCCCACTGGGCTGCTGGGGAAGGACGAGCAGGTCATGCCTGCCAAGGCCAAAAGGCGCTGCTGCCCAGAGAGGGGTGAGAAAGTGTGAAGAGGTCCTTGTGCCCTGGGGGAGTGCGGTAGGGGGGCTGGCCTTAGTGGAGGCTGGAGGACTGAACCAGGCTGTGCGCCCTTGTCCCTGGCTGTGGTTACAGTCAAAGACAGCAGAGCGAGGGGACGTGTGGCCATACTTGTGAATCTGAGAGAAGAGATCCTGCAGGGTGTCCAAACTGAGATCTTGGGGAGAAGCCTTGAACTTCATGGATATTAGAGAATCAGAACGCAGGAATTAGGGAGGACTTCTCTAGGAGGCAGGCTTTGGTATCCATTGCCAAGTTCTGTGGGCTCTGTGGGGCAGGAGATGGGAATAAGGTGACCATACCTGAAGGGACACGAGTGCTAACCCAGGTTCCCTGGACTTGGTTGGAAGGGTTTTGCCAGTGCCCATTCTGGTGGCTTAGGGGTTAATGGGATCCTAGGACCCCATCAATAACAACCTCATCAAAACCAGTCTTGGGTTGTTGGAGCATGTCTCTGGGTGGGAAGAAGATGGCATCAATGGGACAGAGCAAGGAGCAGAGGCAGATAGTGAAATCATAGGGCCACAGTTAACCTTTGCCTTAAGGTGGGGCCACCACCCTACAGTTTGGTCACACATGTGCCTCCCTGTTGACTGTTCTTACAATACTCCTTCTCCTCCAAGAAGGCAGACATGCCCACACTATAAAGCCCTACCTTACTAACCATAGTTTCGAAGCTAGGTCTCAAGTCGGGTCCACACATTCTCTCTCCCAAGGATCTGGGACCAAGGGACACAGCAGCAGGGAGGCACGGTGGTGGAGGCATGTGAGTGACATGCTCTATGCGTGAGTACAGTGTGTCGTCCCTGGACCAGCAACAACACCTGGGGAAGGGGAGTATAAATGCCCAAATGCGGGCCTCCCCCCCAGATCAGCTGAGTCAGAACCTGCTCTTTAATAGAATCCCAGTGAACTGTGTGCTCATTCAACTTGGAGAAGCACTGCTCTGGAGAGAGGGTTCCAGACACCTATTGCCAAGAGGCCTGAGCTGCCCAGTTCCTGCTGCTCTGAGAAGGGTGGCTTCTCTCTTTTTGGGATTCCAGTAGCCTCCCGTTGAATTGCCTTTTTCTAAGTCTGGCCAACTTGGTCTCTATGTCATTTATAACCAAGAGAATCTTACTAATGCATAGGGGCAAGCGGGGGGGGGGGGGGGGACAGTGTGACTCAGTGGCAAGCTGACCCCACCCAAAGGATCAGCCAGTTGCCTCGCCAACTGAATTCTGTCAACATAGGGTCAGTCCTCTGTGTTTGTGGATGCTTTGAGTCTTTTTAAATGAAAATCCTCCCAAAAGGAAAATATTTTCAGTTACTTATATTTTAGTACCAAGGATTTTCTCAAATTCTTTCCAAAGGGACCATTTGCTGGGCTGAACATAGAAGTCATAGAAACCTTCCCATGTTTACACTTTGGTTCTGTTTCCCTAGATAGGGTGAGTATTGCCATTTCCCTGTGGGGCTCCATTTAGTAAAATGTGAAGAACACATCCATCCCTTCTCCTCTAGGAAGCCCTTTCTGGCTAGTCCAGCTCATGGTCACCTGCCCCTTTTCTGAGCCTCACTGCAGTGGTCCTTGACCTTTCGTGTGCCATGGACTCCTTTACAGCATAATATTTTCATATGCATAAGATTAAAAAACAAAGCATTTTTAAAAAGTTTATATTTTATTTTATTTTTTAGAGATTTTATCTGTTCATGAGAGAGAGAGAGAGAGCACACAAGTCGGGGGATGGGGAGAAGAAGAGGAAGAAGCAGGCTCCCCACTGAGCAGGGAGCCCGAGGAAGGGCTCGATCCCGGGACCCCAGGATCATGACCTGAGCCAAAGGCAGACATTTAACTGACTGAGCTGCCCAGGCCCCCCTTAAGTTTATATTTTAATCACCCGGGGTTCATAACAACAAGTGCCCTTCTTAATCCCCATCACCTATTTCACCCGTCCCCTCACCCACCTCCCTTCTGGTAATCCTTGCTTTGTTCTCTATAGTTAAGAGTCTGTTTCTTAATTTTTCTCTTTTTTACCTTTGCTTATCTGTTTTGTTTCTTAAATTCCACATATGAGTGAAATCATATGGTATTTTTCTTTCTTTGACTTACTTCACTCAGCATTATACTCTCTAGCTCTGTCCATGTTGTTGCAAATGGCTAGATTTCATTCTTCTTTACAGCTGAGTAGTATTCCATTGTATAATATATACCACATCTCCTTTATCCATTCATCTATCAATGGACACTTGGGCTGCTTCCGTAATTTGACTATTGTAAATAATGCTGCTATAAACATAGGGGTGCCTGTATCCCTTTGAATTAGTGTTTTTGTATTCTTTGGGTAAATACCTAGTAGTGGGGTTGCTGGATTGTAGGGTAGTTCTGTTTTTAACTTTTTGAGGACCCTCCATACTGTTTTCCACAGTGGTTGCACCAGTTTGCATTCTACCCAACAAGTGTAAGAGGGTTCCTTCTTCTCCACATCCTCACCAACACCTGTTGTTTCTTGCATTGTTGATTTTAGTCATTCTGACAGGTGTGAGGTGATAGCTCATTGTAGTTTTGACATCTCCCTGTGATGAGTGATGTTGAACAAACATCTTTTCATGTGTCTGTGGGCCATCTGGATGTCTTCTTTGGAAAAATGTCTATTCATGTCTTCTGCCCATTTTTAATGGATTATTGATTTTTTGGGTGTTGAGTTTTATAAGTTCTTCATATATTTTGGATACTAAGCCTTTATCAGATATGTCATTTGCAAATCTCTTCTCCCATTCTGTAGGTTGCCTTTTAGTTTTGTTGATGATTTCCTTCGCTGTGCAGAAGCTTTTTATTTTGACGTAGTCCCAAATAGTTTTTTGTTTGGGTTTTTTGTTTGTTTGTTTCTTTGTTTGACATAGCTAGAAAAAAAGTTGCTATGACCAATGTCAGAGAAATTACTGCCTGTGCTCTCTTCTAGGATTTTTATGGTTTCAGGTCTCATATTTAGGTCTTTCATCCGTTTTGAATTCTTGTGTATGGTGTAAGAAAGTGGTCCAGTTTCACTCTTTTGCATGGAGCTGTCCAGTTTTCCCAGTACCATTTATTGAAGAGACTGTCTTTTCCCATTGGATATTCTTTCCTGCCTTGTCGAAGATGAGTTGACCATGTAATAAGAGGTTTATTTCCGGATTTTCTATTCTGTTCCATTGATCTATGTGTCTATTTTTGTGCTGTTACCATCCTGTCTTGATCACTACAGCTTTGTAATATAACTTGAAGCCCAGAATTGTGATGCCTCCAGCTTTGCTTTTCTTTCTCAAGATTGCTTTTGTCTATTTGGGGTCTTTTGTGGTTCCATACAAATTTTAAGATTATTCTTTCTAGTCTTGTGGAAAGTGCTGTTGGTATTTTGATAGAGATTGCAATAACATATAGGTCGCTTTGCGTAGTATAGGCATTTGAACAGTATCTGTTCTTCCAATCCATGAGCATGGGATAAGTCTTTCCATTTCTTTGTGTTGTCTTTAGTTTCTTTCATCAGTGAAAAAACAAAGCATTTTGAAGAAACCGGTATATTGAAATACAAATACCAAAACAGTTTAAAAGGTGAGAGATTTAGTAATTATATGCTTTTTAATTAAGAGCCAGCAGTAGGTCTAATAGTCACCGTAATTTCAAGTAGTGATGAATAATTTGAGATATCTGCAACAATTGTACTGTGATAGGAAAATATTTTATAATTTCTATGAATAATGAAATTATTCAGTTTCTGCTAATAACCCTCACAGTCTGTTGCTTGATTCATAATAGAAGAAAATGGTAAATGTCAGTTCAAGGTTCATGAAAATAAAGCTGTAATGTTTTTCCCACTCAAGTTCACGGATCCCCTGAAGTGTATCTGGGAAGGGTCAGTGGACCTGAGGTTAAGAGTCCTTGCCCTAGGGAGTATGTGGTGAGTAATATGCAATACATTCATTGTAACCATGGAAGTAAGAAGTGTTTTTAAAAACACAAGCGAGATAGATGTATACGAAGTGAGATTCCAGTCCCCTGCCCTCCACCAGAGTCTGTTCCTCTGCTGCAGGATGTTGTTTTGGCGGTGGACCAGAATCTATCTTCTCTTGTCCTCTGTACTACCAGCCCCACTCCAGTGCACTGCAGGGGCTGGGCCCAGAAGGACCGCTCGATCAGCCTGTGTTGACTCTGTCTGTGATGACTCTTTGAATGCTCATATTGGAAGATTTGAGATTTTTATTATCCTGTTGAAACAAACCCTCGGGTCTCTTAATACAAAATTTGTCAGTTCTACATAAACCACTAGATGGCAGCAGTGTTCCACAAATTTCCTTTCCAGCCCTTAGTCTCGCCTCCAGGGGCTGTTTATTTTGTAAAGGCTCCGTTGGTTTTCAGTCCTGGAAAATTCAAGCTCACTCCCCTTCCCGCTTCCCCCTACCGCCAAGGATTTCCCAGACAGAATTATCACTGTATTATTTTGTTCCTCCAGTAAGGAGGATGTGGAAGAGCGTGGGTAGTTATGTAGACCGTTCAAATTCACGTACAAAAATGATCTGACTGGTCTGCATGGGAAATCCGATCCCTCCTAGCATTTACAGAGCACCTACCACGTGTCAGACCTAATGCTACACTTCACTTACATGGATACACTGTCCCTGTCACAGGTGCGTGAGCACTACTGAGAATGGAGGGAAAGAGCAGCTGGGTCTTCTGGGGGAATGGAAAAGTTTAGGGCCGCGACAGAGAAGCATTGCTGGTGTGAGCAGTAATGCTCTCACTGAGCTGTTCACTCCACCTGGAACATTTAAGTTACAACAGACTCGGTGATCGCAGTGAAGCTAAAATTTGTATGCAGATGAAACCCAAAGGCGACACACAAACATGAAATCAGAAGTTGGGGTGCCATTAAAGAATAATGCTCTGTGGGAAATGTTCTTTCTACAGACTCCTGTGTCATATTGCTGCTATGTAATTTTCAAATAGAAACACTAAGAAACATAAAATTAATAATGCTAATAAGAAGTAGACCTTAAGCTAGCCCTAAAACGTATTGCCTGTGCTCTCAGACACACCAGTTTGGTGAGAGCTTATAGTAGGTCTCGTTTGGGTGGCTGAAATTGGTGGGAACACACAGGGCTTCCGTGTGGAGTCGACCACTGTGCTTCAGGGTGGAAAAACAGTCTTTTAATCTTCAAACTCAAGAGGCAGGCTGACTGACATCAGAGCGGCAGAGCCGAATCACAGGGTCTCTTTAATCGGATGGCGCCTTCCTTCCCTTCCACGGGATCCTTCACCTGGGCAGAGGTGGGCTGGCTCTTCTTCAAATCTCCCAGTATCAAATGGCCACCAGAAGATCCCCACAGAGCACTCACCTACAACAATGACAAAAACACACGTGTGCCCACACTATCTAAACAACGACAAAGCTGCTCAAAAGAAGCCAGAGCCTGAAAAGGATGAAACTGGTGTAGACTGAACTACTTTGGGGAAAGGCATGATTAAGCTGGCCCCAAATTATGGAAGTGATGCCCAAGAAGAGGAGGGGCCGTGGTGGCCCTGTGGACCCAGTAAACTGGGACCCGGCCAAGGCCGTGTGTGCCTACGCCTTGGAGAAGCAATCTAGCTTTTTCAACTTCTGTGCTCCCCTGCGTTCTTCTCCTACTACAAATGCCTTCCGAAAGCTCCCCACCTGGTTGCGCTGAGCGGAGGAGCGCAGGGATCTTCCCACGCTCGAGTTAGGATGGCTCTCCAGGGATGCCGGCCGAGGTGGTAGCAGCGCGGGGTGGGGGTGGGGGCCGGGGTGGAGAGGCAGGGGAGCTGAGGAGACACAACTGGGTTTGGAAAACAGGGTGGATTGAAAGAACCAAACCCCAAGGGAGGGGTGGGGGGGGAGCTCTGTCAGTGCCTTTCACCCTGGAGTTTTCATCCTCACATTAATCCTAAAGGTTTGATTCCAGCAAGCCCTCCAGATGTTACCAAAGCTCAGAAAATCCGCCTGCCCGTTTCTCTTCAAAAAGTCTAAGAAAGCTGAAACCTCAACAGAAGTGAGAAAACTTTGCTTTTAAAAATGTTATCTGTCCTTTTGCAGCATAAGCACCAAAGAGAAATCAGATTGGTTTATTTATTGTCAAACGTTGAGGAACAGACTAAGGTAGGAAGGCTCTACTCTTTAGTTCAGTGAACTTTTTTTTTTCTTCTTTTTTTGAGAGAGAGAGCGTGCACGCGCGCCCCGGACATGGGACTCGATCTTACAACCCTGAGATCATGACCTTAGCCGAAATCAAGAGTCGGACGCTTAACTAACCGAGTCCCCCAGGTGCCCCTTGGTGAATATTTTTGAGCATCTTTGAGGAGCCGGTATTGTGAATGGAGCCAGGTCTGAGTCTCAGACCTGGGGTTTCAGTTGGCGGGCGGGATTCTTAGAAGTTATGTGTCTTCTCACTCAGTGACCTCGTCTGTAAGGTGGGAATAACCTGGTGCCTATTTCAAAGGATCATTGTGGAGATTAAATGTAACATGCTTGGTGCAGAGCCTGGGGCATCTGCTGGTAACTGATCAATAAATTGTGGCTAATGATATGCTGCTAGGCATGTATTCATTTGGCCAAGCCTGATGGATCACGGAGGACGAAAATAAAGATGAGTGAGACCTGACCTCACTGTCAAAGAACAGACTATTGAATGAACTCTTGGGAAGTGGAATGTGTGTGTGAATATACGGACACCACATAGATCATAGTTCATTGATTCTAAAATGTACTTTTTCAGGACCCCTGGGTGGCTCCGTCGGTTAAGCGTCTGCCTTCAGCTCAGGTCATGATCCCAGGGTCCTGGAATCGACCCCCACATCTAGCTCCCTGATCAGCGGGGGGACTGCTTCTCCCTCTCTGCCTTTGTTTCACCCCCCCTGCTTGTGCCCTCTTGCTCCCTCTCAAATAAGTAAATAAATAAAATTTTTAAAATGTATTTTTTCATATTTTAAAATAATTTGGCAACACTTTTTCTTTCTCGGTGGTAAAGGAAATAATGGTGTGACTTGCAATCAGTGGAATCTTAGATTTGGTGAAAACAGATAATCATAAAGACAGAGCCATGAGCTCACCACCATGATCCAGCCCCTACACGGACACCCAGGCCAGAATCCTAGTCCAGGTCACAGGGGATGCCCTCCTCTCTCTTCTCAGATATGTGGGCTCCCGCTTTGGGAGGCAGGCATGGGAGGGGGCCTTTGGGATGACTGGACTGATCACCTTCCTGGCAGCTGAGGGCTGGGCTGTCTCCAAACTCCAGGGCACATACAGGTCCATGTTTAGGACTCAGGTTTTCAGGCCCTGCCCCAGAGGGTCTGGTTGGGTGGGTGTGGGAGTGGAGCCCCAGCTGGCTCAGCCAGCCCTGGTTCCTCCCTGGTGCCAGGAGATTCTCTGCTTATGGGCAGCGTGTCCGTCACGGGTGCAGGCAATGATCCTTACCTGAAACCGGGAGCCCTCAGTTTGCTTCCGGGTGCTATGGTTCAGGTAGTGTGCTGAAGCTGGCTAGTACAGGTTTGTGTGAAATCAGTCATGGCAGCAGTGTCTACACCACAGTCATCGGCAAGCCCTACCCGTCAAGTCTCCTTTTTTTTTCCTTCAGAGAGTCAGTTTACCAGCACACCAGTGTGGCTTCTCCTTAGCTGGGTGACCTTGAGGAAGGATATCACTGAAAGTCATTCTGAGCCTCTGTCCTCCCATCTGAGAGGGGACAATGGTATTTCTCACCTCACAGCATTGCGGTGGAATGAATGATTCTCCATGAGAAAGCATCTAGCCCAGTGCTACGCTCTATCAATTTGCAGTTTATTCTTTTGCTCCAGAAGTGTCCTATAATGTTTTCTGTTTGGGACCTTGCCAGGAAGAGAATGAAACGAAATGAACATTCTTCGTGATACAATTCAAGTCTCCACGTGGATAATTAGTATTGAACAGTAAGGATAGTGATAAATAACTTTATATAACCCTCTACAGTTTAACAAACTGTATTTAATGTGGCATAACCTCGCGAGGCAGACACTGCTATCCCCATTTTTTAGATGCGGAAACCAAGACTCAGAGAAGCTAAGTGACTTGCTCCATGTCTGTGGCTTATAAGTGAGGCAGGAACCACAACTTTTGATGTCCTTTTTCTCCCTTCTTCTCATCACAGTGGAGCCTATTGTGACGAGCTCTGGGTGGGTGGGATTGAAACAGACCCAACCCCCAAGCCCCACAGGTTTCCTGCCCAAACCTGAAAGTTTATTTGGAAACCTTAAATGTCCTCAAGGGAATCACTTGGGAGTGATGACCAAGCAAAGTCACCGAAGGTGCCGTCAGCAGATGGGCTCGTGAGTTCCCTTACACAAACACAGGGACGGCGATGCTCGGCTCCGAACCTTCAAACTAGCAAAACCACACAGATGATTCCCCCGACTGTGTTTCTTGACTGCATTATGATTCCTCTCCCGTCCTTCCTGAGTGTGCAGGGGAAGCAGAGCTCAGGGCTGAGGTGGCCTTTCTTTCTCTTTCCCTTGGCTGCAGCAAGGCTCGCGGCTTTCTCCAAGACAAACAGTAAATTCTTGAAAGCTGAGACCGTCCACCCTGGGTGTGAATGCAGATGGTGATTTAGTCTTTGGTTTCTCCAAGTATGAACTTTATTGCCCATGCTGCTTATTGACCTATGAGCTGATTAAAAGGAAGGGAAAAAAAACCCTCTCCCAACTAAAGACACGCACCAGACTTTTCCAAAGTTTAAATAAAGTTGAAATTCAGCAGCAGTTTGGCTGCAGTTGAGAGAAGGGGGTTTGAGCCAAATTCAGCCTTCGAATTAAGAAGGTGTTAAAAGGTCCAGCCTTGCAGCTCCAAGGAGTACAATGTCTTTCCTTAAAAAAAGGGAAAAGTTAGCTTCCAAAGTTGATTCCCTCAATCTTGGGTTTTGCTGAGAAGATAGAAGCAATTATTCAAATAATTCAGGAATCCAGAGGGAGCAGGGGAGACCTGGCCACTGGTTTCTGGAGATGGTGTGGCATGAAGGTCATGATCAGCCAATCTGATCACATCATCCACCGGCCACCTGGGCACACAAGCCCTCTGGGTCTCTGAGCTCTCATCCGTCAGTGCGGTGGCGGGGGTGGGGGGTGGTGGCTTTTCACATGGAAAGCTGTGGCTGACTCTTGCACAGATGTACCTAGCCAGCATAGGGTTTTGAGTCCCCTTTCCCTCCCCTCCCCTCCCCTCTCCTCCCCTCCCCTCCCCTCTTCCCTTCCCTTCCCACAATGTGCAAGCCATCTGAAGGGCTGTGCCTCTACAATTCATCATTTCTACCATTTCCTGATTTTTATACCCATTTCACACACCCACAGAATAGGAGCCTGTTACGGACTCTTGCAGCTTTAAAGATTCTATGACTAAGATACTTGTGATTCATTCACATTTTGAAATACTAAAATCATTTGGCTGAAAAATACTCATTGATATGGGAAAATATTCACAACGTAATGCTAGGTATATTAATAATATGCTGCTACCAGAAAGTCATGTACTAAAACGGGAACCATGGAAATCTCTAGGCTTTGAGGTGGTGGGTGACTTGTGTGTTTTATCTTTCTGTGTCACGTGACGTCATAATTATTAGTTTCTATCTGACACCCTGGTGAATGGTAAGCTCTCTGAGTGCAGGGTCTGTGTGTAATGTGTTTCTTGATGGACATACAGTGCCAAGAACCATGGCAGATATGCAGAAGGATGAATATTCGTTGAATGAATTAATGAATGCTTTTCTGGGTTGTATGAGTTGTTGAACGAGTGTATACTACTTTTTTTTTTCAAGATTTTATTTATTTAGAGAGAGAGCATGAGCAGGAGGAGGGACCAAAGGAGAGGGAGAGAGAGAATCTTAAGTAGGGCTCATTGTCACTACCCCTGAGATCATGACCTGAACCGAAACCCGGAGTCAGACACTCCGCCCACTGAGCCACCCAGGCACCCCGAGTGTATATTACTTTAATCATTATTGAAGGGTAGGGAAAGCAATAAATGTTAATGTAAAAAAATAAGTTGTACTCTGATGAAAATTCATATCCTTAAAACAAACAACATTAAGAACCCACAGAGATTTGAACATTGAGTAAGAAGCCAAATGTTGAACAGGGCTTATGCTGTTGTGTCATTTTAGGAGACATTGTGAGGCGCCTGGGTGGCTCAGTAGGTAAACATCTGCCTTCGGCTCAGGTCATGATCCAGAGTCCTGGGATCGAGCCCCGTGTCAGGCTCTCCTTCTCCCTGCCTCTCTGTCTACTTGTGCTCCCTCTCTCTTTGCCAAATAAATAAATAAAATCTTTAGATGGAGACATTGTCAGTTCCAGGGACCCCCAGCCCTGGGGAGTTTCTCCAAGCATGGAATTTTCCCTGAGAGTCAGTGTTGAATAGCAGACACCCCTGAGAACCCTGAGCCACCTCAGGGCTGAGCTGACCGGCAGAGGGGAGGACGTCTAAATTGGGTGAGAGTTAGGGGTTTTGATATTCAATTAAACTAGACTCTTTATTACAGAATATGGGGTTATTTATTAACAGTCACGAGTAAATAGAAAGCTGTGGAATCTGCCTGTGATTTTGTCGGAAGAACATGAGTTGCTAGGGCTCTTCTGAGCCTCTGCTCACACCCTCCTGAGGTAGCTGGTCAACGCATGGATTCCACTTGTTAGGTGCTAAGTACCGCTGTGTCCTTGAGGGAGCCTTCTTGACTCCTCTGTCCCTGCTTCCTAGTGGCCCACTGCCCTGCGCGGCCCTGGTGCCCATTCTAGGCCTGAGGTGGCCAGCAAGTGTTTGTAAGGAGGATGAAAGGGGAGCTGTGGGCAGCTGGGTCTGCTGCACTAGCGACTCACGGTGAAGGGCAGAGGAGCAAGAAAGCAGACCACGAGGATGCATGCGTGCGTGCGTGACGACAGTGTGGAAGGGCAGTGGTTGTGTGCATTGGTGGGAGCCCCCAAAGGGGTCAGCCCCAAGGTACCCTACCCCGCACTGGGCCTCTCCTGGGGTATCTGTTGCCCATGGGGTGGAAGGTCAGCAATACAGCTTCATGTAAATGAGCCTGGGCAGAGACCGTGTTCTGTTTCTGGTTGCCCTCACCAGCGTGCGCTTGCTGAAAGCTTGCCTTTGGATTCATTGATTGGCAGGGCAGGGCAAAGTCTATTTGGCTCTCAGCCTTGGCTGTACATCAGAATCACCTAGAGGGTTTTGAAGCTCCCAGCGTCCAGGCTCCACCCAGACCAATTACATCAGAATCTCTGGGGCTGGACCCGGGCAGCAGGACCTTTTAAAGCTTCCCCTCCTTTCCCCACCAGAAGCTGAGGCCGGGAGCCAGAGATGTACCGGAACCCTGGCCCTTCCTGCTACCTGCCCTGGCCGAATCCTGGCTGACCCCTAAGCGCTCCCGCAGAACACTGTCCTGGGGCTTAACGAGCAGGTGAGAGGCTCGGGGTGAGCCCCCGCCTCTGCGAGGCTGCGTCTGTCTGTGCCTCCGGATGTAACCATGGTCACAGCAGCTCAGGCTGAGATTTACGAGGCAAAATTTTCTCTCTTCATAAAAATGTCCTATGTTCCTGTCATGAAGGGTAATTGAGGCTTTCAGCTTCTGTGTCACAGTCCTCTCCCATCTCCTCGTGTGCCTGGTGGCATCGCCCACGGGGAATTAAGTCATAGTCTCCGGCAGTGAGTAACAGAGGCTGTGAAGTGGACCCCCAGGCCCAGTGAGTCAGCCAGGACCCGGGTCCCTGGAGAACTGCTCCTCCCGCCCCCGGCCCACGCTTCCCCCAGACTGTGCCCAGCAGGCCAGCATCGAAGGAGAAGTTGGGAATGGCTCTGCTTCCTCTGTCTGTGAAAGGAGGCGACTGCATTTACTTCTCGGGGGTCATGAATATGAAAACCTGGAGCCCACTGGATGGGGGTTCATTTGAGCCATCTGCCTGCTGCTTTTGGTTCCACTGTCCGTCCTTCCCCACCAGGCCCCACAGGCTCACACAAACTCAGTTTTATCTGCAGCAGGAGCCAAGTAGGTCCTGTGAGCTGAATTCCACGCGACTGGGAGTTGGGGCCGAGGCTGACATTGTTGGGGGAATGTAGGCCCATCCCCTTTACCTGCCAGGAAGCCCTTATCTCTTTGAGCAGCCAGGCCAGCCCGAGGGCCGCTGTCATCCTAACGTCCACGAAGCTGCCCTGGCTCGCAGCTGCTGCGTGCTCCGGGAATTTGGATTCTGGATTTCTCGGTCCTCGTCCAGGGAGCACGGGACTGTACAGCCCGTGTCTCTGGATGCCCCTCCCCCAGTTCCACTATGTCCCTGGCCCAGCTCTGCCTCATCAAGGTGGGCAACAAAGATAGGGCAACAAATCTCATCAGGTGTCAAGGACATTTTGTGTGTGCTCTTTGTATATTTGATCTGGGTGAAAAATTGTATTATTTTTGTTTTAATTTACGTTTGTTCCAGTTCTAACCCCACCACTCTATTTTGTTTTCCTTCTACTCTCGACCCAGAGACATACCTAATTTTGCTAGCATGCGATGAGCTTTACAGTTTACAAAGCACCCTCACATATAAGAGTGAATGCAGTCCTCCCATCCAGAAGATGGGGTTTGCTTATTGTTCCCACTTCAAGGACGTGGAAAGTGGAGCTAAAGACATTAAATGACCTGCCTGAGATGCAAGTGGGCTGGAATACAAATCTAATGTCCCAGCCTGTGCTGTTCTATCCACCAAAATACCTTTACTCCTGACTCTTTTTTAAAAGATTTATTTATTTATTTGAGAGAGAGAGAGAGAGTGGGGTAGGGGCAGAGGGAGAGGGAGAGAATCCCCAAGCAGACTCCCAGCTGAGTGCAGAGCCCAACACAGGGCTCGATCCCAGGACCCTGAGATCATGACCTGAGCCGAAATCAAGAGTTGGCCACTTAACTGACTGAGCCACCCAGGTACCCTCCTCCTGACTTCTAATATGGCTCTGTGAATCTATATATTTTAAATTCTTCTCTTACTTAATACTATTTCAGGAATATGGTTACCTTTCTTTACACTGTCGTTCTGGTTATCATTTGAATAGCTGCATAATATAACATATTACCATTAATTTACTCCTCAGCTTCGGGTCATCACTCACTTAGGCCATTCTGGCTTGCTGTTTTAGAAGCAATGCTGCTGCAGCCTTTTGGGGTTAGAGCAATTCTCTTCCTCTGAATTATTTTCTTAGAGCAAATTCTCAACAGTTGGATTAAGGACTAGATGAGTATGAACATCTTTATGATCCTGATTTGCTTTGGTATTATTGACCTCCAAAGGAGCCAGACATATTCACTCATTATCCATCATTATATGCATTCATTGCTTTGTTTAGCCATCCATCCACCCATCCCTCCATCTATCCATCTGTCCGTCCATCCATCCATCCCTCCCTCCATCCATCCCTCCATCTATCTGTCTGTCCACTGGTCCAGCCATCCATCCATCCCTCCATCCATCCACCCACCCACCCACCATTTCCTCTATAAGCCTTAACTATATTGCACGAGTCCCAGAAAGAGTGTGTCCTGGTATACATGTGTGGATGTGGGTATAGTGGGGGAACTCCCTGTTTCTACTCTTTTCTTAGACCAGCCCCTGTGGCTCTTTTTCCTGGCTCCCCCTGAGCAACATGTTCCCAGGCCCTGTCCCCCACTTGCTGCCCTCAACTGACTCCCTCGTTGATGCTGGCAGTCTTGGCTTCCCCAGCTTCCCTTTGCTTATTTTGGAAGGCCTGGCCATTGCTGCAGCCGCTAGAGTCATTTGGGTCCAGCTGTTTCCCCAGGGCTTGGCTGGTTGAGGGTCTGTGCCAGAGACAGCTGGCCTGAGTCGGGGGAGGTCAGGTCTCTAGGGGAGAGAAAGGCCAGCAGTAGCTCTGGGATGTCCTCAAAGGCCAGTGTCCTCTTGTGGGAGACTTGACTGTGGGTGAGCATGGCCCCAGCCTCCCCTTGGAAGGTCACAGAATGCTTTGGAGATGCTGTGCTCCCTCCCACCAATAGCCCATGGCCCACCAACCCCAAGTTGTCAGTGTGCAAATGTGTGAGCATGTGTGCTTGCGTGTGTGTGCGTGTGTGCGTTTGGGGACATTAGAGGGGACTCGTTACTTCAAGAGAATCTTGACAATGAACTTTGTTTTAATTTTAGAAAACTTGTTTCTTTATTAAATGAGTAAAATATTGCTGCAGTAGAAAGTACAGATAAACATAAAAAATCATCCCTGATTCCATCATCTTGTAGTGTCCATGCTAACATAGGGTGTACACCCTTTGGAGGGGACTGGTGTGGCTAAAGCATGGGGGCTTGACCAGGGCAAGGATGGGATGAGGCTGGAAGGTCTGGGTCAGGCCCATGTTGTTCTGTGTCTTCAGGAGCCATGAGGAGGGAGGTCATGGGCCTTGTCCTCAAACCTAGGGTCAGAGCCCAACTCTGGCCACTTCCTGGCATGATCTTAGGCAAGTCACCCAACTTCTCTGAACTTTCACTTGCTCATTTATCAAATGGGAACAGTAGTACCTACTTTGTGGGATTAAAGGAGAATGATCCTGTCTCATGACTGGCACGTGGTAGAAGCTGTTGGATAGGTGTCAGGCCCTCTCTAGTGAGTTTGGATCTTCTCCTGTGAAGCTATATTTTAAGCAGGAAAGGGAAGAATTTCTTTCTTTTTTTAAAAAAAGATGTTATGTATTTTAGAGTGTGTGTGTCTGTGTGCGTGAGCAGAGGGAGGGGCAGAGGGAGAGGGAGAGAGAGAATCTAAAGCAGAGTCCCCGCTGAACGCAGAGGCCAACATGGGGCTTAATCTCATGACCCTGAGGTCATGACCTGAGCTGAAATCAAGAGTCAGACACCCAACTGACTGAGCTACCCAGGCACCCCAGGAAGAATTTATTTCTTATGATTGATTGCTGTGAGGCCATATTTTAAGCAGGGAAGGGAAAAATTGATTTCTTCTGACTGATTGACTGAAAACCATTTGTAGAGTCATGGAAGTGGTAAGGTGTGAGGGAATATCGCTCTTACAGACTGCTGGAGAGGGGGGAGTTTCATTGGTACATTTTCCTGGAGAGCAGCTGGGTGTTATGCAAGAGAAAATGCCTACCCTTTAGTGCGGCAATGCTGTTGTAAATAACTTCCCTGGTGGAGATTATCAGTCAGGATGCATGTACAACAGTATTCATTCATAGTGTTGTTTTCAGTGTCAAAATGGCAGATAAGCCAATGTCCAACAGGCTTCTAATGCTGACGCATCCTTCGGATGGGAAAAACTACCAACGACGGATGAAGTTTAAATCTAGGTTTATTAGCATGAAAAAATGTTTGCAGTATATTGTTGAATGAAAATAACAGGTTACAAAAGAGTGGATCGTATTTGTAAAAATTAGGTACCCATATGTGTGTAGAAAATGTTGGGAGAGATTTCTAAGACCCTCATCCCTGGTTTAAGACACCATTGATTCCTGGGGCGCTGGGGTGGCTCAGTTGGTTAAGCGTCAGACTCTTGATTTTGGCTCAGGTCATGATCTCAGGGTCATGAGATCAAGCCCGGTGTTGGGCTCTAAGCTGGGCGTAGAATCTGCTTAAGCTTCTCTCTCCCTCTGACCCTCTGCACTCTCTCTCAAAAAAAAAAAAAAAAAAAAAAAAGTAAAAACGGACACCATTGATTCCTTAAACGAAGTCCCCTGAGGCTAGCTTCAGGCGTTAGTTACTGACAGCCAAAAGCCACAGGACCAATTCAGAAACAAGCTCATCAGCTTACAGGGTTCATGTTCTTCAGAATGCTCCTGGGATCAGGAAACAGATGCCTTCCTGCCTCGGTTTCCCCAGGGTAGGGCGGGGGGAAGCATCTGAAGGAGACCGGCAGCTCCCAACCCTGTAAGCCAAGGAGAACTCAGGCTTTCTGGGGGCAGAAGGCACCACGGTTAAACCCCACTCTTTTCACTCACTCGTGGGAACTGAGAGAGTCAAGGTCAACTCTGACCTTGGGACGTCGGCCCCAGAGTATTTGTGGAGCTCCTACTATGTGCAATGCAAGTGAGCGGGGTGTACAGAGATAAGTGAGCCACAGTTCTTGCCCTTAAGGAGTGCAGTTGGGGTAGGGAGGACAAAACAACTGGTAGGAAGAGAAGGGGTGTCCCTGAGAAGGAAGGGGGTGCCCTGCTTGGGGGACTTGGGAAAGGCCTCGCTGAGGAGGTGATTCTGAGCTGCGCTTGTAGGGTGAAGACACGGTGTGGGTAGGCACCAGGCATTGGACTGGGGAAGCAGCACGTGTGGGGCAGAGGCACTGAAAGCCTGTGGGTCTCAGAAAGCCTCCCCCTCTTGGCTCCTCTGGCCTCTGCTTCCTACTCTCCAGCAGCCGCTTTCTCTGCTTTCCAGCCTCCAGGCCCCAGCTAGGCTTCTGCGAAGGGAGACCGTGGGACCGAAGCTGGGATCTTAGTCTCCATGCTCATTTCCCGAGTCCTGTGCCCACTCCCGGCTTTGTGAATTGCATTGGGGGGCAGGAGCAGGGGACAACTGTATGGACAAGGTTGACACGCACTGGGCAGAGGGCAGTTCCCAGAAAGAGGGTGGGTGCAGTGCTGAGAGCTCCCTGTACTACTAAAAGGTGGTTCCAGAGGCTGATGCCTGAAGAGCCCAGGGCCCTGCTAGCTTTAAGACACGAGCTTGTGATCGAAGGGCATTCTGACCCCAAATGTGTTGGGAAATCGCAGTTTTCCAGGTACGTGCTGCTGTACATGCACTCAGGGGGGTCGAGCCTACGTCCACACAGGCACGCACACACGGAACCTCACAGACCCAGAGTGAGAGGAGAAAAGTCAACTTCTGCAGTCTGACTGTTTCCTCCCAGGATCGTCAGCACAAACAATGCGCAGTGACTCATCGCCTGTGACTCACAGCGCTGCGGGGCCTAAGGTCCTGCCGGCAAAGGGCAAACGGCTCATTATTTGTCCTTTCTGTTCTCTGAGTTGGAGGATCCCCCCAGCCTGGCCTGAACCTCCATCCCAGGTGAGCCTGGCGGGGAGCAGCTCATTAATTTAGGAAGTAGAAGAGCACCCTAGGGACACTCTCCTGACCTGTGCTGTGGGGGCGGCGGCAGGGGTGTTACTTTATGAAAGGATTTACAGAAGATGTATTTCAACACAGCATTCCCCACTAGGCATTCAGGACAGGGTATGATTTCCCAAAAACCCAATTTCCTGGCATCCTTTCAGGAATCTGCTGGTTGTGCAAAGTGAAGTTGGTGTGTTGGGGGTGGGGTGGGGTGGGGAGGAGTATCTTGGTGGGGGAGGGTAGAGCCACAGAAATTTCCAGCTGAAAGAAAGGGCCAGAGAGGGTCCTGAACTGTTGGGGCCACATCCTACCCCCATCTTGGGCACGGTAGCATTGCTGGCCTCTGCCAGCTCCCCTTCCCCTCTGCCCTACCTCACCTTCCTCCTCACCTGGCCCCCGGCTCACAGCTGTGGAGACTTGGGGAGAAGCTGCCCTCGTCCTTGCTGGCAGCCTGAGTCTCTTCAGCTGTGCCTCAGAGCCGGGCTCCAGGGGGTCAGATTCCTTCCCTGCCATCAGAGTCTCTCCTACGTTCACTGTGGGCCTGTGATGTTCAAGGGTGATGGGGACATGCCACAGGCTGGCTGTTTAGGCAGGAGCCAAGAGTCCCACATAGAGTGCCTCGGGAAGGAGGGCTTTACGTTCTTATCCTGGGGTGGAGGTGCAGGGAAAGGCTGCCATTCGGGGGGCATGCTTCCATTTAGAAAAGATGTTGCTGTATTCTAGACCAGGCTCGCCCAGTTCTGGACAGCCAGATACCCAAGTGTGAGGCCAGTCGTCACCCGTGGTTCTGGGAGAAGGTGTGGCTGGGTATTTTGATCCATCTGGGCCGGGGTCCAGCCCTGTGGGCACATGCAGCTGAGCTGTGTCACCTTCTCCCGTGGCCAGAGAGATAAGGAGCTTGGCAGTTGCTTGATGAAGTGGTGGTGGCTGTGGTCGGCAGGGCAGCAGTGGCTAACTGTGCATCCTAAGCCTGTGGCCCTTTTAGGAGACTGAAGATCTGCTCTTGAGCCCTTCCCTCTGAGGGTTTAAGTTACTGAAACAAATCAGGTATACCAGATAGTCCTGGGACTGAGGCCAGCAGCGTGGAAGCACTAAGTATCTCTGACATCGACGTCATTGTAAGATAAAAGGAGACAGAAGTAATGTGCTTGCCCACTTGACCAAGAGGGATGAGCTTGCTCTGGCCTGATGTCTATATAATGAAAGGATTTCGGAACCAGGAGTTCAAGTCCAGCCTGGCATGAACCCCATGGCCTACAGTGACTCTGGAGAAGGTCCCCTATATTCCTTGAGGACCCACAGCCTAGCCAGTAGCTTTGGTGAGCACAGCCACGAGCAGATTTAAGGATCAAAAGTTTTTATAATCTGAATGAAAACTATAAGGAACCATGCACTTACTCTGTATTTCGAGTTGGTCAAGTGGTTGTTCAGCCAATGTACCAATGAAGATGGGCTAGATTATGCTACAGTAGTGAACAGCTCTAAAACTCTCAGTGGTTTAAAACAACAAGTAAACAACACAATTTATTTTTTGCTCACAATAACGTCATCGCGGGTTTGTAAGGGCTTGGTCTGCTGTTGGTCAGGGACTGGGGCAGCCATAATTGGGCACTTTGACAGTTGTCATGGACAAACACATACCACCTCTAAAACTGTCTTGCTGGAAGTGACACCTGTCATTTCCACTCACACGGCACGTCACACAACTCCACCCGGATTCAGGTGGCTGGGGAGGTACACCCTTTCCAAGTGTCCGGAAGGAGAGAGAGCCAGAGCATTCAAGAACAGCTCCAGTGACTTCCACACACAACCAGAGGGCATGGCTTGCAGCAGGTTTCTGGTACAGATTCTATTTGCCCCGGAATTCTGAGGGGGGTGGAGCACCATGGCAGGAATCAGGGCAGTCTTCCTGGAGGAGTTGAGATCCGAGGTTAGCTTTGAAGGACAGCCTATCTTTCAGACCTACTGATCTAGACATGAGGAGGAGGAGATCAGAGGGAGCAGCCTGAAAGAGGAGATTTAGAAGGAGACCCCATCTGCTGGCCGTACGGGTCTTGTACTCATAACTCCTTCTGACCCTGGTGTCTCCAAGCTTTAGGACTCATGGGGAAGAGGAACAAAAGAAGAGGCTGGGCTGGGGTCAAGGAGAGATGAAAAGTCTGGTGGTTGCTGACCAGATGAGGAGAGGAGACAGGGCAGAGGCCCCTCTCGTCTTGTGCTTCGCTACAGGCCGGGCACCCGGCACCGTGTGAGCCTGCTACAGCCATGCGCATCTCTGGGCACGAGGAGGTGCCTGTTCAGAGAGGGGATCTGGCCCGATTTGTGGCTATGCTATCTGTCCCTCCGTGACTCCTCCAGGCTATGGGCCCCAGTCACCCCTAGAACCAAATAAAGGACCTTATTTGAGAGAAAGAGACAGAGGGGGAACTGAGTCCTAGGCGGCTCCACCCGTCAGTCAGCCAGAAGAAGCAGTGGCTGAGGGGCAGTCGTGTAATTCTGTGGGGAGCAGCATGAAGCATCTGGAGAAGGGAAGACAGGGCCTTGCTGGGAGCTGTTCCAGTCTGGAGGAGGTGTGGCCCTTACCTCTGAGACAGCCACAGGCAATGCCTTCGGGGCATCTCTTGTCTGAAATGGGGGACGTTCCATCCTGTTTCCCATCGTTCATAGCAGTTAATTAACGTTGGCAACAGGAAACCTAGGTGGGCAGAGAAGTCTGGGACTTCATTTGACTCCCAAGCGGGGCACTCACAAGAAAAGCCTTCAGCCTGGCCTATCTCTAACTGCCAGGTTGTTGCAAGGAATAGATGAGCTCTTTGATGAAAAAGTGCTAAATCATATGAACAACATTAATTATAGATAATTTAAAAACCAGGGCCTACTACAGCTTCTTTGCTTGATGTCAAGACCCCAGGAGTAGTCTAAAGACTGGACCTCTCCTTCCCCTAGGCATGGTCACCCAGGGCCAATACTCTGGGAGCAGGTATTCTCCTGCAGGGCCAGCTTCCGAGGAGTGAGGAATAAAGGAAAGGTAGCCGACCCCTGTGCCGAGGAAGGGTGGGCAGGGTGGGGATGGACAGGGGCCCTGGGAACTGGGAAAGAGGAATAGGGCACAGCACCTCCTGGAGCGAAGCTGATGGAAGGGGCTCAGTACTGTGTCCTGGGGTGGGAAGCAGGAGAACAAAGTTAGGATATTGGTGGTAGAAATCCTATATGGCAGGAGACTGAACTTGCAGCGAACAGAGACAGCAGAGGGGAAATAATGGAGAACATGGTGGCCGGAGCAGAAGGCTGGTCTCCTCAGCCTCAGACCAGGGGTGCCCCCGCCCCTCTGCCCTGAGGGGCTGCGTGTGTGATGGTGGCGAAGGTAGGGTTGGGGCAAGAGAGGGGTTGGCTTGGGGAACAGAGACCAGGCTCCAGGGATTGGGCAGCAGACCAGACACAAGGGCCAGGCGTTGGCAACCCCACCCCTGCCCCTGAAACTGTACGTTTACAGCAAAGAACTATTTGACTCTTCCTCAGAGTGGTGCCTATGCCCGCAAAACTGTCGCCTACCTTATCTCGTCCAGTCACTGTTAGACGCACCCTGGGCCGTGAGTAGGGGAGGCTGGCTTTGCCTCTGCAGGGAAGGGGGATGGTCTTCACCCCCTGCACAGACCCCCTAGTGGGCCCAAGGGCGGGACTGCCTGCCCAGGCTTCATAAAGAAGCCCTAATGCACCCAATGATAATGATAGCTACTCACTGTCATCTAGTGCAGGCCTCTGCTCTGGGGACTCTGCAGCTGGAAGGCCTCACCACAGCCCTGCCGTTACCACCCCCAGTCCCTGGATGGGAAGACAGGCACGGACAGGTGGTGGTACTTGGGCAGGAGGGGGCAGCTGGATTCCCAGCCTGACTGTCCAGCTCTCTCGGGCCTGTGCTCCAGCCCCAGTAGGAACTGGTCTCCTGGAGCTTTTCCCTTGTAGCTGACAAGTCCTTAACTCCCAGCAGGGGCAGGTGCTGTGAGGGCTCCTGGCACAGGAGGGGAGAGGCCAGCCGGGTAGAGGGGTCGCGGGGATCCGAGGGGTGGACAGGGCATGGGTCCAAGGGTGGGGGTCGGGGTGTGAGAGGGAGGGAGGAGCTGGGAGTGGGGGGCCAGGGGACACTGACAGCAAATGCAGGCCCCATTTGGCATATAAGCACATAAAAGTAAGCCTCAGTGGACAGAGGCCATGTCCTGGAGACAGCCCTGCTTTGGATTTTTGTGTTTTGAATAAGTTACTGAAACACTCTGAGCCAGGCCAGGGGAGGGTGGGTTCTGGGCTGCTCCTGACAGACTCCTAGTTGGGCCCTTGTGGCCCACGATGTCAGAGACAATCTGAACACGGTGTAAGTTCCAAAGAAGAAAGAAATTCACCTACCATACTGGAATGGGGGACGCTCAGAGAGGAAGGGCAGGAGCCCCTCAAACTCAGGGAGGTGCTGCCTTCAGAGAGGCCTCAGGGGGTCTTCTGGAATGCTATTCTAGGCACACAACAGGCTTGGCTCAAGAGGCCAGGGAGGGGGGCCAGGATACCACTTCTGGTGGTTTCCACTCCTGCTGCCTCTCTCTCCTGGATGGCTGTTGATTCCACACCTTCCTCTCCATTCCTACCATCATACTGTCGTCCAGGCCTCCTTGCTTCTTACTTGGGTCATTGCAATACCTCCCAGTAGCTCTCCCTGCCCCCAGTCTCTCCCCGTCGATGCCTTCCCCTGATCTGTCCTCCACACTGCAGGGTTTTTTTCTGAGAAGCAAATGATCTTATCACATTCTCCTGCCTAACACCCTTCAGTAGCTCCCTACAGCTCTTGGGATCAAGCACGAGCTCCTTAGGCTGCCCCCTAGGCCTTCATGCTTTGCCCGCACTTGGCCTCAGCCTCATGCCTGGTGTCCCTCTTCACTTTATATTCATTCCATTTCAAACCCTGCAGGTTTCCCTGTACCATACCTCTGTACCGTTGCCTATTCTGTCCCCTCTGCCTGAACGTTTTTTGTTTTTTTTGTGTGTGTGTCTTTCGGTTTGCCTCTTCAACTCCTCTTCATCCTTCAAAACCCAGTGTAGAGCCATCCCCTCTGTGAAACTCTCCTTGACCTCCTTGACCCAGGAAAATGTTTTCTTCCCTGACCTGCTCTCTTAGCCTTATCTCAGTGAGGTTTTGTTGTCTGTCTCCCCTACTAGACTAAGAATTCCTGGAGGGAAGTTCCTTGAGCTCGGTCATGCTCAGCACAGAGCCAAGCACATGGCATGGCCCAGAAGATGTTTACTGAGTTGAATTTAATTCAGAGACAGAAGGAGATTTAGCTCCCATTAGGAAGACACTGGCCTTTCCTCAGGAAGGTCTGACTTGCTGACGGAAAAAGGCTGCCCTTTCTTACCATGGGAGCTCGTAGGACATCCAAATACGAACCAGTGTAGGAGTACACATCAAGTATTAATGTGGCGCCAACTGGTTCCCAAGTGGAATTCTAGAAACTTGAAGTTGAAAGGGGCCCTGAGATCCAGTATTCTTGTTTACATGCAAGGAAACTGAGGTCCCAAGAAGTACACCCTCCCCCCCACACACACATCCAGGTAGTGAGTGACTCAGGTGGGTCAAGAAGACAGGTCCCTGCAATCCCAGTTTGGGGACTGTGCCACTTGAAAAGCAAGCCAACCCCTCTGAGTTGGCACCCCGGACTTGGCCTCTGTCCCTCACCTCCACAAGGAGAACATGGCCTCTGCCCCCACAGGGGAGTCAGGGTGGGCGTCCTGCGGCACCATGCCACCGTGCCAGCGGCAGATCTTCACAGAGGCGAGGCCCCCCTCATGCTCTGCACAGGGAAGGTGCCAGCACCGAGGCCATGCAGCTCAGAATAAGGAAGTTTCTCGGAGGCAAGGAGCCAGTTTTTATAACAGGAACTGCGGTTTCCTGAGAACACTGTGTTCCCTGAGAACTCCCCTCCTCTCTCCAGAGCCCTGTCCACCCCCACGCCCCTCCACGCAGGCCCCATTACTGCAGGGCTAGCCTCTGCTTCCAGTTCTGTGTCCCCAGCCACAACCTCCTTCCTGGGACCCATTCCCACTGGCCCACTGGACCTTGACCTTGGCTGTCACATCCTCATCCCAAAGACCAAAGGTCTAAAGTCATGCTCTGGTCTTCTGGGTGACACCTAGGAGGTTTGTCAGAGTGGCCTTGTTGCCGTGAGAGCTGGTGTTCTAGGACAGGAAAGGGTCTGATCTAAGTCCAGGTGCATGTTAGCTCCACAGGGCACAAGACACACTCTCCCTCTCCACCTCTCCACTACAGCAGCTCCCCCCTCCCCTGCCCCATCCTCTGTCCTCCAGCCTCCAGTTCTCTTGGCCTTGTCTCCCTACTGAGTTAAGTGCTGTTGGGGTTGGGGGCCACGTGTCGGGACATGCTTGGGCTTTTTAGCTGCAAACTCCCAAGGGCCAAAGATACAACCTTTTTATCTCAGAGAATGAAGGACACAGCCGACCCTCCCTTTTCTCTTTCTTTTTTTTCTTTTTGCAGTATAGCTACCAAGACCCACTCTAGATGACGTGGCGAGATGGAGATGGCCGTAAGATGGGTGTTAGATCAGATGACCCGGAAGTACCCAAATCGTTCCCAACCTTCCAGCCCCTCACAGAAAAAGGTAAAGGGAAGTAATAGCATACTGTGTTGCTGGCTGGAGCTTTGACCCCAGACTTAGGCAGCAACACCAAATGACCTTTTCCTTAGGTAGTTAGGCCCCAGAGCCTTGCACCCAAGAGCCCTTTCCCCCTAAGGCCACACCCGCATCTCAGGTGAGCAGAGGCCAGCACAGAAGCAGTGGGGACCCCAGGGGGTGGGCCTTCCTGGAACAGGTGCGGGCTCACCTTGTCCAAATGGAGCAGGTGGGGCTGAGGGAAGAAGGGGGTGGGAGAAAGAGCTGTCTAGGGCTACTTGCGACAAGCCAGGTGAGGGCACATACAGAGAAACATCTGTTTGAAGGGGGAGCTATCCATGGGCCTTTCCTCTTTGGGCTGAGCCCCCAGCTCAGCACTGCTCTGACTTGGCCTGCAAGGGGCCAGGCCTTAGGGCACTAGGTCTTTTATTTATTTATTTATTTACAATTTTATTTATTCATTTGACAGAGAGAGAGAGAACACAAGCAGGTAGAGGGAGAAGCAGGCAGAGGGATAAGCAGGCTCCCCACTTAGCTAGGAGCCTAATGCGGGACTCGATCCCAGGACCCTGGGATCAAAACCCAAGCCAAAGGCAGACACTCAACCAACTGAACTACCCAGGCGCCCGGCACTAGGTCTTTTAAAGAGACAGAGTGATGTCAACCCACTAACACAGTGGCCCAAAGGACATCCTTGAATTGGCCCAGGAGGGCTGTGGGAATGGACAGAGAGAACTGTTTCCCTCCCCAGGGCCAACGGCCACACCCATACCTCCCCCCAGCCCTAACATGCCCGTCTGACTTCTTCATTCCTTCTTTCCTTCCTTCCTTCCCTCCCTCCCTTCCTTTTGCTTGTTTTATTATTGTTTTGTTTGTCTGGCAGACTGCTTCCATGAAGGCCCTGGAGGCCATTTTCTTTTTACCAAGTTGTCTAGGCTCATTATGGAGACTCAGGTGACAGATGGGGAAGGTCTAGAGGGTTCTGCATTGCCTGCCTTCTTAGAGGAGGTCCAGGATGCCTGGTGACCTCTGGAACTGTGGCATTGTATCCTAAGTGAATGATGTTCTTTTCCCACATCTCAGATTTCTCCAGTTTCTCCAAATTCACCCCCCCCAAATATATATGTATATTACTCAGATAAAATGGAGTTGCAAGGCAGTTGGTGTCGTGGAAAAGTGGCAGCTCTGGGCTGTAATCTCTGTTTTCTCACTTCCTGGCTACGGAGAGCTTGGACAAGTTCCTAGCAACTTGGGCCTGGGTTTGCTCATTTGCAAGACAGGGGCGTTGTCCTCCCGGTGGCTGTGAGAATCACTGTGATGCCCTGTGGGGACAACCTGGGTTCTGCCCCCGCAGCAGAGGTAACAGTTACTCTAGATTAGAAAAGAAATGCAAATAATAGTGATAATAAAGACTGACAGGTAGAGAACACTTAACTATATGTCAGACACTCAACCAAGGATTTAAATCTAATCCTATTCAATCCCAGAATAGCTCTGTAGGGTGGGGGCTAGTGAGCCCCATTTTACAGAAGGAACCCAGGACACAGAGAGGCAAGTAACTTGTTCAAGAAGTAGAGTCAGGATTCAAACCCAGACACCCTGACTCCAGAGTGGTTATTTTACGAAGGGGCAGCAAAAAGGGGCAGAAGTGAAGCTGGGTACGTATCAGTCATGGCCCAGAGGTTTGTCTGTTGTTAAAGATGGGAACCCTGTGAAGCATTTGGTAAAGATCTCATTGGGGAGGTAGTCCCCCCACTCCTTGGCTGCAGACAGGGCTTCCTGAGCCATCCCACGGGGATGCTGGGTAGAGAGAGTAGCCTCCCCTATCTTTCAGAGTCCCTGTTGAAAGAGCTCATTCAGCTTCTCACCCAGCTCTGATGCGTCCCAGGCAGCCCAGACCCAGCCAGTTGTGGGCGGGCGTGGGGGTGGGGGGCACTCGGGGAGTGGTGGGCAGGGCCTCGTATCTCGGAATGTGCGGATTTGAGAGAGGAGCTGGGATGGCAGCACTGCTGACTTGCAAAAGATATCTGTTGGCATTCGGACAGAGTGAAGGAAAGCTTGTGATTGTAGCCATAAATCAAACGTGGACAGAGGAAAAACCATCAGACTTTTTGTAGTTATTTTGTACAGAAGAGGTGGAAAAACACAGCTGTGGTGTGAGAGCTGGGCTGGCTGGATGTTGGCAGAGGTGGGACTTGCAGAGTGGGGTGTGGGGGGTCCCCGGCCCCAGAAAGCTATTGCAATGGCCCTCGCTTTCAGGATCGCCCCTTCCCAGAGAAGTAGGGCCCTTCCTCATGGGCGCTGTCCTGGCGGATACCTGAAAAGGCCCGGTGTATCTTTAGCGCTCTTGCTTGCCTCTTTGTGGGTTTCGAGTTCGGGCTCTGCCACTTAGAGCCCTGTGCCCTTTGGCAAGCCCCTTAAAAGTAAAGGACTGTATGCAGCTGGTGCCTGCCATATGCCAGTTCCTGGGGTTGGCCTTCTCACTGGAATGTAGCTTCTTCCTCACTAAGACACCTGATTTAATTCAAGCATCTGCTCCCTGCTCCCCCTCCCCCCTCCCCCCTTAGGCCCATCCTTAGCTTCAGAAGGTGGGTCCTGATTGGCTCCAGCCAATCGTGGTGGTCCCGTTCCTTTGGCTTGTGATGGGTTTAGGCATGGATATGTAACCCAATCCTGGCTAAGGAGATGTAAGAGGAAGTCTGTTGGGCGTGCTCCAGGGGAAGGTTTCTCACCTCGTACTCCTAGGAGGAGATGATCTCTTACTCTTCCGGATATTGTGCCTACAGCCACTGGGAGCGTCTAGCTCCCAGAGGCTGGCAACAGCGACGAGGATAGCCGAGCAGAGAGGTGGAAGGAACCTGGGGCCTCAAGCTGCTATGTTAACCATTGCTGGGGCCAGCCTACCTTGTGGTTTCCTGTTGTTGTCTAAGCCATTTTGAGTTGCGTTTTCTGTTAATGGCAATTAAGTGTCCCTACCACTTCTTGCTTCACCGAAAAATGGGTAGGTTCTAGAATTATGTTCTTTTCCCCAAGTTAAAGTGTCCAGAGGTGGGTTGCTTGGTCCCAGTGGTGTCATTCTCTTTTAGCTTTTCAGATAACCAGTCACCACCTCAGATGCAAACACATCCCTAAGGTGGGTTCAAATAACAACCACTTTGACCCTCCAACATTCAGGCCATTTTTCTGGATAGCTCTCATTAGGGCAGGTGTGTTCTCTCAGGCAGATGTAAAATGATCTTAGAACGTACCTGTCCAACAAATGTCCCTCACTGTGGGCGCCTTGCATCAGTATATGCTCTTGATTGGAATGAGATATTTTACACGCAATGTGGTGAATTATTAAGCACCGACTGTCTAGTTTTGCCTCCGAATGTCTGTACTCCCTGAATGTATGCAGGTTGGGGACTAGAAACTCCATGATGACTGCTGGAGATCTCTGGCTTTCTAATAAGGGATCCTGGTGGATCTCTTCCATCTGGGAGTCTCCCACCTCAGTTCTTAGCCTGGGGGAGGAGCTTATTAATGTGGGACTGTCCATTCTCTCCATCAAGAGAGAAAGATTAAAGGCCTACATTCCCCCCTCCCCCACACCTCCAAGCCAGACAGCTGGGACCATTGAGATGTTTGTCCCTTTCAAAGATGCTAGGGGGTCAGGCAGTGGTCAGGGAGGGGTCCATTTCTGCTAGAGAAGACTCCCGGCCTGCGTCCCATATTTGCCTAACGCTCCCTACCCAAGTAGGCCTCTGCTTAATATCCCGGGAGTCAAGTGCTCAAGTCAAACAAGCCCAGGGAGGACTAGGGAGATTGGACATGGACTGTTCCCGCTCTTACTCACAGTTCATCCCTGCTGTGGAGCTCTGTAAGGCCCAGGTTGAATCCGTGAGTGGATCCTTGGGGGAGGGCAGGGTGGCAGGAGTCCTGAGCCCAGCTGAGTCCCAGTGAGGTCAGGATGATCTGGTCTCTCCAGGGACAACCTCATCAGCCTGGGGACAGAGGTAGACCTCAGCCAAGAGAAGGCAGGGAGCTCCTTCGGACTTCACGTGCACTGTCCTATTGTCCCGGGGCTTCTCCTTGCTCGTGGAAATGGAGCTTGTTCTCTTGGAGGCAGTGAGTGCCTTCCCTGCTACCTTCAGTTAGGAGGAAACTGAGACCAGTGACTCCTAACACAGCCTTAGAGTCTCCCTGGGTTCAAATCCCGGCTGTGCCATTACTGCTTGTATGACCGTGTGCTAGTTTTGTGACCACTGTGTCCTGCTGTCCTCATCCACAGAGTGGGGAGAAGCACAGCATCCCTCTCGGAGTGGTCAGGCCTGTTACGAGAGAACTGGCACGTGGAGAGCATTCAGATCAAGCACATGGTAGGTGTCTAAAAGACAAGAGCTGCTCTCATGACCTCAGTCATCCGGTAAGTGAAGCGTCCAGCTGGGTTCTCTCCCAGAGTTCTTTGTTATCTAATTGTAATCCCCCCGTTTGTCAGACGTGCTTGTATGCCACGGTTCTGAACATAGTCTCGATTCTCATTCAGCCCACATGTTGGCCCTGTGAGCGAGGTGGGTCCTGTCTTATTGGTTCCATTTGATCAATGACCAGAAGGTAAGGGAGCTCTGGGATCAGCTGAGCATGTGTCCGCATGTGTAAGGGGGACAGGTAGGTTTTCAGAGCCCCTCCATCTAGGCCACTGGAGGTCTCCATGAAGAGTCATGAGGAGCACAATCAGCCCTCCTAATCTAGAAAACCAAGGGTTAGAGGACCTGCAGCTGAGTCAGAGAAGGGCCAGCAGGGAGGGCCGGCTGGGAGGCGATCCTGGCACACTGGCTTGAGGGCTCTGGTCATGGAAGGGGGAAGGGCTGAGGTGGGCGGCTGGTGGTCTGGAGGCCACCCATGGTGATCACGGACCTCAGGTAGAACCCTGGGCAAAGCCATGAATGACGGCTCCCCAGGACTTTGTGGCAGAAGTGGGGGGTTGAGGGGCATTCAGGGCAGCTCCCCTAAATGTTTTCGCTCCTCTCTGAGCTGTGTTTGAGTGTGTCCCCTGTTGAGATGGAGTCCAGGGCTGAGGGAATGACCTGTCATACTCAAGTAGGGGGCTGATGTGCACAAGAGACCTGGACACTTCTCTTCTGGTGGCATTTAAAATATTTCAAGGAGAGGTGCCTGGGTGGCTCAGTCGGTTTAAGTGTCTAGTTCTTGATCTCAGCTCAGGTCTTGATCTCAGGGTTGTGAGTTCAAGCCCCATGTTGGGCTCCACGCTGAACGTAGAACCTACGTAACATAAGAAATATTTCCAGGGGGCTGCCTGCCTTCATCCACCACACTTCTGCCCCTGTGGCATCCCTCCCGTTCCCCTACAGCTATTCCCCAAGCTAGATTAAGCTGTTTCTTCTGAGAAGTCTTCCTCTAGACTGTCTCCTTTTACTCTGAAAACAACCTGACCAGATCAAAAAGTTTAAAAGAAAAAGCAGCCATATGACTGCCAAACATTATTATTTTTCCTGTTTTTTTCCAAACTTGGCCCAAGTGCTGGCCTGTTTTCACCCCACCATCCTGTGTCCTAGTTGTAAACCTGGCATCAGAATCCTCAGTTGCCCATTCTTATGATACGTTAAATCGGCTCAACGCTCCTTCCAGGTATGTGGGTTCCCTCTGTCTGTCTGCCCCTCTAGGTCTGTTCTCCACCTTCCCCAGCCTGCTCTGGCCCTGGTGGGGGGGCGCCCCTGGTGTCTCTCTGTGTATTTAAATTTCAGTTCCCTCTAAATCACCTCTGTAAAGGCCCTGTCCCCCAACATAGTCACATTCGGAGGTACTGGGCGTTCGGGCTCAAACATGGTTTGGGGGACCCACAATTCAGCCCACAATGTCATTCCCCCTGCTCCCTCCCTGTGGGGTTACTGGGGCCTGACTGCACCCTCCACAGAAGGTCACAGCCCTTGTCCGTCTTGTCAGACAGCCCCCAGCTGGTTCTCTCCATTCCCCCTCAGGCCTAGTCGAGTTGATAGTGTGGGGCTGTTACCAGCCCTTGGGGTGTCCACAGGCACACACCCCCCAAGACTCCCTGCCCTGAGGAATCCTCGCCGCCCTTCCTTCACACAGATATGCATTGAATGTCTGAATGTTCCACTTGGCAGCTCCTCTCTTTCCCCCAGCTGCCAGCCCCAACTCTAAAATTACTGTTATTTCTTTTGTATTATCCAGTTCAGTGGACCCCCCTCCACACTTCCAGCCCATCCAGGCCGTTCCCTAGGGGCTCCACATTTCACACCCAAAGCGGCCGGCTGGTACTGGGCCAACTATAGGTGTTCTGTGAAGACTCTGCCACCATTTGTAAACTAACAATTTCCTCTTCTGCATTTACAGCCTCTTTCCACTTAATACCAGAGCATGACAATCTTTCCGTGTGTTCCGCACACTCGTGTTGTTCCAAAGAGGTGGCGTGCCTCCATTTACCTGACTGTTCTGGCATTTATCCTTCATTAAACAACTCTATAGACCCAGCTCCTTGCGTCTTCATTGTCCCCATTGCAGGGGTGTGGAAGTGGTCTACAACCGTGTTTTCATCACCTCGCCGCACAGAAAGCTTGGACTTCCCCTGAGTTATCTGGCTGGTGATTGTTGATGGTGCTTATTCTGGGCCTGAGGTTCTCAGGACCCACCCCTGAGAGGGACTCACAAAGACCAGAAAAGCTGTGGACCTTGGAGCTCATCCGAAAGGGAACATTCGGCAAGCCTAGTGAATGTAGGGCCTGCGTTGAAGGAATTATGACAGGAAGAGCTTTGCCACCAAACATGTTAATAGCTGCTACTGGCTCTACAGAACTTTCCGTTCCTATCCTACCACCTGTGTAGCGAGCCAATGAGAGCAGTTGCTTTTTATGTTGAGCCTAACGATTGCAGAATTTCCCCAAGTGTAGGCCACGGAACACCAGCCACATGGCATCCTCTGAGAAAAGAAGAATGTTGAGTGGTTAAGAAGGTTTAGAGAACACTCTCTCCACTTCTCACGTATTTAGTTAAGTCTCAGAATCAGGCAATAATAAAAAACACATTCAGTTTTAGGGGCGCCTGGGTGGTGCAGTCGTTAAGCATCTGCCTCTGGCTCAGGGCGTGATCCTGGCGTTCTGGGATCGAGCCCCAGGTCAGGCTCTTCCGCTGGGAGCCTGCTTCTTCCTCTCCTGCTCGCCCTGCTTGTGTTCCCTCTCTCGCTGGCTGTCTCTCTCTGTCGAATGAATAAATAAAATCTTTAAAAAAAAAAATTCAGTTTTAAAACCCATTACTTCCCAAAGTTATTAGACTTTTTTTTTTTTTTTTTTTTTTTTTTTTTTACATAACACCATTTAACATCTCACAAAACTTGAGGTTCATGGAATAGACTTTAGGAAACATTGCCCAAAGAAACATTGCCTGCAAGTCTCCTCTGAATAAAGAGAAAAGGTAGAATCATCAAAGATGGTCAGCTTTATAATCCTGTGAAAATTGCGGATACAAACGCGACAGCTAACTGGAGTGTGGGGCGAGGACGTCCTTCAGTCAGGCTACCCGGTGGCAGTCCTGGGTATATTGAGTAGCCCCGGAAGAAAGTCCGAATTAGTTCAAGGATGGTTTGGGTAAGGTCTGGAGTCATAGGGAGCATTATCACAAACATAAGAAGTTAGGGCTATTTAGAATATATTGTGAATCTTTCGAAAAAAAATCAGTACAGAAAAATCCTACTCTTTCCCTAATTGTTCTTAACTACTGTCTTTGAAGACTGGTCTCTGAGCTGGGAGATGAGGGCTCTGTTCTTAGACTTCCCAGCAGTCTGGCGTGGTCATGTTTAGGCAGCGCAAGGGACGGCTGGAGGGCGGGTGTCTGGGCTCAGGCGCACCTTTCCATCCTCTGTAGAAAAAGGCCTGTGAAGTGGGGTGGGTCCTAACTCTGCCATTTTTGTGCCATTTAGTCTTGCCTGAGCTGGTTTTCCTAGGGTCTCGAGAAGCCATCAACTGTGACCTTACCTCCCCTCAACCCCATGCCCTAAGGCAGCCCAGCCTCCCCCCAAGATCAGCATGGAGCCCAGGAGGGAGAGACACTGCTGGGGGTGCGGGCCCAGGAGCCACTGAGTTCTCCACAAACCCTGGCCTGGAGCAGCGAGGTGTTGTCTGGTTGCCCAGAGGGACAAAACTGCCCCAGAGACATGGAGAGAAAAGGGGGAGGAGTAGGCGAGATCTACCACACAAAGAGAAAGGGTCCAAAAGGTCATTCGTTGTGTGGCTGGCCTGGGCACCCACTTCTTCATTTCCAGCCAGATCCAGCTGGGCAGAGCACAAAGGGGGCCCTTCCCGGCCGGCTTCCCACTGCAGGGACAGTTCTGTCCTTGGATGGAAAAGCTGCCTGGCAGCGGATGCTAGGGACAGGCTTTTAAGTTACCTAGTGGGCTTCTCATCCGACGGGCTGACTGTGTGCATTTGGGGTTCCCTGCAAAGCTGTCCACTTGGGTGCAGGGAGTTGCGGGGATATGCGGCTGTCTCTGGTCCATGCTCCCCAGTGAGAGACAGAAGAGCAGTGGCCCCAAGGCAGAGGGTTGCCAAGACCACGTGGCTTATGGGGAGGGGCAGGGACAGGAGTGCAGTACCCTCAGAGCTGATGGTGGTATGGAAAGAACCCCGTAAGAACAATAATATTGACGGCAAGAATGAGAACACTACACGACAATGAGGACAATAGCAACAACAGATATGATAATAGTTCATGCCTTATTCATTTAGCTGGTATTCACAGAGTCCCTCCTAGGTGCCAGCACCTGCTAGGCACCCAGAATGGAAGTAGACAAGGTCCCTGCCCTCATGGCATTTCCGGTCCAATGTGGAATCAAGCTGAGCTTCCGAAGACAAAATCACACTGTGATCATAGCAAGCTCTCTCAGGAAACACTGCCAGGTACTAAGCATTGCACTCTTTACCTGACTCACCTCTTGCAGTTTTTGCAACAATTCTACGTGGCTAGTGCTTGTATCAGCCCATTTTACAGAGGAAGCAAAGGAGGCTCCAAAAGGTGAGGTGCCATGCCTTTGGACATGCAGTATGAACCTGAACTCGGACAGGGAGAGACCCAGACTGGTCAACTACATTTCTTGCTCTTGGAGGGGACACTAAGTCTGACACGAAGGTGAGGAGGGCACATTGTGCCTGTGGAGGTGAGGCGGTGATGGTACAGCAGGGCTACGTGTCAAGAGGCCGCATGCAGAATGCCAGGCTCTGGGACTCTGTGGCTGAGGCTGAGGGGATAAATGTGACCAGGGTGCTTTCTGTCCTGTTGCCCCATCTGGGGCCAAGGACCTGCTCTCTGCCCCTGCAAAGGTGCAGGTCAGCGGATACCCACCGAGCGGTGGGATGACAGGGGGGCTTCCTTGCAGGAACATATGCATCCCCTGGGAGATGTGAAGACCTTGTACGTGTTGTGGGTCAGGGGATGTTTGGGTGTGAGCTCGGGTCTGGATGTAGGCGTGGGCAGGGCATGTGGGCGGGTGGAGGCAGGCCAGTGGGGCAGGGTCTGTGTGCATCAGGGAGAGGGAGGAAAAGCTGGGGGGGGGGGCGGGCATGACTCAGTGCCAGCATGAGGCCTGTGACTTTCTCCTGTGGCTGAGGGAGCCATCAGTGGTTTGGGCCGGACTGAGCTGGCAGAGGGGCGCTGGTGCAGCCTCTGATGGGATGGGAGAGGGGCTTGGTGTGGGGACATCTGAGCTTCCCCAGGGCTGCCTGTAGGAGAGCCTTCTGCCCTGTCCTCTGACAGGCCTACCCCTCAGCTCTTTGGAGCCACCAATCTTCCCTTTAGGGAATTGCTGTCTTTAGGGCTTTTTGCAACCCGACTGAGAGGAGGAAATTCTCAGGCTCCCTGGAGAACCATATCTGATTGAACTCAGAATTGGAGGGAATGGCTGACAACCCTCTGAGCATCAGGGAGGCATCCACGACTGAAATTGTCTGCCTGGTGTAAAATGGCGCGGGACCCTCCAACCAGCAGGGTCTCCTCATTGGCTGCACATTGGGATCACCTGGGAACCCTAAAACAATACCGGTCTGTGGGCTCCAGAGGTTCTGATTTAGTTGGTCTGGGATGTGACCTGGGCGTCAGGATTTTAGAGCTCCCCAGAGGATTCTAGTGTGTGACCAGAGCTGGGGACCACTGCCCTGCTGCATAGGGAGGCTTTTTAGTCAGCAGTGACACTGAAGCCATGGGCCTCCTCAAATCAAAGTCCTGTCTGGACACCCGGGGGCGACTCTTGCTAGGGTGACTGTAACACTAAATTTCTTGAAATGCCCTGAAGTCCTGAGAGGAGAGTTGCCGATTCTCAGTGGAACCACCTGAGGCCTGACACCAAGAGGGCCCTGTCCTTAGCGCCTGTCTCTTTCTGTCCCTCGGAACTACTCTTTCCTACCCTGGAGCAGGATCCCCACCCCAATCAAGCCAAATTTTTTTTTGACAACCATTAAAGATAAAACTTTAAAAAATCATCTAAGAAGGCATGTGTAACCCACTGAAAATGTCAGGGCAGTGAGTCACTGTGCTCCTGGGCCCCTCAGATTCTTATGTAAGGTTGAGTCAATTTTTATGAAGTCCGCGCATAGCAGAAAAAAATTGGAAGGCTCTCAAGATGTGTGTGTGTGTGTGTGTGTGTGTGAGAGAGAGAGAGAGAGAGAGAGAGAGAGAGAGAGAAACAGAGAAAGCAAGAGAGAGAGAAAGTGAGCCAGAGAGCAAAAGAGCCTTGTCATTTGTAGCTTTCAGACACTGCTGGTAACTCGGAATAACTTCAGAGATTCCTCATCCCCTACACTTGTTCTCCATTCCCTGTACTTCATTTTCCATCCAAATTTTGCCTCTTCATAGAAGTGACTTTTTGCTCCAGAGCGCAGGAGTGCAGATCCCATGATGCAGCTACTTGGGCTCAGGCACGGCTGTCCCTGGATCCCCAGGACAGGGAGGCCGGTGTGGGTGGGATGCCTCTGTTCTGCTCATCCTGGGTGGGGGCTGCACCCCTACTATGTGCAGGCCCCACAGCTCAAGCGGTGGATAAGACAGGTCTGGGCCCCGTTCTGGGTCTGGGTCCTTTATTTCTGGATTTCTCAGAAAAACACAGAGGCTGTGGAGCAGAATCCAGGAGAAAAAAGAATTGCAGGCACTTCAAGGAACAAAATAAGGGAGGCCATTCCTTCGGGAATAAGGTTGCTCTTTGAGAATTTGACCATAAAATTGACACACAGGGAACAGACGGACGCAAAGTCATTCTGAAAAGAGAGAACAGGCCCTGGCCAGCAAGACCGGTTTCGGTGTAAAGGGAAAGCTGCCTGTCTGAAGGGGCCAGGTCTCCCGTGGGGGTGTCAAAAGGAGCCAGGCCCCAGAACGTGGACACAGCTGGCTCCCACTGCCTCACAGAGGGACAGGCAGTCTGGCTGCATCCTCACAGTGACGCCTGCTGGGGGCGGGGGGTTGGGGTGGGGGCGGAGGCCTCACCCTGGTGCTGCCTGAGATTTGCAGTCTATACCCGGTAAGGACTGGCCCTGGTTTTGAGTCCAGGCTCCCCAGGACTGGCTGTCCAAGAAGTGTGCCGTGGGAACGGGGTGACATTACATGTACAGACAGAGAGCGACCGGGCAGTGATCGTCTTCCTGACGATGGACAAATCCCCCTTCCAGGTTGACAGGACAGTCCTGCGAGCTTGCCCCACGTGACTCCTTCCCGCTGTCACCGAGATACGGGTGAAAGATCACCAGGAGAGCCCCTGAAGGTGGGGAAGTCATCGGTAAATGGAACCCGCTGGCCCCCCCAGGAGGGTCCCCAGTGCCTCACCCCCTTCTCTTCCTCCTGAGCTGTGCTGTTCAGTGACGTAGCCACTAGCCTCCTGTGGCTGCGGAAGAGCCTACCCTAGGGGACAAATACATACGGGATTTTGAAGACTTAGTGTGAAAAACGGATGTAAAAGGTCTCAAATTTTCTTGGGGCGCCTAGCCAGCTCAGTCAGTAGAGCATGCAACTCTTGATCTCGGGGTTGTGAGTTTGAGCCCCATGGTGGGTGTAGAGAGGATTTAAATATAAAATCTTTTTAAAAAATAATTTTCTATGTTGATTACATGTAGAAATAATATTTTAGATATATTGGATTAAAGAAAGTGTTATTAAGATTCATCTCTCCGGTTTCTTTTTGCCTTAGGTCCTGCCTCAGGCACCTCCAAAATGAAAATAAAGGGACAAAGACAATAGAAGAACAGACAACAGCCGCAGAATCGTGGAAGCCAAAATCGGATGGGTGAGGGGTCATGGACTGTACTGACCGGATACAGTTGAATTCGACATTGGTGTACTGGGTTCAGTGGTGTCCCCCTGAAATTCAGTCCACCTGGAAATTCTCGGGGTGACTTTCTTTGGAAATAGGGTTTTGCAGACATCGTTATGTTGAAATGAGATTTTATTGGGTTAGGGGGAGCCCTCAGCCCCATGAAGATACAGAAACGCAGAAGGAAGCCCGCGCTGGCTGCAGGCAGTAGGGGGGTGGTCTCAGGGTTACCCAAACAACTCGTTGGCTCCAGAGGGTGGGGGCAGGGGAACAGAAGGTGGGGGGAGAAGCCACCTGGCTTAGCCAGCCTGGAGTCGTGTTTTCCTTGGCTGGAGCTGGAATTCCTCTCAAGGTTCCTGCCCCCAGAGAGCAGCGCGGCTGGACGGGGTAGTGGCCGGATGCTGTGTTTCATTCTGTTCGTCCGGGCCGAGAGAGGGACCAAAGATTATCCGGGGAATGTGTGAGGGATGATGAGCTCCCTCTAAGCGTGCCATCCTAGTGGGGGCTGTGGGATTGTCTTTAGAGGTGGGAGCTCAACGGGCCGGGATTCAAAGAGGGTCTGACCCAGCCCCTCGAAACAGCCCACACTTTTGGGGGGTTCTTGAGTTGCAGGGAAGCAGGCTGGACTGTTCTGGTGATCTCTAAGGTTTCCAAGGGATCCCAGAGGTGGCCTTGAAACTACTGTTTGGAGCCTCTGTCAGAAGAGACTCCCCCCCCCCCGCACACTGTAGTGCCCAGTATAATTATTATTATGTTTTGTTTTGTTTTGTTTTGAATGACTTTCCTAGAAACACTCAGACAGGTCAAGAGCTCAGGTCACCCTATTTTTACCATGCAGGCCACCTGCACCTAACCAAGCCCCTCCATGTTTGCTTTGAGGGATGCCTGGTTGTCCTCTCTGCCTCTGAGATCCCATCCCTGGGGCATTGGTCACAGCTCAAACAGGAGCAGTAATACAGCAGGTCATTCTTGCTACAGATACTTACCGAGCGCCATCAGGCCACGTGCCCCAGCTCTTCCAGGCACTGGGTGGTTGGATTAGCTCTCCCATCCGCTTTCTGGGCAGCTCTGCAGGAGTTCCCTGGGCCTGGAGGCAGTACCTGTGCTCAGGCCACTCAGGCGAGCACGGCTTCTGACCGGTAAACGGCTGGCCGGGCCAAGCACCCGGCCTCGGCACAGTATCAAAGCGAGGGCGAGCTCCGGCAGGGCCTGGGTGCCTCCAGCTCTCTCAACAGGAGGGAGCCTGCTTCCCTCCCTGGGCCTGGCTCCAGCTCTCAGGCCTCTCCTCCTGCCTGCCTCTTATCACTATTTCCAGTGTTTAGAAAACGTCATCCTGAGTGGCCAGGGCTGTGAGCCACTGTGAGAGCAAGGAGAGATTTGCTGCAGGGTGATGGGGGTCCCCCGGGGCCTGGTTTTGGCGCGCAGAGCTTGCCAGAGCCAGACACGCACTCCCTGGCCCCACCAGCCCACCTCTACCTCACCTTGGGAAGGTTGAGATTTGTAGTTTTGACAGATGGGGGAGAGAATGAGATGGTTTCTCTAGACCCCAACTTCCCCCACCAGCACTTTTTAAACAGGAAATCCAGGGACACCCACTCTCTTTTTCTTGGTCAGCACAAGACCAGAAGACCAACCCCACGTGCTTAGGAAGAAGCCCTTCCAGCGGCCATGTGCAGACGGCAGTCCTGCTGGGATTGGGGGACAGCAAGACGCCTCTGGGCCTTGCCCTTTCACGCTGGCAGTGCCAGCTTTATGGACTCAGAGCCCCCAACCTGCCTTCCTTCAGATTATAAGGACTCTAGTCACTAGCGCTCCCAGTCTCTTGGCCATTTTCCAGTTCCCCTGAGGACCGAAAAGAAGAAATGGACAATGGGGATGTGGGGGGGCGTCTTGAGATTGGGGGGCCCCCAGACTGCTGATAGAGCTGCCCCTGGCAGGTTATTCACAGAGCAGCCCCTCCCCATGGGCTTCGGTGTACACCTAGTGGAGGCACAACCAGGAGACAGATGTTTTCTCCAGATCTTTCCAGCCTTACGGCTTTTATAACTAGACCTGGAAAAACATCTTTTCCTTTCTTGTTCCTTTGAAAAAGCAAGATTGGCTTAAACACAAAGTGATCATTGGGGCCTTTTGAAAGTAGAAAAAATAAAGAGATGACCTTTTAAGAATAATGCTTCATTTCCTCGTTCTGCCTCCCGGTCTCTCCCCCATGGCTCCTGCCCCTGCCTCGGTGAAGAAAATGCCCCTCTGTGGCTTTGACTCTAGGGGAGATGGAAGACCAGATAACAACCCAGTGTTTCAAAGCCATTTTCCCCAAGGGCCCAACTGCTTGCAAAGCCACTGAAAAAAACCTTGGCCAACCTTCTGGCCCAGCTGCTGGCCTTGAAACCGAGGCTGCTTGGCCTGTCCAGGAAGCCCGTAAATTCCCCAAGTAGGCAAGAAAGTGCACTCTGGAGCTTGCCTCTTTGCTCAGATGCCTGGCTGCAGGCCCTGAACTGTCCTCAGCCAGTCTAGAAGCTGGTGTAAATAAGCACATTTACCTGAGGTAGACCTCATTTTTCTGAGGAATTGTATCCCCTCAGGGGCATCAGCAATCAAAAAGTTCATTGTTCCCTTTGGGAGCCATAGCTCTTCCCCACATGACAGTTGATATTTAATTGATGGCTGCTGTCCTTCATAGGGTTTTTAGCACATCACATGGTATTAGTAAAATTTCAGCTAAATGTTAACTCCTTTGCTTCTGAGGCAGAGAGTGGTGGCTCTCTTAATACCTATATAACCTGTTATAAGCCCCCAAAGGGAGAGTCGCACATATATCATAGGTCAGAAATTCCCTGAGGCCTGAACCAAGTACAGCTTGTAGATGATAGTTCCTGGGAGTTGAGGCAGGCTGCGAGGGGAGCGTTGCTCAGGATTGTTTCAAGTCTGGGAGAAAAGAAGGACCCTTTCTCTCAAGGGTGGAAGAACTGGGAAACAGTCTGGAAGCCTCACGGACATGGGATGTCAACATTAGAGAGGCACAAGATGGCCAACAGGCAGAATTTGGGACCCCACCAGGGCCATGCAGCGGATGTGGGGCAGATGAAGCTAAACAGCTCATGAAGTAAATCTTCAGGCCCTAGGCGTGGCGGTGGGCTCCAGGAGAAAGCAGGGGAGTCCTAGATACAGCCCAGGCTGTCCTGGAAGCTCAAGAGCATTAGGAGGGAGGCTGCCAGCCAGGCTGGCTGCCACAGGCCTATCTTCTACCCATCCTGGCTCCTCAATGGCTACCTGCCTCAGGCCAGTCCCTGCAGCTCTGTGCCTCAGTTTCCCCATCTGTGGTAGGGGATGGTGATACTGAAGGAAAGGATGGGGATGTGAAGGTTCCCCTGGGAAATGCTTGTACAAGGAAGGAGCCAAGTGAGGAGGGGTGACTGTCGTGGGGCCCTCCAGCCACATCTTGCTAGATGAGTTCCATCTTGGGCCTAGGAGCCGGCAGGCTTTATAACCACAAGCGATCTTGAGATGGCTCTTGAACCACAGTGCTCGACAGGCGGGCAGTCCTGGCCCCCTCGTGGGCACACAGCCGAGTCTCCGCTGGCTGGGGGCATTCTGCCTCCTGGGCTTGTCTCGGGAGCTCTTGGTGGGCTGACATCGCCTGGAGAGATCCTGGCCAGCCCTCTCCCCAGTCCTTCCTGCTTGGGTGTTTGGGATTAACATGCATCCCTTGAACCTTTTCATTTTTCTACCCAGATGGAAACTTGGCCAGCGACCAGGCCTGGATGTGCTCGCGGTATGGCTGGGCTCAGGCCAAGCCCACAGTAATTATAATCACATGTGAGGCGCCCGCTGGCTCGCTGGGTGCGGGGGGCCCGGGGAGAGCATGGCTGCCAGCAGGGAGGGCCTGGGCTGAGCGCTGGGCTCCAGGCTCCCCGCTCCGGGCAAGTGTGCAGACAGCGGGACCTCGGGCTCCTGCCCTCACCTTTCTGACCCTCAGTTTCCTCATTTAAATGAAGGGATTGGCTTACAGGACCTGGGAGGGCCCTGCCTATGCTCTGGGGGTCCCAGATAGCATCAGACGTGGACTGGCTCTCATGTGGACGGGCCCCCTGTGGTCTTCCCAGCCCTTGCCTGGCCTTCCACGTACAGAGTGGGACCTGCGTCTGCCCTGCTTCATCGATCTAGATGCTTTCTCACAAGACACAGAGCCAGGGGTATCGAGACTACCATTATCCCAGGGATAGGGGGAGGTGTAGGATACCAGGGTGGGATTGGGAGTGCTTAGGGAAGAGTCTGGAAGGAGAGGCAGACGAGTATCCAAGACAGCCTTCACCAGCTGCCCTGTGGCACTAGGGCAAACTGCAAGCCCATGTGCATCAGCCCGGGGGCGGGAGTTGCCCCTCCGCTTGATTCCATCTCTTTTCCAGTGTAACATAGTCTGAGCCTGGATGCGGCTGCCCAAAGAGTTCTTTACCCAGTGGATTGTTGTGGCTTCTTCCATTCACAGTGGAGTCTCAGAAGGCGGAGGGTGAGGAGCCGTCGAAGAGCTGCGAACAGTGGTTGGCAGGCTAACGGGTTTGGCCAAGGGCAGGGGTCCCGTTCACAAGCACGGTCTCCATAGAGGTGAGGGAGAGGAGAGTTTCTGCAGCTTCACAGAACCCTTGCAGGTTCTCTCCCTCTCCCCACTTTCTACCTGCGCGTGTCTCTCCCCACTTCTTCCTTGGTCTCTCATGTTCTCCTCCGCGGCTTTTCTCATTCCCTCTTGTTCTAACTTCCTTCTTTCTAGCCAGAGGAGCCCAATGATGTCGTGGAAAGAGAATGGCCTGAGGGGGTCAGGCAGCTTTGGCTTTTGAGCCTCAGGCTTCTACAAAATGGGGGGGTGGGCAGGGTTAACGATAACCTAATCACGACGTTGCTGGCGAGATGAAGTAGGATGGGGCCCCTGGGTGGCTCGGTCGGTTAAGTGGCTGCCCTTCGGCTTTGATATCAGGGCCCTGGGATCAAGTGCCACGTTGTGCTCCCTGCTCAGTGGGGAGTCCGCTTCTCCCTCTGCTGCTCCCTCTGCTTGTGCTTTAAGATTTAAATAAACTCTTAAAAAAAAAAAAAGATTAAGTAGGATATATATACAAAACTTCAGTCTGGACAGAGAAAAGTGTCGATAAGAGGCAGCATTATTTATCCAAAATATCAGCTGAAATTCATCTTAAAAGATTAGTTATACTTAATTAACATTTGTTCCCATCCTTAATAAAAATCAGGTAATTCAATTTTTTTTTCCTTGCTCTTATAAAACAGAATGACCATATTCAGATGGACTGCTCTTTTCTGCCTATGGCTTCTGGTTTCCCCGCCGAATGGAACTTAGAACCACGCTGCCAGGGGGCCTCCCATGCACCCCCGGAGGCCGAGGCTTCCCAGAGTTTTCCCACCAGGCTGGAGGACCAGCGTCCCTCGGGTCATCCTTCCCGTGCGCTCAGCAGAGCGGCCGCCCCTACTTCCTCAGCTGTGCTTGGTGGGAACAAGGGGTTCAGAAGCCACGGTATCCCAGGAAGAAGGGAAGAGGCATGGGAACTGAGAAATAGAAGAGACATTTTGCCACATGTTGAGATGTGAATAAAGGCAAAATATTTGTCTCTGCCCAGGGCATGCCGGGGAGTACCCAACGCATGGGAAGGGGACAGGGTTGGATGTGGTGAGCAGACCCCTGTGGGGGACGCTGGTAAGTCACTCCTCCCTCTGCCCTCTGCCTCTTTGTCACAAAGTTAGGGACTGAACACCAAGGTCCCTTCTGGTCCTAATCTCCCATGACTCTCTGATTTGTGTGAACTGAAGTCTGGTGTGCTTGGCATGAAGGATGGGACTCTCCATGCCTCCTCTCTGTCCCTGGATCCTTCCCCCAGCCTGTGAAAGGCCGCTCAGGTCTCTGCTCCCTCAGACACAGACAACCAAGCAGGACACTTCCCAGGATCCTATGCTCCTTCCTTTTACTCCTGAGGCCTCTCGAAAGCTTTTGAGCGTGAATGTAGGGGTAGTATGCTGGGGTGCAGGCCGCTTGCCTTGCACCTCTCAGGCCTTGGAGGGAAGAGCAGAGGGTCCACTCCCTGGTGGGGAAGGAGGTCCGTCCTCCATGGGTGCGCGGCGTTCGCAGGGACATTGCCTTACTCCAGGTTCAGCTCCTGGGCGGCTGCGTTCTGAGCAATGAGCCTCTTTTCATTTCCTAGAGCTGCTGTGACAAATTAACCACCAAGTTGGTGACCTAAAATAACAGAAATTAATTCTCTCGCAGTTTTGGAGGCTAGACTTTAAGGTGTTGTCAGGGCCACACTCCCTCCAGAGACTCTAGGGGAGAATCCGTCCTCGTGTCCTCCAGCTTCTGGTGGCTCCCAGGGATTCGTGCCTTGCGGCTGCAGAATTCCAACCTCGCCTCCATCTTCACTGGCTTCCCTCTGTGTCTGTCTTCTCCTCCATATGTTTCTCATAAGGACACCGGTGATCGGATTTAGGGCCCACCTGAATAGTCCAGGAGGATTTCATTTCAAGATCCTCAGTCACACCGGCAGAGCCCCTTTTTCCATAGAAGGTCCCATTCACAGGTTCCAAGGATCAGGATATGGACAGATCTCTGCAGGGGTGGGGTGTGGACACTATGCCACCCACTAAGGCGCTCTCTCTCTGCCCCCTCCCCCTCCCTCCCCAGGTGACTGGATGAGCTGTGGGCACCTGAGCTCCAGACACAGGCTCCGCTCCAATCCGTAGGCTGGCCTGCCACCCACCCTGCGGTGGACTGATGATCGAGCTGGCCAATGGTATGGCTACTTTCTGGAACTGGGAAACAGGGGGAGCCGGAGCCAGCGAGTAGCAGGGCCGGAAGGGGAGAGGGTGCTGGGGGTTGACGCCCAGGGTGAGCAGAGATTGCGAGGGAGCCGCTGCTGGAGGCAGACAGGACTAGAGCAATCCACTGAGAGGAAAATGGAGCAGGCGCAGAGGGGAAGGAGGGGCCACGGGGGAGACCTTGCAGCTCACCAGAGACAGGCCAAGAGCTCCTGCTCCCAGGGACTGCCTTGGTTCCTGGCAGCTCTTCAGACACAAGGCGAGGTCATATGTACTCTGAGAAAAAAGGAACCCGTTCCCTGAGGCTCTGGAGAGCCTTTTGTGGGACACCACGAGAGCCTGAACGAACAAAGAAACACATTCCTGGTTCTATGGGTGGAGCCTGAGGTCACCTCCAAAGACTCTTGGTGCAGATGTTATGAATAACCCCTCCCATGTGACTGAGCCATGTCACTCTACCGCCCTTCCCATCGAGAGGTGAAGTTGTCTCTCCTCCCTTGAATCCGAGCTTGGCAATGTGACTTACTTTGGCCAATGGGACCTTAGCAAATGTCGGCAGAGGCTTGAATCCCACTCGTGCATGAGGGTTGCCCTCTCTTCGGCCACGGTTGGAAGGCAGAGAGCATGATGGGGATGGGCCTGAGCCGGCTGCTGAAGAGGCCACGCGGAGAACGGAGGTATGTCGGCCTAAAGCTTGCCGACTGCTGGACACATGAGCGAGAACGTGCTAGGCTGTCCAGCCCTAATCAAACCACCAGGTGACTGCGGCCCCATGCCTGACCCCAGGCAAGACCGGCGGAAGAACCACTGACTGAGCCCCGCCAAATCGCGGACCTACAAAATTGTGAGCCGAGAAAGTGGCTGCAGTTTTGAGCCACTAGATTTTGGGGGCGGTTTGCTACTATAACCCCTACAGTCCCCACGTAGGCAAGCCTCCAACCCCCCAAATATAGAGTCAGGCCCTGGACACTCTGGTGGCTCTCAGGGGTATGTGGCAGAAGCTGTGATCCCCCATGAGCCATCCTCCCCCTTTTTCTTTTCAGGAATGGAGCTTTTTAGTAACGGCACAAGTCCAACTAACCAGAGACTATTTTGCAGCGAAGTACGATGACATTTTTACTGATAGAATGGAGTGAAAGGGATGCGTGCAACTTCTGTGTTACTTCTTTAAAAGGAATGTGCTTGCCCTACACTTCCTCCGTCCCCCCTTCCTGCAGGCTGGAATGCAGAGCTGGGGCCAGGAGGGTGGACAGCTGTGGCAGGGAGGCAGGACCTCGTAAGATGGTGGCTCCTGTTGCCTCACACAGCTGAGTGTGGGGGGTGGTTCCACAAAAGGGGGGCTGCTGTGAAGGCAAGGACTCGGTAGACAGGAGTGTGTCCACCACAAGAGGCTCTCAGCTCTCTCCCAACCCTGTCTCTTGTCCCCCAGCCTCCTCAGCACGTTCCCTCCAGCTCTACAGCAAGAACAGAGAGAACAGGGGGAGAGCAGAGGAAGCAGCATGTGCAAAGGTCCAGAGGGGAAAGAGGTCCTACTACATTTGGTGCACTGGAAGCAGCTTGGAATGGTGGGGGGAGGGGAGTGGGGGGACATGGGGAGGGCAGGAAGATGTGAGGCTGAGACCATGTCCTGAAAGGGGTTGGTCAGTGGAGAGTCCCCGGCTGGCTGTAACTTAAATAGAGGACTCTGGCTGCCATGTAGAGCATTGAAAGGGGACCAGGTGGAGGCAAGGAGGCCAGTTAGGAGGCTGTAGAAGCCATCCAAGCAACAGATGATGGGGGCCTGAGGAGAAAGGTGGTGCCGAGGAACAAGACAAGTACATTCAGAAACATTTAGGAGGAAAAACAAGCCAGATTTGTAGATAAGTCTGTTGTGGGGGATATGGAAGAGGGAGGATTCCAGGCTGACTTTGTGGGGACGCAGATGCCATCTGCTAGGACCAGGGACACAGGCAGAGAAGTGGGATGGGGAAGGTGAAGCCCGCTGGCTTCCGTCTTGGACGTGCTGGGTTGGAGGTGCCATTGGGACATTCAGGTGCTCGATGCTTTTTGCATAGACCGCTTCTGGAGTCTCTTAATTGGCTGCTCTCCAGTCCCCACCCCCACCTTTTTAAATTACATTAAATCCAACCAGATTAATGTCCCAGATGATAGCACTGCCCTGATCAAAACCTTCAGTGCTTTCCTGCTTTCTCGATGTCAGTCTAAGCTCTTTATCCTGGCATCTGAGGTCCGATGCCCACCCTCCTCCCTCCCACACAGGCCACAGCTCCTCTTCCCAGGCCTCTTTTCTGGCCACACTGACCCATTAAGTTTCCCCATTTATAGTCTGCTGCCTTCACCCCTTGGGTCAGCCTGGAGTGCCCCCTTCTCATGGATACATACAAAAAATTTCACTCATCCTTCAAAGTCAAGTTCACAAGCTACTTCCTCCATTAGTTGGTCCTTGATTCCCTCTATGGAAAGATAATCCCTCCCTTCTGAATTTCCACAATATTTTCTCTGTCATATTCTATATGCATCACATATGTAAGATAAGATAGTGATTGATGGGCCTGGTACCAAAGGATGTAGGGACATGGGTTATTTTGGTTTGCTTATGTGGCATCTGGTCTCCTGCTTCTGCTCCAGAACCTCAGTTTTCCTCTGGGAGCCACCACTTCCCCTGCTCTCAATCCTTGAGCTCTGGACAGGGCTGACCCCCACCTCAGTCATGAGTCAAGGCTAAGTCAGGACTCATCAATCCAGTAAGAACCCAGGCAGGACTTTGGGGTGAAAGGGGCAGAAGGAGCCTTGGAAGAGAGAGTTGGGTCTGTGGAGGAAAAGCTCACTGTCCATGGGGTGTTGAACTGGAAGATGAGATTCTGGGGCCATCCACTAAGGGAGCACTCCCTCAAGAATGGAGCCAACCAGAGAAAGACTGGTCTGAGGGGGAAATTCTTGACGATGCTGTTTGTACACCTGGATCAAGCCACCCTTGTCCATTTTCAGTTACTTTAGCCAACAAATTCCCTTTTATGCTTAAGCCAGTTTAAATTAGGTTCCTATTACTGGCAGACAAAGATGGTTTAACTAATACAGGAGGCTCAAACAACCTGTTGAGTGGATGAATGAATGAATGAATGAATGCATGAGTGAGTATGACTTAAAGTCTGTCCCCTCCTACTGCACAGTGGTGTTTGGGTGGATTTCTTCAAGGAGTGATCCATTAAAACTCCGAGTCTATTCATGGTCTATAGGTGCCTCCCTGTACAAGGCAGAGGAAGCCTTAGAAGGAGAAGAAGCCAGGCGTGTTTCAGTGCTTGAGACAGACAGGCATGCTTTCTGTAATGTATTTGTTTGTTCTGTCTCCTCCCACCTGCTCCAGGAAGACAGCAACATTGTCCTGTTCATAGCTGTGCTGAACATCTTCTCGTGTGTGCCTTGGCCATTTCCAGATCTTCTTTGGAGAAATGTCTGCTTTGCTCTTTTGCTCGTTTTCATATTGGGTCATCTTTTTATTGAATTATAAGTGTTCTTTATATATTCTGGATCCAGGTCCCTGATCAGATAGATGATTTGCAAAAAATATTTTGTTCCATTCAGTGTGTTGTCTTTTCACCTTGATGGTATCATTTATGGCACAAATTTTTACAGTTTTAGCATATTAAAAAAACCCCGCTTTACTGAGGTATAATTTGTGTACCACAAATTTCACGCATTTGAAATGCTGCATTCAACGATTTTTTAGTGCATGTACAGAGTTGTGCCTCACCATAACCATCTTCGTAATCTAGTGTTAGAACATTTCCATCACCCCCCCCCAAAGAACTATTGTGGCCATTTGCAGTCCACTCCTGTTACACTGTCAGCCCCAGCCAGCCACTCTGGATGTTTGGGACACGTCCCATAGATGGAATCCTACAACATGTCGTCTTTCACTTCCGGCTTCTGTCTCTCAGCATAATGTTTTTGAGGTTTATCTGCGTTATAGCATGTCAGTAGTTTGCTTCTTTTTGATTGCTGACTAGTATTCCATTGTGTATCTATTCACTGGCTGATAGACATTTGAGTTATTTCTAGTTTGGTGCTATTAGGAATAGAGCCGCTCTGATTCGATGTCATTGTCTCAGTAGTTCGGCAGCTCTAACGAAACACCATAGTCTGCCAGGGGTTGGGGGGGAGGGGTGTGGCTTAAACAACAGTTATTTGTCACAGTTCTGGAGGCTGGCAGTCCAAGATCTAGGTGCTGGCCCATTCACGTCCTCTTCCTGGCTGGCAGATGGCTGCCTCTTCTCTCCCTCCTCATGTGGCAGAGGGAGGGATTTGGGTTCTCTCTACTGATGAAGACACTAATCCCATCATGGAGGCCCCACCCTCGTGACCTCATCTAAACCCGATTGCCTCCCAAAGGCGCCACCTCCAAATACCATCACATCGGGAGGGAGGGCTTCAATATATGGATTTGGGGGGGACACAAGCATTCAGCCCATACCAGTAATTACTGATATGACTGGATTTATATCTACCTTTTTGATACGTCTCATGTCTGTTTTGTTCCTGTTTCTCCTTTACTGACTTCTTTTGTGTTAAATAGCTACCATTTTAATTTCTTTGTTGGTTTTTCAACTGTGTTATTTTCTTAGTGGTTGTTCTAGGGACAATAGGCATCTTAACTTACCACAAGGTAAGAGGATATTTGACATTTTATGTGACATTTGTTAGCTTGAATTAGTCAATAATTTAGTATTTAATCAATGATGTAATTTAAATATTTCATATTTACATTCAATATATATTAATGCAAATTATTAGTTATTAAATTAACTTCATAACTATTTCATAAATAATTATTTCTTTAGTATTTAGGCATTTGGTGTGTGGTCTCTATCTCTACCCCCATCCTGGGGTCTGCACGTGTTGGGAGCACAGGTGCCTTTCTCATCTTTGCATGGTTGTTATTTTTTCACAGAGCTATATTCATAGTATGAATTATATATTACGAATATTCCAAGTATTTATCCTGCTTTTTATTTTATTTATGTATTTTTTTTTTTTACCAGCTTGTTAAACTTAACATTTTGTTGTAGGCATTTTTAGTCCCCATAAGTCTCTGTGAACTTCTTTTGTAAAAGCTGCGTCGGATTTCCTTGAGTGGATGGGGCAAACTTCAGTTAACCATTTCTCTGCTTTAGGGCGGTTAAGCCATTTTCAGTGTGTAGCCTGTTTCCTAAAGCTGCGGTGAGCCTCTTCGCGCATCTCACGCTCTCCCCATTTTAGAATCTTCAGCAAAATTCCCCCGTGGTAAGATTACTCTGCTGAAGAGAAGAAATATTTTTGTAGTTCTCGGTACCATCACCATACGATTGTCCTCAAGAATGGTGGGGTGTAATTGCGCTCACACTCGGATGTGCCCCCTGGGTGCCCACTGCAATGCTTTTTCTGTTTGACGTTGCCCTTCTTTGGTGATGAGCTAGGTTGGACATTTTTCTGTAAATCCGTTTACTGGTTAAAATGTTTTATGTAAACGGCTTCTTCGCGCCCCTATTTATCTGTAAGGCTCTGTGTTGGTGTTTACACCTTCAGTTTATATGCGCTCTTTGTGTAACATGCCCTCCTCAGAACTGTTTAGGAAGGAGGCAGAGTATAAATACATAAAAACAGATAGTAACCTTTTATCTCCCTTATTTGCTGCCAATATTTCTCCCCACTTGTCCCTTTTCATTTTTTTTAATGCAGAAAATTTACATTTTTCTGTAGTCAAACCCGCTAATCTCTCCTTCGTGATTTTATCAGTGATTTCCAAGTTTAATAAAAGACATTCTCCCTCTGGAGATTTGATGAATGTTTAAGTCTCTCTTCTTCTGGTTTTCCTAGGTTATTAAAAAGTATGGAACTCTTTAATCCCTAGAAAATTTCTTTGTAAAGACTCCCTCTGGTCCGAGGAAGGGGATGATTTCAAAGTATGAGATATTTCTCAAATTCAGCAGTTTCCTTCCCTGGTTTGTTTGCTTGCGATGGTACCTGGGGCCGAGCCTGACCACGTCCTGCAGGCTGTCTGTCTATCTATGTGTCTGGACGGAGAGGATAACAGACTGAAAACTTGCCTCGTGAGCTACACCCACATCCAAGGGGCAGCACAGGGTAGTGGAAGAACAGGACTCAGAACTGAGTTTGGCTCATGTGTGTGGACTCTCAGTCTCTCATTCTCCCTCTGCAAATCGGGGCCAAGAGTGCCTGACAGACAGGGCTGTTGTGAGGGTGATAGGAAATGAAATACAGAAAGTTCTAGAACACCACTTTGCCTGTCAGGGATGTCTCAGGGCCCTGCCTTTGCGTTGACTTGACTCCTGGGTCCCACCTCATGCCCAAAGGTGTCCCTGAGCCTCCCTCACCACAGAGCGTGGGCAGGCCTACCAGAGCAGTTAAGAGTTTTTACTTTTTTAGGTGAGAAAATTGAGGGTTTAGAAAGTTTAAATGGCGTGCTCGCTTCGGCAGCACACAGACTAAAATTGGAACCATACAGAGAAAGTTAGCATGGCCCCTGTGCAGGGATGACACGCAAATTCGTGAAGTGTTCCATTTTTTTTTTTAAAAAGGCAGTTAAATGTCAGAACAGCAGATGCTCTCGACTGCTCTGACACACGGCATCCTGCAGCCCCACTTTGCCTCGTCGTGCCTCAGCTCCTCGGCGTCCTCAACGTGAAATGGAGCTAATTGTCCTCATCGGTCTCCACTGCTGAGGGGTTACTGGATGATCAAATGAAAGGCTCTGAAAAAGACCACGGAAAAATCCAGAGGCAAGGAAGCATCCCCATGGGCGGCTCGGTCCACTCCTCCCTCCGCCTGGACACAGACGAGGCCTTGTGTTAGGTCTGTGAGGCTCCCGCCTCCCCGCCCCTGCTCCGAGGAGAACCACACAGACACTCTGTGAAGGCCCCTTGTGCCTGCTGCTCGCTGGGCAAGAGGCCCAGGGCTTGGCGGAAGCCCCAGGAAGCAGAGCCTGGAGGTGAGCTGCCCTCAGACCCTGCTGTGTTCAGCTTGGAGCAGCTTCTGAAGTCTCAGAGAGCCAGGGTGAGGAGGAACCTGGGGTCACCCAGGCCTCCCCTATTCCACAGATGTGGAAGCTCGGGCTCACAGGGGCAGCCAGTTAGTGGTCATGTCAGAACTTGGGCCGGGGGGGGATCCTGGCTCCCAAGTCCAGTGCACTTTCCACTTGGCCTCTGCTGCTGTGGTGGCCTCCTTGGGAAGGGCTCCTCTGGCCCTCCTGGAAAATTCTTTGCAATTTGATGACATTTGAACAAAACTGCATGATGTTGGAGGATCAGAGCACTTTGACAAGCGTAGCAAAGCACTAAGAACAAGATGCCTCCACAGCTGGGAGGGAGTTTCCTGGGAATAGAATTTTCCAGTAAGGGAAAGAAGCATTTTGAGCAGGAGCTTGAATTTATTGAAACAGCTGGAAGAATGTGGGGGCAGTGGCTGGAGGCAGGCAAAGGTAGTGCGCAAATTTGCCACCACCACCCCATCCTGGCATTTTGACATTTAAAAATAAAGTTGCTTTCTCTTTCAGCACTTTTTTATTTAAACAGAAGCCGGACTGCTCCCATTGCAGGTTGAGGCTAGCAATGGTCCTGAACCCTGGCTGCATATTAGACTCCCCGAGGTGCTTTCAAAATCCCAGTGCCCAGATCAAATCCCAAAGCAAGCATATGGGAGTCTCTTGGGGGAGGACCCAGGCCTCAGTAGTTCTTAACGCCGCTCAGGTAATTCCCATGAGCCACCGAGGTTGCTCAGAGGAGCAGCAGTCCCTGCATTCCATTGCCATCTGGTTTGTGAATCTAAATACACAAACACGTGGGGCAAGTGTGTAATTCTGTTCACCATGCACACTTGTCCGGGCCTTCTCAGGAACACCACTGGGAGACATTTCACCCACGCCCCAGCTCAATCGTACTGTTGGGGCCCTGCCCTGGGCCCACCTCCCGTCCCAAACCAAGAGTCTCCTTCTTCTACTGAGTTATACTGTGACCGATTCGACTAGGGGCCCGCGGCCAACGTGCGAATCTTCCCTGTGGCTTTACTGGACGTGGGTGGTTATTTCTGTTTTCAGCCATGTGTATATTCTCTGCCCAACGAGCTGGTAAACCCTCTGAGGGCAAGACCCCCATCCTTTCCCTTCCCAGAAGCCCTGGGTCGCCCGGGAGCCTTCAATTAAAACTTGTGGTCCAGGAGCTGAATGAAGTCATTGGACCCACTTGGGTTATACCCCACACACTGGATTCCGACAACGACTCTGGGAAATTGGGACTGTGTTATTTTCTGTCTCCATTTCATGATGAAAATGAGGCTCAGCTCGGTTTGTGGCGGGTCACACAGATCAAGGAACTGGCACTACACCGGGCCCGGTGAGCTTCCTTCCCCACCACACAGGTTTCTGCTGACAGTAGACGTGTCCCCAGAGCAGGCAGGACCTTGTTGGGGGCCACGCCGGGAGGCGTCTTTCTCCTGGAGACCTCTCTCTGACTGGGCAGTCGGGGAGGCCATCTGGGAAGGGCTGTTTGGTCTCCAGCTTCGGGTCTGAGGAGGCAGTGAAACAGGATAGAAGTTTCTGCTGAGATCTTAAGATGATAGGTATCGGTTCCCAGAGTCACTGGAAGTAAAAGGCCAATTTTAAAAGGAAACATTTTTAAACTTGTTTTACAAATCTTACAGCCCTTTTTGGGTTGAGCATCAGTTTGTTGGGGAATCTGAGGAAAGGGCTTATTTATTGAATGTGAGGTTCCTCCTCTGTGAGGACGAGGAGAGGAAGGTGCCTGCCTCTCACCTCAAGACCGAGAGGGGCTTCGTCGGAGCTTCTCAGGGAGGTGAGGATGGGATCCCTGGCGCTATGGGGTGCTGGACTGGTGCTTGACTCCCACTTGAGACACCCAAAAGGCTAGAGATGGTTGGCCAGCTGCTCAGTGGACGAACCAAAGGAGAGGTTGCTGTGCTGAGATCAGCCTGAAGTTCCTGAATCTTCTGGAAGAAAGGATGCATGGATGTAGCCCACGGAACAGAGTAGAAAGGGTCTGTTGTGGGTTGAATCGTGTCCCAGGACCCAGAAGTGATGGCTGGTGCCCCTGAATCAGGGACAGAGCCACAGGAAAATGCAGCCCCAGGTGGGCACAGGTGGCAAGGAATGGACTCTGGGGGCTCGCCCTGCCTCTGGGCCTCTGTCCTCTTGCCTAACTGAGGAGCCCGGCAGTGAGGGGGTTCTGCACCCTGGGAAAGCCTCTCCTGATCCCATCGGCCCTCCTGGGGACTCTGTGCCCAGCTGTCCCCTCTCTCACTCTGCATCATAGCTGTCTGGTTACTGACCATCCCCCGTCCGGGAGAGCGGCGTGCTTTGTCTGCACAGCTTGGCTCAGCGGGGTACAGTTCTCTGGCCTCACACAACACAGGGCTCGGCAAACTTTTTCTTAAAAGGCCAGATAACGCTTTCAGCTTTGCAGAGCCGCACAGCCTCTGCTGCGGCGACCCAGCTCTGCCGCCGCGGTGCGGAAGCAGCCCCAGACCCCACGAGTCGGGGTCCTTGCGGCCGGCGACGCTCCACGTGCACAAACTGGCACCGGCCAGAGCCCTGGACCCGGGGTTGCTCATGGACGGAACACGTGAGCAAGTGACACCTGCATCACAGTCGTGCGGGAAACACGGGCGTATCTTCAGAACGAGCGTGAAGGCAGAGCAGCCCGAATGATGGGGCTGTTACGAGGGGCGAGCGGACAGGGGCCTGTAGAGTCTTCACGGGGCCACTGACGGGTCCACGGTCAATAGATGGTAGCGATCGTGATTAGCTGTGGTAGAGGCTGGGGCTGAGATCGCAATGGATCCTGGAGGTCATGCACTCAGAACAGGGCTTGAAACTTAGTTTTGAGTAAGGCTGCTAGCATTTCCATCAAATCCAAGAATACTTTTATTTTACTTTATCTTTTATTATTTTTTAAAGATTTTGTTAGAGAGAGAGCGTACGTGCAAGAGAGAGCACAAGCAGGGGGAGCAGCAGGCAGAGAGAGAAGCAGGCTCCCCACTGAGCAAGGAGCCCGATGCGGGACTCAATCCCAGGACCCTGGGATCATGACCCGAACTGAAGGCAGACACTTAACCGATGGAGCCACCCAGGTGTCCCTAAGACATACTTTTAAAAAATTATGGTAAAACACACAAAATAAGATTTACCACTTTAATCATTTTCAAGCGTACAATCCAGCGGGTTTAATGCGCCCACAGTGTGTGCAGCCGTCCGCATCATCGAGTGCTGGAACATCTTCATCACCCCGGAAGGAAGCCCCACGCACACTGAACAGTCATTCCCCACTCCTCTCTCCTCCAGGCCCCGCAAGACATACGTTATTTTTCTTCTTTTTCCCTTCACGTCTTCACATCCCTGACACCAGCTGTGCTTACAGACAAGGGTCTTATGATCACTGCTTCTCAGGTGGCAGTCCCATGGCGGTCCCATATGCATGAGCATAAACTTGGCCGTAGCTCTATGGTAGAGTTTTGTGCGTTCTTGGGTATTTTATTTGTTAGGTTTAACTGCTATCCAAACTGCCTTCAAGGATGCTGTGATTCAACAGAGGAATGAAAAAGTTGTTGAGTAGGAAGAACGATAAGAAACAGAGTGGCAGGGCATAAATTTGGTATTAATGAAGCAAATATTCATCATCAGAGGAATGACCACAGTCGTGCTCCCTCCAAAGCCACAGCCAAGTGCTTTAGGGGAGAGGAAAGGAAGCTACCAGTGGCTCAAGCTGGGCTATAGTTTATTACTGAGATATGTCTAGAAGATGGACTGTCACATAGAAAGCAAGGCAACTGGAGCCTGGAGAAATCGTGAAATCCCTTAGGGTAGATAATAAACAATTTCAAAGTAATGAGAGGTTGGTGTGACTGGTTCATGTGGCACATGGGACTATTATTAAGACAGTATGTCTCAGTTTCACGGCAGTATTATTTTTCTTGATGGTACATAAAAAACAGTGTATCTTACAATTGATGGCATCTTAAAATGATGATACAGTATTATTACCATCACGTCGCACTGTTATTTCCATCTGCTTGTTTTCCCCACTAGACTGTCAAGGTTTGGAAGACAAGGAGTTCATCTTACTGCTGAGTCCTCAAGGCCTTGCCCAGTGTCTACCATGTAGCAGGAACCAAGAAACGATGTGGAATGAACAAAACTCATTTGGGAGCTGAAGCTCAAATTAATTAATTAGTATTAGCACCCAGCTTCAAGGTGGCTGTGAAAACTAGGTGGAAAAGCCAGCTTAAAAAATCCTGACTTGTCCTGTGCTTGGCACAAAGTGAGTGCTCAGAAGCACTCAGGTGGTGGTGGTTTTGGTACCAGGCAGGACTGTGTCTGGCGATGGTGGTATGGCATCCCAAACAGCAATGGCCTAAACAAGATGGAAACTGATTCCTGCTTCAGGTAAATGAAGCGTGGAAGTTAAGCGCAGGGATGGTGATGCAGCACAAGGACCATCAGGTTCTCGAGTTACTTTGGTCATGATGCCGTGCCATCCTTACGTGTGGTATCCACCTTTAAGGTCTAAGAAGGCTGCTCGAGCTCCAGACATCGTGTTCACATTCCAGCTGGCAGGAAGTAGGAAAGGAGATCAGAAAAACAAATAGCAATACTTGCCCAGAGTCATAAATGCCACTCTGCTTATACTCCGTCGGCTAAAACTTGACTACCTCTAACCACATGGAGCCTGGGAAACAGGCTTTTGTCTAGGCAGCCACGTACCCCACTAAAATTCAGGGGTTCCATTCCTGAGGAGGAAGGGCAGAATGAATGTTGAGGGACAAATAGCGGCCTCTGCCACAGCTGTGGAGCTCCGTGGTGTTCTTCCGCGTACAACACGGTAGTTAGGCTTGTTCTCTCCTGGTGCTGGAAGGCTTTCAGGGGGCGGAGGGGCACGAGCCGGACTGCGAACGACCAGGGGGATTTAAATGAGCAGAAAGGTTGGGTAAGGGCATTGCTAGCAGGAAAATGGCCACACAAGGGCTCAAAGGCAGGAAGGCCCAAGGTGTTCCTGTGGGTTAGCAGGGGCCACGTGTTGGGAGGCTGGCTCCTGGTTCACAGCCCCCGAGCAGGGGGCCAGTGCTGTCCTGACCGTAACAAGCCGCAGAGCCTTGGTGTCCTCCTCTGTAAAACACACACAGAGACCATCCTGTTGTGAGGATTCAAAGACATGCGGTAGGAGGAAGCGCTTTGCAAACTGTAAGCTCCTACACACTTTAGATGTTCAGAAACAATAGCCATTGGGACGCCTGGAGGGCTCAGTCGGTTAAGCGTCTGCCTTCGGCTCAGGGCATGATCCCGGGGTCCTGGAATCAAGTCCCGCATTGGGCTCCTTGTTCGATGGGGAACCTGCTTCTCCCTCCGCCTGCCGCTCCCCCTGCTTCTGGTCTCTCTCTGACAAAATCTTAAAAAACAAAACAAAACAAAACAAAAAAACCAACCCACAAGACACCAGCCACTGTCATGATGACATAGGTTCAGCCTAGGAACTGAGGAGGGATTTGCACTCCACGCCCCCTTCCCTGGGCAGCTCCCCACTCGCAGTGACCCCCCCCTCCCCGTGCAGGTGTGAGACTGGAGAGTGGAGGGCACACAGGCAGCCAGGTGGACAGGAGCCTTTAGTGGGCGGAGAGGGGCACACGGAGGCTCCTGGGATGCGAGACAGTGGGCGGGAGGCGGCAGGGAGAGCAGGCCCGGACTGTCCTGGTGCTGTTGCCCCGCTCTCCCCCATCAGGGAGCACAGCGGGTCAGTGCTCCCGGGTTGGGGGCCAGCTCTCCGGGAGGCCAGCCGTGGGGGCGGGTAGCCTCCCTCACATCCTGTGGGAGCCCCTGTGGCAGAAGCCAGAGGCCACCGAAGCTGAAGGTGGGGGTGGAGAGCGCCGGGGGTGGGGGGGGCTGCCTTGGTCCAGCTGGGCCTGCAGGTCTGACCAGGCCGCTGCCTCTCTACAGGGGCCACCCGACGGAACAGCGTCTTCGTCAGCCAGGCCTGCCATCACAGAAGCCCCTAGACTGGGCGGCTTGAACAAGACACTGATTTCTCATAGCCCTGGGGGTGGGGAAGCCTAAGATCTAGATGGTGGCTGATTCGAGCTCGGTGAGAGCCTCCTCCTGGCTTACAGACGGCACCTACTTGCCGTGTCCTCACATGGCAAAGACAGAGAGCTCGGGTCTCTCTTCCTCTTCTTACAAGAACACATGACCTCACCTGAACCTAATAACCTCCCAAACGCCCCACCTCCAAATCCTGGTGTATGGGGGGTTAGGGTGCCCGTATAAGAAGGAGCACAAACGAATCCATAATAAACACCTAACGGCTGTTGGAACCATGCCCTGGGCCCTGGGGGTCGTGTTCTGCCCCCACACTAGGCTGTGCCTCCGGGGCACGCATCAGGCGTGTTTCTGTCTGGCCTGATGGAGGAGTCAGGTGGGAGCTCGGGAGCTGCTGCTTCATGCTGATGTGCAGGGAGGGCCAGCCAGCACAGAGGTCCTGGAGGGAGGGAGGCCGCAGCAGGGAGCTGGGCAGGCCTGCAGCCACATTCCTGGCCACCAGGGTTTCATTACACGGATGAAAACCAAACTCTGCCTTTCCTTTCTTTCCTTCTGTCTCTCTTTTCTCCTTTCTCTCTGTCTCTCCCTCAATCCCTCCCTTTCTTTCTCCTTCATAAGATTTCTGCAAAGTGGGTTACAAAGCCCGTAGTGATGAATGCAGAGGGCAGGACTGGAGGCGAAGGAGAGTCGGAGAGATGGCCAGGGAGAAGCACCAACCAGGTCAGAGACACAGAGGGGAGAGAGGGGAGGGGAGGGTGCGAAGACATGGAGATGGAGACAGGCAAAGAAGGACACAGGAGGAGAGGGAGCCAGAGCAAGAGAGAAATCAGAGGACCAAGCGGCCAAAATCCTGAGAGACGAGTGGGAGATGGGGTGTGTTAGAAGATGCAGAAGACCAGGGGGCAGCTGGGGACAGGGAAGAAGCCCCAAGGGAGGGGAGGCATAGAGGGCCCTTCCCCACCCCAAGCCAGGAGAGGGAGAAAGGGGAGCCAGGCGAACCCCACTCTGCACTATGTGGCTCACTGTGCACCAGGGTCTCCCCTCGGTCTGGCCTGGCTGCCTTCTCTCTGGTCCAACCCCTCACCTCCAGATTGGGGATCAGGGCCTAGGGGACCGAGTGACCGGGGGGGGGGGTGTGTGTCATCAGATGGGTCCAGTGTGGGCAGGGGCTGAGGGTGGGGATGGTGCCCTCCAGGGCCCTCTCGTAGACTCAGGGCCCACTGGATAGCAGCAGGCTGTGGCGGTGCTGGGAGGGAGAGGAAATCAAAATCCAGGGCTGAAGGGGAGGCAAGGGGAGAAAGAACGTCACACATTCAGATCGTTAGCTACAAGTTGTCTTCTCTTCCGGAGAGTGTGGCCTTCCAGAACCAGATGGTTGTGAATCATGCCCATCCCCAAAGCACGGCCAGACCTTTCCCTGAGAGCAAATCCCAGCAAGCTAGGGCCCCGTCTGACCCTGGCAGGAAGTGAGGAGGCAGATTTCCTAGAAAAGAATTCCATGAGCCTCTCCCGGCACCCACGGGGGAGCTCCAGACCCTAGGAGTTTGGTTCAGGACCCAAGACCAGGCTCGGCCAGAGTGGCCAGCAGGGCAGGGGACAGCCTGCGTGTGTGTGTGTGTGTGTGTGTGTGTGTGTGTGTGTATGAGGAACTGGCTATCAGGGATCTGAGACCAGGGCAGGAAAACCCACCTGGGGACGGGGTGTGGCAGGAGGGGAAGCAACAGAGCCCTCTGAGGCCTGGGGAGGGGGGTACAGAAGGGCAGGACCCGCCTCGTTGCCTCTGCCCAGGGCTCCCCACACATCCTCAGAAATGTCAGTGTCAGACAAAGGCCCTTGGCAGGGGCTCTGAGTTGTCAAGAGGAACAATGTAGAGGCAGCCGACAGCACCTCCTCCGAAAGGATCCCTAAGAAGGGCGACGACAGCAGTGTCATTCTTCAAAAACTGGGCGATGAGAGAGACTCGAACTGCAAGAGATTGCCCGGTGCCCCCCTCAGGCCACGGGAGGCGGGGGAACTTGCCCAAGGCCGTGCGCCGGACCGTCGTGTTCCTGTGGCTGCTTATTTGTTACTGACGTACAGCTGACGTGCAACGTCCTATTAGCTTCGGGCGTACAACGTCGTGATTCAACAGCCTACTTACCCCTCGTGGTCACCATGCACCATTACGTTATTGTACATTCCCTATGTTATACTTTTCATCCCATGACTTATTTATTTTATAACTGGAAGTAAATACTTTTTTTTTTTTTTTTAAAGTAGGTTCATGCCCAACGTGGGGCTTGAACTCATGACCCTGAGATCAAGAGTCGTGTGCTCTACGGACTGAGCCAGCCAGACGCCCCTGGAAGTTTGTGTTTCTTAATCTCCTTCACCTCCTTCGCCTATTCCTCACCCCCATCCTCTCAGGCAAGCACCAGTTGGTTCTCTGTATTTAGGAGTCTGGTTTTGGTTTGTTTGTTTGGTTTTTTGGATTCCACATATAAGTGAGATCATATGTATCGGTCTTTCTCTCTCTGACTTCACTTAGCATAATACCCTCTAGGTCCATTCATATTGTCACGAATGGCGAAATTTCATTCTTTTTTAATGGCTAACATTTGATTGTATACATATTCCATTTTTTTTTTTTTTTGAGAGAGAGAGAGAGAGAGGCAGAGGGAGATAGAGAAATATTTGATTGTATACATATTCCATTTTTTTTTTTTTTGAGAGAGAGAGAGAGAGAGGCAGAGGGAGATAGAGAATCTTAAGCAGACTCCACGCCCAGCATGGAGCCCAACTCGGGCTCCATCTCACAAGCCTGAGATTGTGACCTAGCCGAAACCAAGTGTCAGATGCTTAACCAGCTGAGTCACCCAGGAGCCCCTGTACCATATTTTCTTTAGCCATGTTTTGATGTTCTGTTCACGACCCTTCCAGCGTCCTGCATCTAACTTGCCTGCATCTTTCACGTCTTATCTCAGCGGGGCTAACAACAGCTCTGTGATGTAAGTAGGATTATTCCCATTTTACTAGTAGGGAACCTGACGTCCTGTGGGTGAGTTGCCACAGGGCTCGTCCCAGGAGGGGCTGAGGCTAGAACTGAGAGAGACCTGGGCTGCAACAAGGGGGGCAGCCCTGCTCCATGCTGACTGCTAGGCCACCTCCCCCACCCTCCTGCCCAAGCAAGCCCATCCTGTTGTGGCAGAGGAGGCGGTCCCTTGAGTGGAGCTCTCATTCTGTAGCCCTGACCAGACTGGTCCAGCCCAGTCTACGGGATTGGTTTGTTTTGTGAAGCCTTGTTTTCCTGGGGCTACTCTTTTAAATCTATGCCCCCCTCCTGGTCCTCTGCCCGAGCCGCCTCGGTTGCTCAGCGTGGGTCCTGTGTCGGCCACTGTGCTGGGTCGGAGGCTTTGGGGCAGCCACAGCACCGTGACACATGGTTTGATGTGGGATGGGAATATTTTAAATCTGAGTTCTCCTTCAGAGATGGGAACATGTGGTTCCCAGAAGCCCGAGGGCAGCGGTTCTCTGAAGAGGGGGAAGGGAAATGAGGAGAAAGTGTCCAAAGGGTAGGGGGGTGGGGGTAGGACCCGACTGACCTCGCACAACTCCGACCTGCTAAGTGTGGGCCTGGGAAGGACGCTGTCTGCGGACAAGCATGGGTCGGTCCCTCTAGACCCTGGGAGCAGCCCCCCCTTGAGACCCCTGCTCCCAGCACGTTTCCTGCAGCATCAGCGTGTTTCTGTGTTTTCCCAGTCTCCCCGGTGCAGCTCCTTGCACCCCACCAGAGTGAGCCTGTGTGCCAAATGCTTCCCCTCTCTGTCAAGAGAGGGTGTGCAGAGGGGCACTCACATTTTCCTGGTCCCCCACGCCCCAGGCAGGGGGAGGCTGGGGAGACAGGACACCAGGGCTCCGAACTCATCAACCAACTGCAAATGTGCCCTCTGGGTTTGGTCCCGCCGAGGCAGGTGGTCTCCTGCCCATGCCCAGCTGGGCCAGGTGGGGGCCAGGGAGCCACACGCGCCCCCACTCGAGAGGGAGGGCCCCCCAGCGGAGTGGCCAGAGGGTGGCCCGGGAGCAGCCGGAGGAGAGAGACAACATGGATGGCTGCCCTCTCCCATGACACAGCTCTTCAGTTTGCTCAGAAGAGACGGATCGGGATGCCCTCTGTCCTGAGGCGTGGGAAGGTGGCAGGGGCTCTGCTGCCAATGGCTTCCAGACTGGGCTGGAGAGCCATCTTCCCGGGAAGCCTACGTGAGACTCAGCAGCCTTTAGGACCCTCTTCCCCAAAAGCTATGTGATTGGCCCGCTAGCCACCATCCTGTATCGAGTCCCTGGACTGGGTCCCCAGATTGGGTGGAATCTCTGGGTGAGCCATCAGAGCAGAGGCCAGCCTCCCCCACACCAGCCCGGGCTGTGGTCCCAACCCCTGGTCCAGTCTGTGCAGCGGGTTGAGGAAGTGGTTTTGCTGAACTTCGTGCAGAAAGAACTATTTGTGGCCATTATCCTCCAAGGGGCTCTGGGAGAGGCAGGTACCTAGAGCTGCCTGGAGGGACCCCCGAGTCATTAGGACTAGAGGCAGAGTCCCTTCATTTACCTGGAAGCATTTATTGAGTGCCTACTCTGTGCCAGACTGGGGATATAGAATCCCAACCCACATGGCACTTTACTTTTAGAAGATTTATATTTATTTGAGAAAGCACGAGTGGGGAGGAAGAGCAGAGAAATAGGGCGGAGCAGGCTCCCCACTGAGCAGGGAGCCCAACGTGGGGCTCAATCCCAGGACTCCAGGACCATGACCTGAGCCGAAAGTAGACGCTTAACCGTCAGAGCCACCCAGGTGCCCGCACGTGGGGCTTTTAGAGGCAGGTGGGGAAGCACGGAAGTACACCATGATCACGATCAAATATGACGCGTATGCTGATGGGGGAGGTTAGGGTGTCTGGATGCTCATGGGGCCCTCGCTCAGTTTTGGGGGTCAAGGAAGCTCTTCATGAAACATGACACCTAAGATGATGCCCGAAGATGTTAAAGTGAGTGGCGCGCGTGGGGATAGGGATGAGCTTTCCAGGGTGAGGGGACAGTGGGGGCAAAGGTGAGAGGAACGATGGTATTTTCCAGAAGCGCCTCCCAGAGCAGGTGGTGAAGGAGGAGGGGGCTGTAGAGATAAGCAGACGCCACTCACAAAGGACCTTGCATGTCTTAAATTTTTACACCTTTCTTGACTCTTCAGCCAGAATTTTTCTCAGCCTCCAACGCCAGCAGGAAACCCAGTGGGAAATAATGACTTCCTGCCCTCCCAGAGAAGAAAACAAAACCCCAGTAATTTCTGCCTAGCCCCAGAATGGCAAAAGTTGACTCATGTTTCGGGTAGCAGAGCTGATGGGAGTTTTCTTTTAAAAACAGTGCTTATTGCTTTTCTATTTATAAAGGTAATGCGTGCTCGATGTAGAAAAGTATAAAGAAGAGAGACCGCACAGAATCCCTTCACAGGAGATCATCAACATTGTGCGTGTTTCCTTGCAGTCTTTTTTTTAAACATGTAGTTTTTCTGGGTACATAGCTGAGGTAAGACTAAATATAAGTTGTATCTGCTTTGTACCGTTGATACAACAGAAGCCTGATCCCTTGTTAAAAGTCTTCATTTGCAGGGGCCTCTCCCACGTGGTGCGTCTGCGGACTCCAGGCCTCAGCACCTTTGAGGAAAGTGGTGCCCAGGCCAGCTGAGCGTCACAGTCACCTGCGGTCAGAACCTAGCACGTGAGGCTGGAGACCCCGCGCGTTTCACGAGCCCCTGCAGGTGCCCGGCAGCCGCTCAGCCGCTGGAAAGCCCTGGGGGCGGCACCGCACCTGCGGGGCTCCTAGGACCTCACCGAGTGGAGAGGCCTCGCTTCCCAGCAGACACAGTGATGTCCGCCTTGTGGGATTGTCGGGAAGAACACAGATCCTGCTCTCAGAGCTCGGGTCCGGCACATGGTAGGTGCTCAAGAACAGCAGCTGCTGTTACGCGGTTCCCCTGCAGACCGACCCTCTGTCTACACCCGCCCCCGGGAAGGGCTTCGCCGCCCAGGAACCCTGCTCTTTGCATCACAGATTCGTGCCCGCCTCCTCAGAGGCACCTGTACGGTACGGCAGCCATTAAAAACATGGCGGAACACACTGCCCGGAACGAGGTTATGTATGCTCGGGACTGTCCCAGAAAGACGGAGGCATACGGCCACAGGAGACCTGGGAAGGCTTGGGGGTGACGGGGAGAATCCTACACACCCGGTGAGGGGCCGTCAGGACCCTGCTTCCCATCCAGTCGAGGCGGAGGGGAGACCGTAGGAAGGAAACGAGGGCAGTTGGCCTTTACAGAGCGTCTGCCCCAAGGGCAGTGTGGTTGTCGCCTGTGCAAGCTATCACTGGTTGCTGACGAGAAAAGCCTAGAGATGGAGAATACACACAAGTTTTTAGGGCAATCTGATGTTGCCACAGTATCCAAGTGTGCCATCATGTGTTCTAGTAATTCCTTCTAGCTGTGTATTACAAAAGCATCAGTCTGTGGCCGATTGAATGTTTACAGAATTGGTCCTTCAGAGAAAGCTTGATGCACTCGTTCGAGACCAATACATGGTATCCTCTTTAATCCTCAAACAGCCTCTGCAGGGGCTTGACTTAGGGGGTCCTTTCTCCTGCCTTTGTCCCCTGCAGTGAGCTAGCTCCCATCCCAGGTAAGCTTCAGCTGCTGCCGATCTCCCGTCCCACGCCAGCCACGGGGCAGGGCGCAGACTCCCGAGGAAGACCCCCCAGAGAGTCCGGGGACTCCCCAGTTTCCGCAGGAGAGGGGGCATTCCCTCCGGGTGGGCTGACACAGGGGGCTGCCATGTTCCCGAGGCATCCCAGGAAGGAAATTGCCCAGCTAAGCATCTGCCCTTCATTTGCCATCGTGGAGAGCCTTCCCTCCAACCCAAGCCCAGTCCCGCTGCTCTAGCCGCTGTCCTGAGCTTGCCATCAACTAATTGCCAAGCCCCTGCTACATGCCGAGATGGGGACTTTGCTCTGGGGATGCCAAATGAAGATATTTTTGGAAGCGCTTACTCTGATTAACTCATTTAATTTTCACGACAACCACATGGGAGAGGTCCTATTTTTACTTTTATTGCACGGGAGAATCTCAAGTAGGTTAAGGGACAGGCTTAAAATCGTGCAGCTAGTAAGTGGCAGGTCTGGGGGTTGCCTCAAGGCTGCCCTACTCTCGGCTCTGAGCTCTTAACTTCCGTTTGATGCCGTGGACTGCCCTGGAGGGGCCTGCAGTCCAGTGGGGGCGGTGAGACCCCTGAAGAATCCAAGAAGAGTCAGACGGTCCTGACTTAACGGCCAAGGGAGGAAGGGTTTGTGGGGCAGAGGCCATGGGGGACTTCGGCGAGGGAAGCAGCCATTCTTAAGGCCCTATTCCTCAGCTCCCCCGTGCTCCCCTGGGAGCACACTCATATCCTGTGTCCTTGCCCCCCCGCCTCCCTCCCTCCCCAGACATGATCTCACTCCTTCTCACCCCTGGAGGCCCCAGGAAAGAGACTATTGTTTCCTCCCACACACGAGAACTTGGAGACCCGCAAGCCCCCTCTCCCCGTTAGGGCAGCCCCAGTTCCCTGCAGTGCAGGGAGGGGCGGCTCTCAGTACCCCATGCTCCTCAGCCCCTCTTGATACAGCACCCCCTCCCCAATTTCTCCCATAAGCTCTTTGCCTTCAAACCGTGTCTTTTGTACTTTTTTGCCTTTGAGGAGGATACGCAGAGGAATCCCAGAGGGAAGAGCCCTGCCGGGAGCCTTTCTGCCTTCCCACCCCAGTATCCTCTGCTCTGTGGAGAGGTAGGGGGCAGTGTGGGGCAAAGTGGGAGCAGCTGGTGTCAGGAGGTCCAAGCTAGGATCTGGTTGCCTTAATCTCTCAGTGCCCAGTCACTTAAACTCTCAGCATCCTCATCCTAGAAAATCGGGGTGCTTGGGAGGATTAAATGGGAAATCACTATGGAAGCTTGCTGCTAGCTCTTTGGCTTCCCCTCCAGCCAAACGCCAGAATTCCAGAACCTGAGTTCTAATGCTTTCTACACTCCCTAGGCACCACAGTTGCTCAGGGCCTGAATAAAGCCAAACCAAGCACCAGAAGGGTGTGCTTTCGGGGCTCAAATGACCTCTTGATTGAGCTTTTGCTTTTTCTTTGCTTCCTCCTGCTCCCTCCTCCTGGCATCCCTCCCAGAAGTCGACCCTCAGCACCCCCAGGGAGCCAGCCGAGGCCAGAGCAAGGTGGTGGTGATGGTTCCAACCCAGGAGCCCAAGACTGGGCCCTGTGCACGACATGAATCTGACTCCCCGCCCCAGCACGCGGATCTCTGCTCTCTGCAGCATGAACAGGCCTGATTCCGAAGAGCCCCAGAGGCCGGGAGAGGGTTTTAAATAGCCAGTGACAAGCCCATTTGTGAGGCCTGGTTTAAATTTGTTTTTGATGCTTGATTGAATCAGGCTTAATTGTTGGCTGGTGCTGAAGTGATGAACGAGGTGTGGCTTTAAATAGGAACGTGAGTGTTTCAGCCTTGCCCCAGGCAGGAACTGTGAGCTCTCCTATTCAGAGGGATCCGGGAGGAGGGGAGGCCACGGGGGAAGGCGGGCTGAGCTGGGCTGAGGGGTTTACCATTCCAGCAGAGAGATCCAAGAAGAGCCTGATGGGGGCTCTGGGAGACAAAGTCTTGGTGATTCGGTCAAGCAACCCATCAGTGACTTTCCTCCCTGCCCTTTGACTGGGCTTGCTTACTGCCATCTGTGCCTCGCAGCTGTCCACAGACCCACCTTCCCACTGTCGCAGGAAGAGGAGGGCACGGCTGAGCAGACAGCTCCACTGTGCTTGGGAGCCAGGTGCCTGCGTTCAGGCCTCCCTCTGCCCCTGAGCTCACGGAGTCTGCTTCCTCCTCTGTAACCTAAGATGAAGATTGCACACACCCCGCCTCCTTCTAGGGGTTGTTGTGGGATCAGGGGGCTCATGTGGAGAAGGAGCCCTGAAAACTGTCGTCTGGGCCCATACTGCTGGTGAATCAGAGCCCTTGCCCCTCGGCTGGCCCTGGGCTGCCAAGTGGGGGGTGTGGGATGTAGCTATTGGGTGTGGAGAGGGAACCTCAGTTTGCCCCTATGGCCCAAGGGCTCTTCCCACCCACAGGGCACCACCGGCTCAGTGCCTTGGTGTCTTCCTCATAGTTGCTGGGCCTTTCGAGTTCTTTGGGCCAATGTAGCAGTCCCCATCCACCGCCCCCTTGCCTGGGGCCTGCCTGGCAGGCTCACGGGGCTGCATCTTTCACCCTCAGTCTCCCCTAATTTCCACCTGGAGCCGAACGCAGCAGTCACAAGAGAGGGCAAGAGAAGCCTCACAGGGCCAAGGTTCTGGCTGCCAGGATCCTTGGGAGGGCACCCATATCCTACTCACAGCCACACCAGTCCTAGGCAAGAATAGGGATGATCAGGGGTCATCTGGGGCCATCTTCCCATCTCTGAAGAACAGGTATGGCCCAGGGTGGAGATCTGGATTTCCTCCCTTTGCCTGGAGTCAGACTGAGGACTTCTGGGGCCTGTGACAGGGAAGCAGTTTCTAGCTCAACCCCAGAAAGCCTATCGACAAGGCTTTCACAGGGAATACCAGTGGAGCTCAGACAATGCCTGGACGAAACTTCTATTGAGAGTGCCGCAGAAGGGACACCTCCCGGGCTGGGACAGACCCAGTGGTGTCAGAGCTGGAAGGCCACACGCCCTGACCTCCTCGCTTCATGAGCTTGAAGCAACTGCCTCCCGGTCCCCCTGAGCCTCAGGCCCTGCATTTGTGAAACAGGGAAGTGAGGCCTTCCTTAGGGTGGGGTGAAGATTTGGAAATAGAAGCTAACAGATGCGAAAGCACTCCTTGCTTGGCCCCGGGCTGGCTTTCAAAAAATGCTGGCTGACTGTGGACTTAAGCCAGTGGCGGCTGGCCCCGCGGGCCAGTGAGGAGCCCCTGCAACTGTGTGTGTCTACGACTTTAGTCCGCACACTGGCCACAGGCGCCCAGCGACCCAGGTGCAGAAGCCGCCAGGTGCCCGCAGGGCTGCGAGGGGATCTGCTAAGGGCCGGCAGGTACCACAGCACCTGGTCCTCGGATTGCCGTCCTTCTGGAGGGGGCTCTGCAGGGAGCAGGGAAGAAAGCTTGGACCTCATTTCCTTCTCTGAGCTACACGGGATGGGATGTGCCCAGGATGTGCTGGGAGGCCAGCAGGCCCTGATAGGGCCTGGGCCACATTCTCTAGGTCCTCTTCCCACAGAGGCGTCCAGGGGGCGGACTTGGGCCCTCTTCGCAGTGCCAAAATAAACGTGCGTTGTTTCCAGCAACACGAGAGGCCTCAGTGAAGCAGCTTTTGCCAGACCCTATAAGGAAGCCAGGGAAGGGAGGGGAGCCTGGAATGAGAGAAGCCCCCTCCCCACCCACCTCCCTAGCTTTCTCTTGACTTCCAGAAAACTCCATGCAGGCAAGCCCTAAAGCAAACACTGGTAGGCACTGTGGGAATCTGGGCTTTTAGGGGAAAAAGAAGGGACTGGAACTCCCATTTGTTGAATGTTCCCTATGTGCTCCTTATTTTGCTTATAAAGATAGTCATGTTCATGGGCGAGGGGTACACACAGAACTGGGTTCAAATTCTGACCCTGTCATTTTGCTAACTGTGTGGTTTGGGCAAGGAAACAACTTCTCGGAGCTTGTTTCTTCACAGGTAAAATGGAGCTCACAACGGTACACTTTAGAGCGTTGTATTGAAGATTCACTTTTAGTTAGCACCATGCATGGCTCATAAAATGCCCTCAATATGTTAGTTGTCATTACTATTAAATAGTTGCTGTGAGTAATCATAATAGCATTATTAACACTATTTTCAAACTACATGACAATGCCGAGAGGTAAGTGCTGTACTTAACTATTCTAAGCATGGAAACTGAAGCTTAAGAGGGATCGAGGCCCTATTTCGGGTCCTGACGGTTAATGCGGGCAAGCGCAGGAGTCAAGCTCAGGTCTGCCTGGCTCCAAGGCCCACACCTGTCACGCCCGCGTCTAAGCTGGGGGCCGACTGGGTTTCCTGATGAGGTTGCTCTGAGGCTTGGAAGCTGGAAAGCAACAAGACCAAAGCCTGCCGGGCATCACTGTCATGGCCCAACCGCTCCCTAGACCTCATAGGCTCGGCCACCATTCAGCTGGGCCTGGCTGACCACCAAAGCCCAGGGTTGCCCTTGCCAGGCCTCAGGGCGCCTCTGTCCTTGCAGCATCCATTCAAAGCGAGTGTCTGCACAATTGGACCCTAGGCTGCACAGCTGGCTTCCCATTCCTGCATGGACAGCTTGCTGAAGCTGAGCCAAAGCAGGCTGGGATTTTAATTTTGGCTCCGGTGCTCACCAGCTGGGTGACGCTGGGCTTGTTACTCGCTCCCTCTGAGCTGCAGTTTTCTCATCCGCAAGGCTGGCGCAGCGGTGCGTAGTGCTGGGTCCCCGTGAGAATTACACAAGACAACGAACATGACAGTGCCTGGAAGGGGGTTTACCCCACCACCTCCTGCTCTTCCCTGTGTCTTGAGACAAGTGCTCCCTGGGACCTGGGACTGTGGGGCCCCAGGACAGAACCTGTTTTTCCTCCTTAGATATGGCCTCTCTGCATGTCATCCTTAATGAAAAACGAATAAGTCATGTGTTCATTTCATTAAATGCTGCCCCCACAAAAGTGTGGGCTTGTGCAATTCTCCAAAGACTGCCAACTGCAGGATATCTCAGAATGCCTCGTAAATCAAAAGGTTTCATTTTGCTGCCAAGACAGTCAATTTTCTCTGCCTTGAGTCAGGCGGAGGGGTGGTGCTGGGCTGGGATGCGAGTCAAGAGACTGCCTGTTGGTCTGGCCCCTGCCAATGATCAACGCAGGACAGGAGCAAATCGCTTCTTGTCTCTGAGGCCTCAGTTTCCTCCTCTGAAAAATGGGTGGTGTGTGTGTTGGGGCAGCCTGCTGGAGGGTCTTCTATCTCTTCCTCCAGTTCTAACATGCTGGAACTTGATCTTTCCTTCTCCCTCTGCTTCCCTCTACCCTCCCAGACTCCACCTCTCCAGCCCCTTCCTGCTCTCCTCCTCCCCTTGCCCCGTCATGTCTACCTCTCCTGTCAATCAGACCAGATCAGCCCAGAGCAGGCACTGGAGAAAAAACATCTATGCATTCCTGGCAGACGACAATCTTCTAATGCCCTTATTGCAAAAGCGGCCCTTCTTTGGGGTGAAAAGAAGGGCAGCCAAAATCTGTGTTTCTATTATGGGGTCCAGAAAGGGGGGGCATTCGCTCTTGGAGCTAAGGGTGGATACACTTAGAATTTAAGAGATGGCCTCTGCTCTGGCTGTGGCTTTGGGAAGGGGTCCTGGGCCAGCCCCAGGGGGCTTCGTGGTTGCCTGGTGGAGCAGATTCCAGGCCACCCAGAGGGGTCCGTGGCCTGCAGGGGAGTGGGGCGGAGAGTACACAGGGCAAAGGGCCCGAAGGGAATTCAGCCTCCTAAGAGCTGCAGTCTGAGCTGGTCTCTTGGGCAGAAGAGGGGAGAATAGTGAACGTGTTTGGGTTTCTGCACCACTGGGTCCATCTGCCTGACCGAGGGAGATAGAAATAGAGGACTGGAAAGATTGCCCAGCAAAGGGGTTGGGAGGGAGAGGGACAGCCAGAGAGGGGAAGGGGACAAGAGAGAAAGAAGGGAAAGAGAAAGAAAAGAGAGAGGGAAGGAGGGAGGGAAGCAGGCAAGAAGGAAGGAAAAAGGAAGGGAAGAGAATGAGAAAGGAAAATATTCCCCAAACCGTGTCATCTGAGTGCCCACCCTCTAAGACTGAGGGGGCAGGGCAGGCACGCTGAGGAACCAGCCCCTTGCGGGGCAACTTTCCCACCATCCCCTTCTTGGGGCCTTGCTGTGCCCGTCCCTCCACGGCCTCCCCAGCAAAGGCCAGTTCTGAGCTTCCTCATTGCACCACTCTGGGAGTCCTATTTACCCCAAACACAAAGTGAGTAATTGCCCAGAGCCATGCAAAGAAGTAGCAGGCCCTGTGTGGCTGGTAAGTCCCAGAAGCAAGTCCTAGCGGCATCACTAGATGGGCACACAACTGAGGGTTCCAATACAGCACGCACTGTCCCACTCACGACATCACTAAGTACGCTTCCGTCTGTTTTTGCCACACTCGCGCATTTGCAGGGATAAACCCACTCTATTCCCCATGTGTGGCTTTAAAAATCTCTTCACTCGTTCTGAAAATAAAATCCCCTCCAAGACTGCAACCATTAAGAGCTCTCCCTGTCCATCTATCCATCTGTCCATTCACCTCGAGTCTGCCCTTTCAAGGGACTTTTAATTGAGTATCTACAGTGTGCCGGGCACTCTGCTCTACGGGGTCAACCATAAAAACTCAGGCCTTGCCCTCAAGGGGTACACTTTCTGTTGGGTAAACACACATAAATAATTTATTAGGATATATTAGAATATTACATATAATATATTAGAATATATCATCATAAATGGAATAAGAATGTTACCAATTGTTATCAAGGAAAAACAAAACAAGATAAATCAACGGTGCCCGGCAATTGTTACAGGTCATCAGTCTGTAATGCCGCCCCCGGCTTCCAGCAGGAGGCGCCCTGCCCCCTGCCCCCTGCCCCACTCAGAGATGGATGAGTTGTTTGGCTAGCTAAAGAATATATTGTTTTTTATTTTTTATTATGTTTTTTAAAGACTTTATTTATTTATTTGACAGAGATAGAGATAGCCGGCGAGAGAGGGAACACAAGCAGGGGGAGTGGGAGAGGAAGAAGCAGGCTCATAGCAGAAGAGCCTGATGTGGGGCTCGATCCCCTAACGCCGGGATCACGCCCTGAGCCAAAGGCAGACGCTTAACCGCTGTGCCACCCAGACGCCCCAAGAATATGTTGTTTTTTAAATGCATAAAACTTATTCGTAGTTTAAAGAGTTCCTATAAATCAAATATCTCTGTAACCACCATGACATCAAGAAATAGACTAGAACATCTCCAGTACCTGTGAAGTGCCCCCAACTCCCCCGATAGAATCTCCCTCCCTTCTCCACAGAGGTGACACGATCCTGACTTTTCTGGTCATCGCTACCTTGCTTTCCTTAATGGTTGTCCCCTCTGTGTACACACCCTGAAAATATTAGGGTAAAATGTAGGAGACAAAATGGTTGGATAATAGCAATTTCATACAGTTTAAGCTAGTTGTTTAGTTGATCTTTAGGCTTGGTAAATAAGTAGTTACTGTATGCATTCTTTTTTTTTTTTTTAACTGAGATATAATTGACTTTGTGTGGTTCGCCGTGCTGCCCTCTTCTAGGATGCGAGCATAATAAATCCTTTCATTTCATATGCCTCTCCAGGTGCAATGTCCATGCCCATGTTGGAGTGATCCGTGAAGACTCCACAACGGCCTTACTCCTCCTTTATAACACATTGCCCCACCACTCTTTTTTTTTTTTTTTAAACTCATTGGGTTTTTTTTAAATGACCCATTCTTGTTAAACTTTTTATTTTCTTTTTTAAAAGATTTTATTTATTTATTTGACAGAGAGCACAAGTGGGGGAGCGGTAGGCAGAGGGAGAGGGAGAAGCAGGGTCCCTGCTGAGAAAGGAGCCTGATGTGGGACTTGATCCATGGACCCTGGACTCATGACCTGAGCCGAAGGCAGATGCTTAACCATCTGAGCCACCTAGGCACTCCCCCCACCACTCTTTTTTTTCCAACATCATGTTTTTAAAGTCTCTTTTTTCCCCACTGCTCTGTAATCCAACCTCTATCTATATCGAGTATCCCTATACACGTGGATCTGTTCATGCGCCTTTCTTCTGTTTCACTGATCTATTTCTCTATGCCTGTGATAATGACACACTGTCTGAATTACTATGACTTTACAGTAAGTCATAATCCCTGGCAGGGCAATTCCTTCACTTTGTTTTTCTTCTTACTGCACACTCATATGAGTTTTACAATAAGCTTATCAAATCCTACATGCAGTAATGTGTTGGGATTTTGATCAGAATGCATTGAATCCACATATAAATCTGTGGAAAATGACATCTTTACAATGTGACTCATCCATTCATGAATATAGTACACCTCTGCATTTCTTAGAGCATCCTTTAATGTCTTTCAATAAAGTTTAGTAATTTTTTATAGAAGTCTAGCACATAGGCTCTTGGAGGCCCATGCCACTGCCATGTCTTCTGGGGCCAACGTGAATGCCCTGCAGCGCCTGATGGAGCCGTTCCAGCTGGAGGCGCACGGAGAGGATCAAGGTCTTGCCAGCATAGGCAGAGCTTCAACAGTACTGTATGCAGAATGCCTGCAACACCTTCCAGGGGCCCAGATGCTGTGCTTTATCCTAAAGGCTGGGAAGAAGTTTGCTGAGGAATGCTTTTAAGCGTAAAGTGATGAATGACTGCCTCCAAGTCTCAAGAAAACACTTCTCCAGCCAAATGACTTTTAGATATTTCAGACCTTTCCTGTGGCCTGGTCCAATAGCCAAAATCCTACAGAAATTGATGAGTTTCTATTCGGATAAGGAAACTGGGTGAAGGAGGATACTTTAAATAATGGCCTGATTCTTTGGTTTTATATTTAAGACCAACAAAAATGTTACCACCAAATACATACACCTCTTTCATAAGCAAATTACTAGTGTTTCTATACCTGGAGTATTATGTTTGTTTTATTTACTGGATGCTTACATTTTGGGAAGGGAAACATTTTTGTTTGTTAAAAAATCGAGTATTTGGGGGCACCTGGGTGGCACAGTCGGTTAAGTGTCTGACTTGATTTTGGCTCAGGTCATGATCTCATGGTCCTGGGATCCAGCTCCAAGACAGGCTCTATGCTCAGCGGGGAGTCTGCTTGTCCCTCTCTCTCTGCTCCTCCCCCCAATTGTGCTCTCTTTCTCTCTCAAATAAACACATCTTTATTAAAAAATTGAGTATTTCATTAATTTGTTGTTCCTAAGATTTTTATCCCATAACAAAACTTGTTCTTTTCTTATGAATTTAACAATTTCTAAATGAAAACAAGCAAGTATAAAACTGGGGAAGAATAGGCTTTATTAATCAAATGATGTCCTGATTCTTCTAAATGAGGAGATTGTTTTATTTGTAACACTAAGCATGGGAGCTGTTTCTTAGCAAACCTGTTTGGAAAGATTCATGTTGTGCTGTGTATTAGACTGTTCCATCCTGCGTATGAAGCAGCTTTGGTCTTTGTCTTCTTAAGTTCCCCTACTTTATAGTTGTGGTTGTACTCAATGTAGTTTTTTGGGTTTTTGTTTTTATTTCAAGTCTTCTTTAAAAAAGATGTTTAAATGTGATCTTCAGAACATTGTAAACGATTAAAAACAAAATAATGGAAAATGCTGCAACCTGAATGAATTCCTAGTGTCACAAGTGTTTTACTTTGATGATATGCCTTTGATTTAATTCGGGACACTTTTAAAGGATACTTTATTTGTGTTTGTAATAATCTTTTTTTTTTAAAGGTTTTATTTATTTATTGGACAGAGAGAGACAGCCAGCGAGAGAGGGAACACAAGCAGGGGGAGTGGGAGAGGAAGAAGCAGGCTCAAAGCGGAGGAGCCTGATGTGGGGCTTGATCCCAGAACGCCGGGATCATGCCCTGAGCCGAAGGCACACGCTCAACTGCCGTGCCACCCAGGCGCCCCTGTGTTTGTAATAATCTTTGATGAGTTTGGAAATAAAATTTCTGCTTAATTCATCATTTTCTGAAAAAAAAAAAGTCTTAACATTTTGTTAGACTCATTCATAAATACCTCATTTTTGCAAATGTAAATAATCACTTTTTTACAATTTCATTTTCTCTTGCTTATTGTCCATGTATTAAAAAAACCTCATTGTAGGTATGTTAATTTTATACCCAGCAATCTTGCAAAACTCTCTTACTAGTCTAATAATATTAGTAGACCTTTGGATTTATATTCACGTACTGTTTTTTGTAAAATTTAAAGTTCTGTTTCTCTTTTCTCAATCTTAGCCCTTTTTTTTCCTTTATTGAGATGGGTAGGACTTCCAGTACAATGTTGGTAGAAGTGGTGACAGTGACTATCCTTGTCTTGTCTTCCATCTCAAAGGCAGTGGTTGGACAAGATGATCTCTTGAATACCTTTCAACCCAAAGATCTTGATCTTACTCATAAAGAAGACTTCCTCATAAAGACGATTTTCCTCACCTTCTTCCTGGTTAAGGCAGCTGCTCCGCCTTCTGGAGTTTTTCTCCTTGTCCAGAGTAAGAGTCATGATTTGTATCCATACCTTTAATAGTTGCGTATGTCCAGCCTGAATCCAGAAGATCCTAGAGTTTCATCTCTTATTCTTCAACATGTCATGCTTATTGAAATCATTTCCTCCCAAAAGTCAGTTCCTCCCCAAAGTCTCAAACCATTTCTGGTTCACATTTTGAATCATGACTAATATTTAAAAAAAAAAAACCGTTATGGATGAGAGGTTGGCTGTGCGTTCTTCCTTTTTTAAAACTCTCTCTGTTCTCCTTCAAGGGGGGAGAGGAGGATAGTGACTTTGTTCCCCAGTCTAAACCCTGCCTGAAAGACCAGTCATGCTATGCTGTGCTATCTTCTCTGGGTGTCTAAGCTGCATCCAGTGGTAAGAACAGCAGGTACAGCACAATGGACTCACCTATTAGCCCTCTTTCACCAGAAATGCCTAATATTCTACTTTTATGAAGGTGATAAAACAGCTATTGGAAGAAGGCTTGCAAAAGCATTGAGGCTTGTGTTCACCATGCTGTTCAATCTCCCTTGTACAGGAAGGAGACACAGAATACAGTGGACCTTTGCACAATGTAGGGGTTAGGAGGGCCAACCCCCATGTAGTCAAAAATTCACAAACAACTTTTGACGACCCAAAACTTAACTACCAATAGCCTACCACGGAATGTCAGCCTTTCTGGTAACATAAACAGCCACTTAACACATATTTTGTATGTTATATGTAATCTGCACTGAATTCTTACAATAAAGTAAGCTAGAGAAAAGAAAATGTTATTAAGAAAATCATAAGATGGGGCACGTGGGTGGCTCAGTTGGTTAGGTGTCTGCCGTTGGCTAGGGTCAGGATCCTGGGGTCCTGGGATCGAGCCCTGCATGGGGCTCCCTGCTCAGCGGGGAGTCTGCTGCTCCCTCTGCCTCTCCCCTTGCTCGTGCTTGTTCTCTCTCTCAAATGAATAAATAAGATTTTTAAAAGAATCATAAGAGAAAATACATTTACAGTACTGTATTGTAAAAAGTCCACACATAAGTGGACCCATGCAGTTCAAACCCCTGTTGTTTGAGGGTCAACTCTGCATTTCTTTTGAAATTTAATATCAGCATAGTTGGTTTCTCCTGCTGAACTGTTATGTTTCTGCAATGGGGTAAACACTTTTAGATGAATTTTCATATCCTGTAAATCTTGTTGTTCTGGGGTTTCTTGTCCACTGAAGCAATGTTTGGGGCACGAGGTGAGAGGGAGGCCTATAAAATACCATCTCGACTCGTTCAGATGAGACTTCTGTCTGCATCTATAGCAAGATTCTTAGATGGAATGCGGTCATCATTAAGAGAAAGGGCTTTCTAAATTCCTTTAACTCTCATTTAAGAGTTGGGTCTGCCTGACTAGTTCCGAGGAAATGAAGAGGGGACACCTGCTCCTCCTACTATGAGAGACTGTGGGAAGGACAAGGGGTAGAGAGAGAACAAGCATATCAGGAACCAAGGCTTTTCTCTGTTGCTACCATTCTTGCCTCCACCACCTTCCCCATACACAACCTGGCACTCTGGGAGTTTCCGAAGCATCCAGAAAAGTATGAAGGAGACAGTTAGTGTCTGGGCCAGGGGTGCCCTTGTCCATGCATGTGGCGGAAGAGCACAAGTCCAGGAGAAGCAGCCATGTGATGGCAGGAAGTGGTAGGTAGGGAAGCCTGAGATGGCGCCAGAGCAGGTGCCAAGAGAGCCAGCAGAGTGGCACGGGACAGGTCTGGCGACAGGACCAAGTGGTCACTCGGGCAACCGGCTGGGCTGCCCACTGGGACCATGGGTTCCAGGGTTGCCTCCCGGCATAGCACCCCAGAGAGCCAGATGGGGTCCGTCCCACTGCGGTGGTCATCAGTGCAGGGAGCAGGCTAGTCCAGCCTCTCGTGGAGGAGAGCAGGGAGGATCTGGGGTATGCCGCAGGGACTCCAGGACCCTCTCCAGGCTGCCACGAGGGTCTGGTCAGAAATATTTGCCACACTGGGTTCAGGGAGCAGAATGAGCCATCTCCCAAAGGTTGAGATTCACCCGAGTCATCCAAGTTACTTAAAAAAGACCGTTTTAGTTACTGAGTCAGATTGGAAGTTTACCAATTTAGACAAAGTTTAGTTTCTACCTCCCCACCCCCATGCCTGGGCCAGATCCCTAGTGGAACTGATAAGAAAGCACGGATTAGTTCTAAAGAAAATAAGAAAACTACATTTTACCCCCTACGATCACATTGTAAAGTGAGTGCATGTGTCTCACTACATATCTTTTTTATGAAACTGAGAATTATTTATCTCCTCATGGTCTCTTTCTGGTTTTAGAGCTGAGTTGCATGTTATACGCAAAGACAGCAAATATTCTCAATTAAGCTTGGAAAGAGCACAGGTTTGCAGTCGGGCAGGCTGGAGTGGCCCAGGGCTGCATTACTTTTGGGGGTCCTTGGCACTTTTACATTTGTGGGCCCCTTCCTCCATTAAAAAAGTAAAAACTGATGTTGGTATAAAGAACATATTAATATTACATATTAAAACATTTTCTTCAATCTAAGCTTTCTTCTTCTTCTGATTTTATAAGAAACTTTAAAATATTTTTCATGGGCTCCTAAAAGTATCATGGGCTCCCGCCGCTGCGCCCGTTGTGCCCGCACTTGCCCTGGGCATGCCTCTTTGTTCTTGTCTTTCTCATCTGTAAAATGGGGTTGCTGGATTACATGAAGGAATGCACGCAAGACCTTGGTGCATAGTGATAACATTGGTTTCTTTTCTTCATTTCCACGGACTTGATTTTCTATGTTAGTGATCTTGCTGCATATGTGGTTTTCATTGTGAGTCACCTTCAAATTCTCTTTGGAAGTAGGGGGGCATAACTTATAAATAAAAATTCCTTTTTACTTCCTCAGCACTTAGCACAATGCCTTGCTTTATATCCTCAATCCTTGTTTGTTGACTGTGCCGGTAAATGGCTCTCTCCCTTCCCGGCCTCCACCCACAACCCTGTCCCACTCAGGCCTTGACATAATCCAAAAGCAACCTTCCTCCCTTTCTTTTTCCTCTTCTCCCTCCCCCCAAATTCTTCTTTCCTTAGTGGCCTGAGCTCAGCAGGCCGTGAGAGTGAGGAAGGCACGCACTGGATGACACACCATTGAGCCGGGTGGTCTCTCACAGCCCGCTGGGGTGGCATTCTAGCCCTGCTCTGTCAGCGAGGAAGCCGCGGCTCAGAATGTAAGGAATTCACTCAACAAATGCTGGGACAGGGATTTGAACCCTGGCCTCTCTGACCATGACATGGCGTGATGGGTTAAGCCTCCATGATCTGCAGTTTTTACAGGGGACTACTAGGGGAGGTAACCCGAAGAACACCCTTCCGGTGGTGGGGGAGATGTTTGTAGATGCTTCACGAGGATGTCTTCATGCTGCTCAAATCAAACATCTTAGTCCCCCTAGGTGTGTGCTAAGCTTCATCACTGTCACCTGTGCCCGGCCGTTCACCAAGTTGAAAGTTTGTGTTGAAACCCCCTTCCTGAATGTTAGAGGCCGGTGATGCCAGAAGGAAGGGCGAACAGGACTGAGCCACGGAGATCAAGCTGGGGGGTTCAAGTGTTGTGTCCACCAAGAGGACTGAACACATTTCCTTCACAAGCTAGACATTTGAGTGCTTTCCCTCTCCCTACGCGCAGCCTGTCAGATGGTCTCCGCACATGCAAGGAGTGAGCGCGCATGCGGCCTTCACAAGCAGCACCGGCATAAGTGTGGGCCCAACAGACCCCAACGCACCACCACACACCGAGCACCGACTGCATGCTGGGAGAGACGCAAATACAATGTCTTCCCACTGATTCAAGAGAAGACAAGGCAAAATTTGCCCCGTGATGGGATAAAATCTGCAATTAAAAAAAAAAGCGAGGCATGTGAAAGTTTATTTATGTCTTATTACACAAGCTCCTCCATTCTCCGCCACCACCTCCACCCCCACCCCCAATCTGTCACATTCGGGGATCTGGGGCTCCGAGCATTAGAATGAATTAAATGGATTCAGTGGCATATCGGGGCTGGGAGGAGAGAAAAGAAGGTGGAAGAATGAGATGCGGAGGGACAAGTTAAAAAGAGAGTGGATATTGGAAGTCAATACACAAATCTCCCGGAGAAGAGACTGGGGGTTAGACAGGTACCTAGAACGTTCCAGTTGGAACCGTCATGTTCTTAATAATAGTGACCAAGTCTCCATTTCCTGAATGCATCCACTGCCAGGCACCCTTCTAAGCCTTTTACACATATTAGCACACGTCGTCTTCCCAATCACTTTGTGAGGTAGCTTCTATTGCAAACCCCACATTACTGATGAGAAGCCAGAGAGGACCAGTGACTTGAGCCAGAGTCAGGCCACCAAGACGCGGCCTCCCGCCTGAGCCTACATGCATCCGGGGCCTCTGCACAGGTGCCTGCGGGACTGTGGGACAGGTGAGGTCCAGGTGGGCTGTGTGCTACCGCCTGGGGCCCAGAGGGTTTAGAGCAGAAAGTGCGGAGGGGGACCACATCCTGGCTCACCCTGCTGACCCTGTGGCCTTGGGCAAGTTCCTCGACCTTTTTGTGTCTCCGGTTCCTTGTACATTAAACGAAGATCAATGATGGTGGTGGCGGCACAGCTCATAGCGTGGCTGAGACAGTTCCGTGTAATTCCACACAAAAGGGGGTTAGCACAGTGCCTGGCCCAAGTGCTCGGTGAATGGCAGGCATCCCCGAGACTGCGATTCGCTTCCTAGGAGAGCTCCCACCAACCCATCGGGCTTTGTGGACCCCCTGCGGACTCCGGCTCACTCAGCACCAGTGTCCAGAGACCAGCGGGCCACGCTCGCACAGCCCAGCCTACAACTCGAAGTGGGACCACAGAGAGGCAAAAGATTGACGATGAGTGGCCCTGCCCGTGGAGACTGGCCCCAAACCTATGGCCATATTGGGAAATGGGGATGACTACGCCAGACCGGTGGGAACACCTCAGACATGGGTGGCCTGTGACGGGCCACGGGGGTGCTGGAGGACACTGGCTGGTTCCTACCTCCAAGGGGGCATGGTCTGGCTGCAGGCACATGGCTCTCCCACACAAACCAATTGGTGGACCAGGCAGGATTTCCCCAGCACCCCACAAGTCCTGGAGTCAGAGAGCGGGTGTGACCAGAGCAGAGAGGGAGAAGGTCAAGGGGCTGCAAGAAGTGTGTGTGTGTGTGTGTGTGTGTGTGTGTGTTTGTGTGTGTGTGAGAGAGAGAGATCTGACTTGGCTACCCCAAGGGCTTTGGCTGATCTCCATGCTTTTGCAAGGAGTGTAAAATTTTCTTTCTCCTTTTCCTCCTTTTTGTAAGGCCATAGGTGAGGCACAGCCAAGCCAGAGGGCCTCCTTCCCAGGGCTGCTCTGGGTGGGCTCCCGCTGCAGTATGACCAATAAACGAGCCAATAAAAAGAAGCCCTTCAGAGATGTGGTCCTGCAGATGATTCTATCCCACCTGTCAACGAGGGAGGCCTGGCAACCATCTGTTAGATTCTTTATTCCCACCCCTCCCCTTTCATTCTTAACCACGGATTTTCACAGTTTGCATTACTTATTTAAATCCGTTATTTAAAAAAACACATGTATTGCTAAGTAAGGTGATGGCAGCTTTTGCCCATTGAAGCCTGTTCTTTCCATTCTCCGTGGCCGGCTGTGGCCCCATGGGAGACCCTCTTGTGCAAGCCTGCGTCTGACCAGGCTGGATTTAAGATTCACGATCTAGGACATGATGCTCTGTACTTGAGTTGGGGGAGGGGCATGCAGAGCCAGAATTTCGGCCTTAGGGCTTTGTTGCTGACTCTCCTGGTCCCTTACTGTGAAATTTAATGGAACAACCTTAAGACTAACAAAGAGCCCTGGGTTTCTTGATTCCCACTATGGGGGTTGTCGATCCCTACTTTAACCCAGGATGACACCGCATGTTGCAATTCAATGCTCTTCAAGTCACGCGGCACAGCCAGACCATGATTCAGTTAGTCAGCACCTACTGCGTACCAGACACTGGATGCCCGGCATCAGCGCTTCCTCGGCGTGAGAGACGAAGTCCCTATTCTCATGGGACTGACACTTCAGTGGGGAGAGACAGAGCAGAAAATCCAATAAGGGCAACTGGGGTCAGTGCTGTAAAAGAAATAAATGGGACCATATAGAGAAAGAATAGTGAGAAGGATCTCTGGGCAAGGAGAGCCCCTGGGGAGTGATGTGGAAGCTGGGACCCGGAGGATGAAGAGGCAGGAACAATGTTGCTCACAGAGGAAAGCAGGCGCAGAATCAGAGCCTGACATATTCGAATATGTCAGGGGCTCCTTCCCGTGCCCTACCCTTAAGACACTGGGTCTCCTCATCTCTGTCCTCTGAGCTCCTCAAGAGTGGGAAGGACCAGACCCTGTGCTTTTGTCATTCCCGCAGAGCACGGGGGCGGGGGAGACGGAGCCGGCCTCCCTGCTCACCCTGTGGGTCCAGGCATTGTCTTGCTTGCACCTGGCCAGAGGCCCAGAGGAGATGTGAAACCTCCCCTCCCCAACACAGCTTGTGTCCCGGCCTGGCCCACCGCGGCAGCCAGCTCACCAGCCCTGCTGCCTTCCTGAGTCTCCAATCCCTCCCCTACAGCCTCATCACCCTGCTTCGCTTTTGCTGTAGCCACAGAGCACCACTCGCTGCTCCTGTCCAAACCTTCGGCCTTCAGCGCGCTGCCAGGAGGGCGCTACTGCCTATGGGCCTTTCCCCCCAGAGACATCTGATCATTTCTTCAAGGTCTCTTCAAATGCCACTCCCTTCCACACCCCCAGATGCCTTCCTCCCTCCTCCCCCTATGTTCTTGGCACTTCACTATAACACCCATTGCTAATGTTTGAGTCTCTCTCCTCAGCTTCCCAAGGACAAGGTCTGAAGCAACAACTTTTTTTTTTAAAGATTTTATTTATTTATTTGACAGAGATAGAGACAACCAGTGAGAGAGGGAACACAAGCAGGGGGAGTGGGAGAGGAAGAAGCAGGCTCATAGCGGAAGAGCCTGATGTGGGGCTCGATCCCATAACGCCGGGATCACGCCCTGAGCTGAAGGCAGACGCTTAACCGCTGTGCCACCCAGGCGCCCCTGAAGCAACAACTTTTATATTTTCTTTCCTAGTACCTGATGCAGAGGAAATTATCAATAAAGGCTTGTTGAATGAATCCCCCATGAGCCCCTGAGAATCATGGCCTCCTTCATTTATGCTGCATTTACCAGAGCTCTTCCAAAACTCCGTCCCGTTTTCTGCTCACAACACTCTGTAAGAGCAGGTGATGACTCACAGCACAGGTGGGGCAGAGAGAAGTTATCTAACTTACTCCAGATCACACACAAATTGGTGGCAGGGCTGGGACCCAGGCCTAAAGTCCTAACCCCTAGTCAGAGCTCTTCAGCAGCCTCAGAGCACCCAAAGCCTGGAGCCAGAGAAACCGAAAATTTCTCATAATAAACATCGAAATATTGGTTGAATGTACACAGCTCAGACCAGTTATGAGACAAACTTTTTAAAAGTGCATCTTAAGATATGAGCTAATACAGCCTCTCAGGCATTCATGCAAGAAGCATTTATTGAGCACCTATTATATACTGGGCTCTGTACTCTGGGAGACACCGAGGAATTACAAGTCTCTCCTTCACAGCATTTACGATTATTCAGGGGAAAGGACCCAGAGTGACACAACAAATGGAGGATGGGAGTCAGTATAAGGCGACACACAGGTAGGTAGAGAAGCTCTGGATGGCACCAGGTTACTCCAGAAAGGCCCTTGGAGAATGCTCTAGGAGGTCATTCCCACGGGATGTGGGGAGTGAGAGTGGAGAGGAAGAGTGGAAATGAAGAGCAGGGACAGAAAGGCACAGTGGAAAAGGGGGCAGCCCAGAGACTGGCTGGAGTGAGCAGCTTCATGGGGACACCTGTGGGAGTGTTGCTTCTGGGAACCAGGAGAGCACCTTGAGATGGTCTTCCTGGATGTCCTTCCCACAAGCATTTCTCTGCTTCAGTTGCCAGAAGCAGTTTTAAGGAAAACTAACTCAATCTCTGCACAAAATAGATGTCTTGTCTTAGGGGATTCTAAGAGGGTAGATTCTATCTTCTAATTCTACTCAGCTCAACTCAACTCAGCTCAGCTCAGCTCCACTCAGCTCAACCCAGCTCCACCCAGCTCAATTCAGCTCAACTCAGGTCAACTCAGCTCAGCTTAGCTCAGCTCAACTCCACTCAACTCAGCTACACACAATTCAACTCAACTCCACTCAACTCAGCTCAGCTCAACTCAGCCCAGCTCAGTTTCACCTCTCTCTTCACATTACCTGCCAGTCATAGGTCAGCACTTCCTATCTTCAACTGCCACAGACAACACTGGTCACGTAAGACACACAAACAGAGAAAATTTCTTTCTCTTTTCTGTCCCAACTTCAATCATGACACATCATGCCCCTTTATCCCTCCCTTCTCCCCTCCCAGGCTCTCCTAATAAGAAGCAAGAGCCAGCTCCTTTCATGAATGTGGGACCTGGGGGATGGCTGGCATTATGGGAAAGCTCCTGGAGGACACAGTCCAGCTGAGAGTGTGACTCCTTTTCTCCCCGTGCAAATGGAGCCCATGGTGAAATGGGCAGGAGGACAGAAGGTCATTGGCTTACAATGACGCCACCAATGACCTCACCTAACCTGACACTGAGGGGTGCTGGAACCCTAGTGAGGCTCCAGAGTGTCCCTAGGTTGGCTTTAAAGGTTATAAGAAGGCTCCTGAAAGACCCAGTACATGTGAATTGCATGGGAAAGCAGGTTTGGTGGGACCCTTCTCTATTCCTTTGTTCAGAGCCAGGCATCAGGTCTGGTTGGGATTTAGGCAGGGCCCTACATTCTTTCATTCTGTCTTCGAGCAACACTAATGCATTTTAGCAACTCTTTAACCTCAAAGACCTTAGGTTTGCTGTGGAGCAGATCACAGGCATCTCTGGCTGAGCCCACTGGCCTTATCAAAATGTCTTTGAGCTGTTGTTCACGCCCTATAGAGGCCAAAACATGAAAAGTCATATAGTCCCACATTGCTCCTCATGGGCCAACACAGGAGACAGTCACTGATGAAAACATCTATTGTATTCCAACAGATTTCTTGGGGGAAATGTTCCTTGTTTCTTTTCATAACTTTTCTCAAGGTTTGATTATCCCTTATTCAGCTCTAACCTGAATTCTCCTACTACTTTTATAAGCCAGTTCTTTTGGTCTGATCTTCAGAGACTGCCCATTGAGGGAGAAACTCCAGGCTCTGCACCATTATACTGGGAGTGGGATGGCTGTGGAAAAGAAACAAAAGAAGAGGGGAAATTCCTACAGCCATTTCAAAACAAGAGGACTGGTAGATGCTGCAATAACTGGTCACTACTGTTTACTGAGCATTCCCTCTGTAATAAGCACCTTTCATGGACTTTACAACCATCCCATTTGAGTACCACATGGAGGCCTCATTAGCTATCCTACAAATAAGGAAACTAGAGCCTCAGAGATGAAGTCACTTGCCTGATGTCACAGTAGTCAAGGGCAAAGCTCAGCTCTACATAAAGGCTTATGATTTCAACCTTATAATATTCATGTATTAAAAAAAACATTTGTGGAGTATCTACTACATGCCAGGCACTGTTGTAGGCATTGAGAACATGGGCAAATACAAACACAGACAAAGATCCCTGCCTCATCCATTTCAAAGACATTCACACAATCACAGCTGCAATGGAGATGTAAGTAATCAGTACAGATGAGTGAGAGAGGCCCAAAGACACTGAGAGGCATGCTCTTGGTCACTTAGGATGTCTAAAGGAAGAACCAGGTGTCCTGACTCTTGGCCTCTCCTTGCTATTTCCCCCATCTTTGGAAGTGAACTTTTACCAGACAGTCATAGGCCTTTGATTTCTTGCATTCCTTGCCTGGGAAGTCCTCCTCCATGCTTTGGAGGGCTTTTCCTTGCACAGGACCTCTAGGCTTAAGGCCTGGGGACCCTCGTGGGTCAGCCCCTGGTGTGCAGAGCTGTCTGGGTGCCTGCTGCTTGCAGTGGCTATGCTCCTTGTCCTAGACCTTCATCTTTTGGAAGGACATAAAGGCATGGCATTAATTTTTTTTAATGCATGGTATTTATGAGTTTTTTTTCCCCCTGGGGCCACACCATGCTCTGAAATGTGAACATGGCAAGCAGGATGGATACATTTTTAGATCAGTAAGTACAACCAGATGTGTGGATGGGGCTGAAGAAACAGAGCAAACTTTTGTGAGGTATGCAGAGTCCTTAGACGTGGCCTGTTTCTCTCGTCTCATGTCTGGGGAAATGAGTTCATGACTGGCAAAAAATACACAGGTCTAGGTGCTCTCCAAATGAGTACCAGCTTCATGTACCCCTGGCCAGGCAGGGGCCTGGTCCTGCATCCATCCACCCAGGTCTCAGTGACGGTGGATAATAGCCAGGTGCCTGACACAGTTTTCTCTCATCTCAATCCAACACACACAACCACAAAACTGATGAGGAAAATGCAGGTCAGTCTGGCTCAGTAACTTGGCCAGAGTCACACAGGTAGGCAGCAGGCAGGGCTAAGATTCACAGCAGGACAAGTGGACTCCAAAGTCCATTTTCCTTAGACTATCACATCATCTCTCTAGACCAGTCTCTCGCTCCCAGGAGTGCACTGGCAAGGGGCGGGAGACCTGCAGGGCTCCAGCAAGCTGGGGAGGCTCCATTCCAGGAAACAGACAATGGGAAATACCACCTGGCAGTGTTGGGGCAGGCAGTGATAAGGACACAGGGGGCAAAATGTAGTAGTCAGCCCTGAGGAATTCAAAGCCAACAGTGAGGCAAGACACAAGACACATCGGTAAGTTGGGAATGGCGCATTCAATACACAACCATGCTTCACTCTGCTTTTGGGGAAGCACTTAAAGTGAGTGCTTTCGGAGTTCTGAACTGTGACCTGGAGTAACATGGGAAAAATTCTGGGTGCAGGGATTTAAGCTGCAGCTTGAAGGGCAGGAGGAATTTGGAGAGGGAGAAGGTTGTGAAAAGTGTAAGAAGCTGAGAGTGTGTAAAAGGGCAGCAGCACAGAATGGGATTAAAGAGGCAGGACTGGGGAGATAGGGAATAATAAGTATTAAGCACTGATTGTGCGCCACCAACTGTGCTGGGGGGTTTGTATGTATTAGCTCACTTACTTAAGTCAATTATATTTAGTTTTAATTTACATGTAAGAAAAATGCACGCATTTTAAGAGTACAGCATAGCCTCAGTGACCTGTGTAATAATATCAAGCAGTTTTGCGTCCATGAAATTGGAATTCCAGAAAGATAGAAGAGAGGAAGAAACAGAAAAAAAAAATGAAGAAATTATGGCCATATTTTTCCTCCAAATTTGATGAGAATATAAACATACAAATCCAAATGTGTTACACAATATGATTGAGTTTCTGAAAAATAATGACAAAGAGAACATCTTTAAAGCATCCAGAGAAAAAAGCCACATTTTGTACAAAGGAACAGAGAAAATTAATCACAGACTTATTATTAGAAACTATGCGCTCCAGAAGACAGTGGAATGCATCTTAAAGTGTTGAAAGAAAAAAAATGTCAACCCAGAATTTTAAATCTAGCAAAAATATAATTCAAAAATGAAGGTGAAATGATGACTTTTTCAGACAGATGAAAAGATGAGGGCATTTGTTGCCAGGAGGCCTGAACTTAAAAAATATTGCAGTTCTTCAGGCAGTAAGAAAATGGTGCCAGATGGAAACTTGGATCAATACAAAGGACTGGAATGACCAGGAAATGGTAAATATGTGGATAAAAATAAAAGACCTTTTCCCCCCTCATTTAAAATTCTTGCAAAAAAATAATGATTTAAAGCAAAAGAATGTATTGTGGTGTTAATAACACATGCAGCAGCAAATGTATGATGACAATAGCACAAAGTAGAGGGAAAATGGAAGTATGGGAGGTTCTGATATTATATGTGAAGTAGTATAATATTATTTGAAGGTAGGTTGTGATATATTTATTTTAAGCCCTAGAGAAACCACGAAAAAAATAAAACAAAGTGATATAGTTAGCAAGTCAATAGTGGAGATAAAATGGAATACTAAGAAATGCACAATTAATGTAAAAGAAGACAAAAAGAAGACAAAGGGAACAAAGAACAGATGGGACAAATAGAAAATAAGTAGCAAGACAGTAGAGATAAACCTGACTTCATCAATAATTACATTAAATGTAAATGATCTAAACTCTTTCCCTTGAGCAGATAGGTTTCAGAAACATACTCCCTCCCCCTCGAGGTGCCTCAGGAAAGGGTGTTTAGTGCAAGCATCTATGTGGAAGGGATGGTAACCACTAGAATGGGAGCCTTGACTCAACTGGCTCTCATGGGAGCTGGGACCTGAGATGGGCAAACTAACCTGAGCTAAGGCCATACTCCCCATTCTTCTGGAAACTGGGGCCTCTAGCGGTTGTTGCCCGAGTGTCTGCTCCCCTGGCTCTTTCAGGCCCTCAGCCCATATGTGACCATCATGGTAAGCATGAGCTTCTATCCCCTTTCTGCACCACAACTTCTGCTTTGGCTCCCATTTCCAAATGTCAGTAGCCTCTCAGTGTCCCATACTTATGTCCTGAAATGTTAGAGTGGCCTGGATCATCTTTTTTATCAGGCCACAGCTCAGGAGAGGTAACCTCAGGTCAGAGGCCCATGCTGGTAGGTAGTTGTACCTGAAGTGGGAGGAAGGGCAGATTCTCATGGGAGTGGGTTATTGGAGAGTGAACAAGATTGGCCTTATATTATAGAATTCACAGAAAAAAAGTTTCTATGTGGCAATAGCCAGACTCAGACCTTGAAGGCCTGAAAAGGAGCTAAAAGAACATTAGTTCTCATTGTCCTCCTTGCCCTTTTGGAGAACTGGGCATAAGGTCATAGCATCCATAATAGACGCTCTCATTAAAAATCCTCCTTTACGTCTGATTCCAGCAGAAGAGTTTCATAATTTCCTCGGCTAAGTCCTCACTTTCCTACAAGGGAACAGAAGGTTAGAGTGAAATGCTGGTCAAGACAGGTTGCAATTCCCTGCAGGTGTTGGACATCACAAACTGGCAGGTTTTCGAGTAGAAAGAACATTGATCAACCTCTCCACTCCAATTAGGAGACCCCAGGCCACCTCTGGGACTGAGTTCTCCCATCCATAAGGCCAGCCCTGCTCCACGTGGGGGCTGAGCAGCAGGGCTGGGCCCGGAGGGATCTGGAGTCGCAGAGTTGGGGCAGGGCCCCTGCTTCCAGCTCCACAGACAGCCCTGCCAGGATGGCTTGGAGCTGCTCCCTGGCCTGGGACCACTCCTGGGAAGCAACAGGCTACCAGCTCTGAGCCAGGGCATCAGAACTGCTGGAAGGGTCACAGAACTCTGCCAGAGTCGAAGCTGACATGGCCCTAGAGCAGCCCACCGAACCCGGGGTCGGGAAAGCAGGAAACCCAGCCCTGCTCAACACAGCCTCCAAGTGACCACACTTTCTTACTGCTGCTTTCATCATATCAACACAGGAATAACAAGTGTTTTCAACATCCTAAATCACATATTTGGAAGCTGTAGAAGGCTAGAAAAACACAAAACCTACAGAGCTGGCCACTTGGTCCTAGCTTTAAGAGGTTCAAATTGCCTTGAGACTTGTCGCACTTGATCCTGAACTCAGCCCCACATCACCAGGTTGTCCTGCCACAGCAAGGCCAGACACTGTGGTTGTCCTACCAGCCAAGTCCCAATGTTCTATCCAAACGTCACCGTCTCCAGAACCACTTGTAAGAACTTGGATTTGGAAATCGGCTTGGTAAAGAGAGCTTGACAGTAGAAATCCAGCCAGCTGCAGTGAGGGGCTGGGAGGGTGGGGGCTGTGGAATCAGGGTGGGCAGGACAGCCTCGGGCCTCAGATGGTCGCATCTTGGTGCTTGATCTCTGCCCCTGGTGGGAGAGCACTGTCCACTGTTGTAATAGTTCAGACTGGCCCCAGCTGAGGGGCCACACCCTCGGGGTCCTGCAGACCTCCCTGGTTCCAGCATGCCATAGGAGGGAGTGAAGCCAGATGCCGGGCTCTGGGGGAGCCCCCCACCCACTCTAGTAGAGTTCTGCCACCTATAGTTGGGTCACCTTGTTTCAGGGGTGGACTAAGCGTCTACAAATTTATTTATTTTTTATTTTAAAAATTTTTAAAGGATTTTATTTATTTATTAGAGACAGAGATAGTATGAGTGAGTGAGAGAGAGAGACAGAGAGAACACAAGCAGGGTGAGGGGCAGAGGGACAGGGAGAAGCAAGCTCCCCACTGAGCGGAGAGACTGGCATGGGACTTGATCCCCGGACCCTGGGATCATGACCTGAGGGGAAGGCAGACGCTTAACTGACTGAGACACCCAGGCACCCCTGACCAGCTAGAAATTTAGAATATGAACGTAGCAAGAGAGCAGTTGGATGGCCTCTAGGTGGCTGGATGGGTAACTTAAACTGGAGAGTGGAAGGAGGGGCCAACATTTTCTACTCCGTCCTCGACCCGACCCTGGGGCACAGAGCCCATGCAGGGTCTGCCCAGGGGGTCCTCCAGACTCGCTCCAATGGCCTCATCCGCTCCTCTCGTTTCTTCTCCTTAGCAGTGGTGTCAGTTTTCCTTGAGCAGTTTTGGTTAGATTTATTCCTAGGTACCTGATGGTTTTTTTATTCTATTGTAAGTGGCATTTCGTTTTAACAGATAGACGTTGGCCGTTTGGAAAGCTGGCAGTCTTGTCGCTGACTTCTGAGGCCAGTTTGGGCCCCCAGAGGAAACAGGCTCTCGGGCCGCCTAGCTACTCTTTCTGCTTCATTCCTTTCTGGTGATTTGAGTTTCATTCTGATATCATTTCCTTCTGTCTGAAAAAAAACTGCCTTTAGCATTTCTTTGTGCTGGTGTCAAAATCTCTGAGTTTTCTTTCATCAAAAATGTCCTTATGTTGCCTTCATTCATGAGGGTTATTTTTGCCCGCTATAAAGTTTTGGGCAGACAGATTTCCTTTTAATTCTTCAAAACTCTTGTTTTCCTCTCTCCAGGCCTTCATAGTTTCTAACGGGAAGTGAGCTCTTTATTGAAGCGTTACTCCCTGTATGTAAGATGTTGTTCTTTTCTTGCTACCTCTGCAAGGGTTGTCCTTTATGCTTGGCTTCCAATAGTTTGACCATAATATGCTTTAGCACGGCCTGCTTGGTGTTCTCTGAATACTTGGAAGCTATAAATTTATAGTTTCATCAGATTTGGGAAATTTCCAGTCATCATTTCTTCAAGTTTTTTTTTTTTTCTGCCCTATTTTCTCTCTCCCCTCCTTTTGGAATTTCAACGACACGTATTTAGGCTGATATTATCTGAGAGATCTCTGAGGCTCTGTTTATGTTGCCAAACTTAAAAAAATAAAAAATCTCTGTGTTTCCTATTGGATAATTTCTACTGATCTATCTTCAGGTTCTCTTACTTCTCCCTCTGTCTCCGCTCTGCTGTTAAATTTATCCAGTAGATTTTCTAAGTGTAGTAGATTGAGGAGTATCTATTTTTGTTTCTATTTACTTGCTGAAATTTCCAGTCCTGATTCATTGTGAACATATTTTCTTTTACTTCATTGAGGATAGTTATGATGATAACTGCTTTAAAGTCCTCGTCTGCTAAATTCTACATCCAGTTCAGCTCAGGGTCACCGATTTCTAGCTTTGTGACCTCAGACTAGCTGCTTAATTTCCCCCAAGCCTCAGTTTGCATATCTGTAAACTGGAATAATAACAGCACTCACCCTAGAGGGTTGTGTTGAGGATAAGAAAAGAGAACGTGTATGTCTGGTGCAGAGCGATAAAGGGCAGCTCTTGCTGGATTCTCCATGCTGCCGCATGGCGGGGGGGGGGAGTCAGCTTCAGTCTCCCCATCCACCTAGATGCTCGTCTGATGAGCAACGACTATGTGCCCAGCACAAGAGATGGAGGTGAGAGTGAAGACCTTGCTGTCAAGGAGATCACGCCCTAGTTGAAACCCAGGGGGCAGAGCATAGTGGCGCTGGGCCTCAGGAAACAGATGCTACGTGCTAAGGAGAGGGGGTGGCAGGGACTCACACATGAGTACATGGTCTTCCTCGCGAGCTGTGCAAAAATCAAAGGGCTCCTTTTTCTGCTCCGGCAGGCAATTCCACCATGAGGTTTTCAATAACGGGCGCGTGCAGTATGAATTTAACAATTTCACTGGCTGGCAGCAAATACATTTGCGCCAGACGAGCTTCTCAGACACATTTTCTCGCACCTCTCGTGTTTCCTAGTCCTAGTGGAAGGCCTCCTCTTGGGCCCACCCTGCAGCCCCTCTGGACAGTAGTCAGACACCAGTCATAGCTGTGAAACCTGCAGGTGAGGGAAACTACCAACTTCAGCTTGTACCAGCACTCGACCCTGCCTTCCCAGGGTTTCCTACTATCCTTCAGTGTCCTATATGGATACCCTCAAATAGCTTTAGCTGGGCGAAGAGCTGAAGTCATCCCTTTTTTACCCTCTGGAAGTCATACTTAGCCAGGTCTATGAGCAGGTGGCCCCCTGACTTGGTCCATTCAGGCTGATGTAACAACATAGCACAGACTGGGTGACTTACAAACAGCAGACATTATTGCTCACTGTCTGAGGCTGGAGGTCAGATCAGGGTGCCAGCACGGCTGGGTGAGGGCCCTCCTCTGGGTCGCATGTGGTGTATCCCCACATGACGGAAGATGCTAGGAGGCTCTCTGGAGCCTCTTTTACAAGGCACCAATCCCATGTATGAGGACTCCAGCCTCATGACTTGAGCTCCTCCTAAAGGCCCCACCTCGGAATACCATCACCCTTTGCCCATTCGATTTCAACACAGGAGCGGGGGGGAGGGGGGGTACCAACATTTAGACTGCCCCCTCCCCACATGCTGTGATCTGAGGGCATTGAGAGACCCCCTTCTCCCTCCCCCATATCTCTTCTGGCTCTCCTGAAATTGCTGCTAACGGGCCAGAAAGGAAAGGCCGAGTATTGCCTGTTAGTAGGGGCTCTATTCCTTGTTTCAGTGAAGTCGTACTACTCGCTTACAGATGCTGAGCGTTGTGGCTGGCATATGATTTGCCTGGAAATCACTCTTTGGAATTCTCCCATTTGTTGGAGATGCTTTGGCCAGAAGGAAAGACATCAAAATAAGTACACAAAACAGGACACAACCAAGTTCTTTCAGTAGGGTTGGAGCCTGTGTTGGGGGGGTGAGGCAGGGAAGCCATTTATTCCACTTTCTAAAAGCAGCACGCACTGAGGCCCTGAGACGGCACTGGTGACACAAAGGAGAACTCGATACTGTTCTTGTTCTTCAGGCATTCACAACCCTCGGAAGTGTCCGGAATGAAAAATCAATGGGCTCTAATGCAAAAATCTGTTACAACGGAGGAATAACCAGAATACAAAGGGAACTCAGAGGGGGTGGGAGGCGTCAGAGAAAACAACAGAGGGGGTAATGGGGCCTGGGGCTGAGCAGTGCTTTGCCAGGCAGATGGGGCTGAGCGGACAGAGGGCAGGGCAGGTTAAGGACAAAGAACAGTAGGCGAGGAGGCAGGGCTGAGGGAGTGAGTGGCTGTTCAGGGCTGTGAGAATCCCAGAGTGGCCGAGCACGTTGTGGGGAAGAGTGGCCAGGGCTGGTGGTGTGGGAAGGTGGTCAGTGGTCAGACCACAGAGGCCGTGGTGTGTCAGCTTAAAGGATCTGGACTGCATTTCGTGGCCCTGGGGAGTCAGGGAAGCAGTGGTCTGTGGCAGTGATACCTGGGAGCTGAGGTGAGAGGGCAGGCTGGGGAAAAGGCAGGCCCGAGTATCCAGGCCAGGGCAAGGACAGGAGAGGCGGGAAGGGCATTGGCCGTGGCCTCTGCCCACCTCACAATCAAGCCCAGGGCTGTCCCCCAACCTGAGGCTCCATGAAAGGTAATGCTTGTTTCTCAGGATGAATTTTAGGGGTGTTACTTTTGCTTGTTGTTTTATACAAAAAGCCTTGTCTAAAATAAAGCACAAAAATCACCATTTTGTTCTACTTTTCAGGACCCAAAATAACCTATGTGGCAACACAGCATAGGCTTAGGGACCCTCTCATCCAACTTCTGATTTAATGGCTTTCAGAAAAGGCCTGACCTGGCCCGAGTTCCCTACAAACAGATCCAGCGCAATCCAACCGGTCATCTGCGCACGACGTGGAAGCACAGAGCCTGTCTATTGAGAAAGGGGCTTTCGACCTTCCACATGCTATAGTTTTGAAGTTTCGAAGGGAATGTTTTCCATTCTTACCAAGAACTACTCATATTTATGATTAACGCTACTGAGGCCAAAACAATGCTGCTGGGAGCAGGGATCTGAAGCCGAGTACGTCCTGTGGGTCCTGTTTTAAGCAAGCAGCATCCCACCTCCCTATCAGGTTTGGAGAGCCTGGAGCCAGCGTTCCCGGTTGTGTCATGCGCAAGGGGTGGCTAATGTCCACAGTGATCAGTGAGTTAGTTGATTGCCCTGGTGATCTGAACAAATGATGTGTATTAAGGATCTTAATACCTCAAAAATGGGCAAAAATGACTATGGGACGAATGGGGGGAAAAAAAACTTTACCATTATAAATTTTTTTTGGTAACAAAGATTTTTGTTACAGGAAAATAATAGCTATATTTAGAATAAATAAGCCAGCAGGTTGAAAATACAATTTGCTGATAATTGGTGGACGGTGTACTACTGGGGGAAAGTGATTAATACATATTATATGTATCCACAAGCATATCTCCATATCCATAAACACACATACACACACGCACCTACAGGTATTCAGCTCTGGATGAGAGAATGTCACAGGTTGGACTTCCTAGAATCAGATACTGAGGGAGGACTTGGGGTGCAAGATATTCTCAGGGATCCATACCTGTGACAGGAAGACAGAGAAAGTATGGGACGAAGGGAGAAGATGCAGGGCAGTGAGGCCTTGGCCAATCAGCAGGGAGCTCTGAAGCAAGTACCCTCCCACAGAGTTGTCTAAAATAGCTCTGCCTTTTTTTTTTAAGTAAACTCTACACCCAACGTGGGGCTTGAACTCATGACCCTGAGATCAAAAGTTGCAGGCTCCACCGACTGAGCCGGCCAGATGCCCCCAATTTTTTTGGTTTACTTAAAGAAATACTTAAAGAAAAATAAAATAGCTGCCTGTGACTTTACATTCCTGCTTCTCAGTTACTAATTGGAAGGACGTGGCCTCGAGAATGGCGGCTCCTTGCAGCTGAGGCCGACCCGAAGGTGCTGGCCCCGGGAAGCCGGCTACTGCCGGTGCTGCCCCTAGCTGGGCAGCAGGTTCCTTCTGGAATGTAGCTGGTGCATCTCGTCTACCACAGACCACGGTACCCTTGTGTTCTCGGTCATTTCATTTCGACTATCTTTTTTGGCTCACTGTAACACACTCTGGAGTTTCCTTCCCACCTCCCTGTACAGCCTCCCCCGTTTCTCTCAATTCCCTTTCTATCCTCCTTGCTCAACTAAAGGCAGTTTGAGGGTAGGAAGGTGAAGAAGAAATTCCAGCCCTTTCCCTTCGCCTCTCCAGGGCTGGATGTGGCTGTGTGCAAATATTTATAGTCCCACTGACCTCCAGTCCCTCAGGCTTGGCTTTAGCTTCCAGCTTCTGTGTCTTTGTCCAAATCACGAATCCCCTGAAATAGGCCCTCCACACTGCCTCTATTTATCACCTTTTTTGCAAACCCCCAAATCCCTATTCTCACTGCTCATAACCTACATTTGAGGCAACATTTAACTAAACATTTTCTTAAATCCTTTGTTGCATACACAAGCCTTTGCAAAAATTAATATTTGAGGAGTACGGATATGTACCTTTTTTATTCCCTGAAGTGCCTAGATAGTATTGGGTGCTTGGTATGTACTCCTGTATTTTGTATTGAACCAAAGGAAACTTCCTTTAAAAGGTGTGTTTTTTCAAAATGTAAAGCGGTTAAATTCCAGCCACATACAGACACTTCTGAAGGAAAGTATCTGAAGGAAAATTAGTGCTTGTGGAGGGATCTGGAGGAGTGACATGTAAGAATTTAAGTTCATTCGCGTACCAACCAGCAGAACAGCGATTTCTAGCTACTGAATGGGCTCCCGGAGTCACAATGCAGGTGGAAGGAGTTACTGGATCCAAGTTAGAATCCACCGCTCCCACCTGGGGAGCCACCAGTCATTTCAATCAAAGCATCGGCAACTTCTGTGATCCCATTTTAGGCTCTACAGGTGCACCAAACGAGGGAAAAGTAGCATACTCCCCACCCCCCACCCCACTTGGCATATTTAAGATAATTTAAACTCACTCAAAACTGTTGGCTCGTTAGAGTGTAGTGTGGGGGTTCCTAGGGGCTCGAAGACCTTTTCAGGGGGTCTGTGGGGTCAAAGCTATTTCATAATAATATTAGGATGTTATTTGCTCTTTTCACGTTCTTTCTCTCATCAGTATAGAGTGGAGTTTTCCAGCGGACACGTGGTGTATAATGACATTGCTCTGGCACTAATGGAATGCGTGTTTTGCGTTTTCTAGAACTTCTAAGGTGGTAGGTTGAGGGTACAAATATTTTCAGACATTAATCCAGCTTGTTTGCAATACTTGGACTACGCTCTTACCATCTTCCCTTATAGCTGCTATAATTTCTATAACCTCATTATTGTCCAGTGCATTGTTCTGAAATCCTAAAGTCTTCCTTGCATCTCTCTGGAAACTCAGCAAGAAATGAGTACACTTTATTGTTATTTTTGCAATAATTTAAATTTTTTTCAGAAACTTCTCAAATTTTAAAAATTGTATCTAAAAAGTTTCTTTAGACTTCCTTATTTTATGCAAAGATAAAAAAAATTCAGAGGTTATTTTTATTATCTTTAAGGATGGATCAGTGGCTTGAACACAGACCAGAAGACTCACTCTTTCAAGCCAGCTCTGCAGCATCTATGTCCAGAGATACAGAAGAAAATGAAACTGAAGAATATCCACAATTATTTGAGAAGGCTATTAAATCCCTCCTCTCCTTCTCTAACTACATATCTACGTGAGGCCAGATTTTCTTCATATGTTTTAACCAAAGCAAAACATTGCAACAGATTGAATGCAGAGGCAGAGAAGAGTAGCCGGCTGTCTTCTATTAAGCCAGATATTGAAGAGACTTTAAAAACTTACAACAATGCTGCTCTTCTCACTAAATTTCTACAAAACAGATTTATTTTTCCAAAAAATGTTATTTGTGTTGATATATGATGGATTTATTATTTTTTTAAATAACAAATGTATTTTAATTTGCTTTAATTTCTAAAATAGTAAGTATTGATAAATCGACAAATAGAAGGTTTGGGGCAGTCATCAATACTTTTATAGAGTGTAATGGAATCTCGAGACCAAAAAGTTTGGGAGCTACTGCCCTAAACTGACAGGAACCTAGGATCTTAGGCAAATGAGCTCAAGTGACCTGAGACAGACATAGTTAGAGGAGGGAGGTGGTTCTAATTAATTCCAGAAAGTAAAGAAATGTAGCACAGATAAAAGCCGCAGAATTGCCATGCCTGAATGTCTGATGGGGACTAGAGCAGAGCTCTTGTAAGGGTTGGGCCATATCCTTTCTTGAAGGAGTCATTTTTTTGGACAGAGAGACCTCCTAAGTAGACAGATATTCTTTTCCCAAGTTTTCTGTTTTTAGTCACTTAATATATTTAACCAAAAAATTCAAATTAAGTATATCTTGGGTCACTCAATGTTATCCTTTCATTCAATCACAAAATAAAATTATTAGGATCAAATAGTATAAAGTTTTTTAAACTAAAAGAACTGGAATCACCCAAGAGATGGGGACTATTCTGTCTTCAGAATTTTTCTGGTTTGATTTTATAAAAAAAAAATGTGGTATTAGTCTTCTTGCACTCAAAGAAGTATCCAATGATTTAAGGTAGATTTGAGCTTTGATTCTAAGAATTACGGTCCAAGTAATTTGTTTTGGAATACCCTCCATTCACCTTGACCTTCCTTCCCATGCCCCTGCTCTGAAGAGCACACACGCTGCTTCCCAGGCCAGGATGCAAGGACAAGACGGACACTGGAAGTCACAGACCAAGTCAAAATACTACTTTCTTTCATGCTCAGAGACATTCCTCAAAAGTGTAATATAGTTTGCAGAACATTCCATTAGAAACTGCTCCAGTGTGGGGCCCAAGGACAAGATGCTAAGCATCTTGCCTTAAGAGAATGAAAGCACCACTCTGGATGGCTATCAGGTATACCTAGAAACATGTCCCACTGTCTCCAGTCTCTTTTTTAGGAAACTTTGGTAATGAGGTAGAAGCACTTCCTTCCTTTTAAGGATACACTACGGGTCATATGAGCCCCACCTCTCAACCAATGGTGGGCACTTCAACTTCAAAGCAAAAGCGGCAGCTTCTAAACTTCTAGCATTTTGAGAATCAGAAGATGTGAATGCAGTCTCTTTATGCTTTTTTGTTTACGATTTACTTGTTCATTTGGGGGGGCAGAGGAGGGGCAGAGGGAGAGAGAGAGTCTCAAGCAGATTCCGTGCTGAGTGCAGAGCCCAACACGGGGCTCAATCTTAAGATCCTGAAATCATGACTTGAGCTGAAACCAAGAGTCAGATGCTTAACTGACTGGGCCACCTGGGTGCCTTAGTCTCTTTATGTTTTAAAGGGGGCAGCATATAATCAACAGAATGATGCAATAAGGCCTAAAAAGGTTGAGTCTCAATTTCAAAGTTAACAAAATCAGAGACTTTTTACTATAAGGCAGTCAGCTAATTAAGTCATAAGGTTAGAATAAAGCACATTGGCTCTTTATTAATGTTTTTGACACAAGGCAAGGTAAAACTAGGAGTTACACAGTGCCATCTTGTTCTTCAATTCTTTCAAATTGAAGAGAATAAAATTTCAGGGCAAAAGACCATGTTTTATACTTTTAAAATATCTGCACAATAGATACTTAATTATTTTTGAAAATTAATTCATTCTTTCAACAAATATTTACTGAGTGTCTACCACGAGCCAAGTAGTGAACCGGGCACTGGGCATACAGCTGGGAAACATAATGGTAAGGTCTTTGCCCTCAAGAAGGCCACAGTAACAGCTAGCAATGATTCCATGTGTAAAATGGGGAGGTGCCAAACTAATTAGATGAAAGGGGACGCTAGGGAATTTTTCCAGAAATCTCAATCACGAAAGGAGCCTCATTCGTTTTCAAAGTCCCAGGCAGCAATTGATAACAATGTGGATTTCCCACAGGCTGACACAGTTGTGATCATTTCTATTGGTGGTACAAGATGGTTACAACATGTCTTAGGGCATACTGCAGTCACGCCCCATGACATGTGTGTGTGTGCGTGTGTGTGTGTGTGTCCGGGTCCTACAGTCACAGCCAAGATTATAACACGGAATGGCGCATTTGGAGAAAAAGATTTAATGAAACTTTACTATGTATACCGCCACATTTCTACCAGGATGTAAAAACATGAACTAAATTTATAATAACTATACTTCTATTAAACCCAAGGATAAATTCTTTTCCTTTATGGGAGACTGGAACATCTTATGAGCATCGAAATAAAATCTGAATAGAATTATGGTTGGCTTTATTCTATTGGCTTCCCAGTAATTTTCCATGCAAGAAGTTTTATAGATTTTCTTCTCCATGAAGATTTAGAGATCATGTTTCAACATTTGACTATGTCCTTCAATAAAACCCCACATTAAACCAACAGCATATAGGAGAACTACTGGCTGAATTTACACTTTAGCCAAGCCTTCAGCAGGAAAAAGGCAGACCAATTTTGCTAAGGCGCTCTAGATTTCAGTTCTGTATTTCTACTAATGGAATAACAATGATGGATGTAAGGATAAAGAAAACAATCACATTTATTGAGCACTTACTACATACCAGGCACTATGCTGTGCACCTCTCAGGGACCGTTCAACATGGTATTTGCCCAGGACAATAAGGTAGGTGGAGAAGGCAGATGAAGAAGCCACGCTGGAGAGGTCAAGACGCTTACCTGTGTAGTAGTCCATAGCTGAGCGGAGGCGCACTCCCAGTGATCCGACAACAGCTACGGAGCTATGAAATAAATGTGAATTCTTGAGAAGAAAAACACTATCTAAAGGACTTCTTTCGAGAAGGCCACAGTGTTTTGTTCATGACAAGCAGCAGCCAAGGCCAAGAGAAACTGGCTTGGCCGAGATGACGCGAGTGGCGGCTCCTGGACCTGAACTCCCGTCTTTCCAATCCCACCAACGCCAGCTCCCTACAATCTCATCAAATCTCATGCAATGTTGCAAGGGCATTGTTTCCCTTCTTCTTCAATTTGAGAGAGAGCGAGAGAAAGAGAAAGAGAGAGTGCGCACAAGCAGGGAGGGGGGAGGGGCAGAGGGAGCAGGCTCCCCACTGAGCCGGGAGCCCAATGTGGGACTGGATCCCAGGACCCTGGGATCATGACCTGAGCTGAAGGCAGACGCTTAACCGACGGAGCCACCCAGGTGTCCCTACCTTTTTCTTTTTTAAATGACTTTCAGCACCACGTAACCAGGGTCTGTATTCTCACCAGAGTTACCTCCGATTCCACAATTGCTGCCTTCGTGTTTCCATCTGTCCTGGGTCTTATTCATGGCTTTCCCCATTCACCACAGCAAGGCCATCAGGTTACTTATTTTCTTGTCTCTTTTTTACAGCTGCCTGGATGGACAGCTTTGTGCTCAAACCACAAGAGAACAGTCTCTGCATTTCTTCCATTCAAACATGAACTTCTGAGTCCCCTTGAATCTCTTCACTCAGTTCATAAGGACTGAAGGACTAGTGATCCTGCATCAGTCCATTAGAGGTTTGGTTCAGTGAACTGGGACTATAACCACAATCCACTTGAAAACATCACACTATACTTGGAATGTTTCTCCATTTCCAAAGCAGCATTCTTTTGTGGCTTTACTGAAGTTCTAAATAGCTTTAAGGTGTTAGTATAAAAACACTTTTTTTTGGTACTTACTTTATGTATACACCTTCTTTGTATTACTATACACTAGAAGCTACCCCCAAAACGGGAAAAAACAAACAAACCATGCATGCTTAAAAAAATCTCAACATGCAGGAGGAAGATGATTTGAACACTAAGTATGAAAACAAGGTTAGGGAATCGAATGAAGGGGGGGAAGTAGAGATGCGTCTATTTGGTTTTATTACTCACAGGGTCCTATATTCTGAATATTCAGGCAGAAAACACAATCTACATTTTTTTGTATCTATACTATTTGTATTCTGCTCGGAAACAACTTTTTATAGTTTCAGATTTGGTGTATTTCCAATTTTCTCCTTTTAATGAAAGATCTTACTCCACCTTCCTTTAAATATCTAGTCGTACTTTTAGCATTACTACAGTGCTGGACTTCATCTTAAAGGCAAGCTTTTCAAGAGGAACCGTTTTAGGGGAGCCTGTTTTTGCTACACAGCTATGGCATACTTAAAGACGATCCAAATGCACTGGAAAAGATATCCAACCTACTACAAGGAAAGTATTTTGATTTAAACACACACACACACAGTTTTAGTTACATATGAGAGAAGTAGATGATAAATGAAGAGTCATTAGTATAATGTTAACGGATGATGTGAAAGCTCAGTTATCCGACTCCTAGTAACGCTTTGCCTCTTCTGAAAAAGGCAGAACAAATGCTGGCAAGAAGGCATCCATGGTCCAAATGGGTGAAGAGATTCTAGAAAAAACGCAGCTGCTATAAATATGTTCAAATAGCCTGGCCTAGGTTAATTTTCTTTCCCAGAGAACTAAGAGTCTCCAAATACGGTCTCTGAAGGCTGAGTCATCACAGGTGTAGAGGAAAACGGAAGGCGCACAGGTGGTCCCACAAACTGCAGACCAACGCATGTGACATAATCCTGGGCAACATTCGGGGATGGATTATTAAACGTAGGGCCCGTGAGAATTTAGAAAGGAAAGGGGTAATCTCCAGGAACCTGCATGGGCTCACCAAGAACAATTCATGTCAGATCACCCTGACCTTCTCTCATATTACAAAATAATAGACTGTGTAAACAGGTAGAGCAATCTAGATTTTAGAAGGACATGCAATAAGGTTTTCATGATATTTCTGTCAGTAAAGTGGAGAAATACAAGTGCACTGTTAATTCATTCACTCACTTAAATATTAAGTATCTACTCTGTGTTAAGCACTCTGCTAGGCACTGAGGATAAAAGAGCAAACAAAATAGACATGGTCTCTGTGTTCAGAGTTTCTCAAGAGGGAGAGTCAGAACCCAAAACCTCAAAATCTATGCAAGTTCTTGTAATAAAGACTACGAAGGAAACAAAAGCAGGGCAGAGCTAGAGAAGAGTATGAGGGCAATCTCCTTTAAATGGCATCATCAGGTCCCTCTGAGGAGGTGACATTAAGCTATCTTGCTACGTGGAAGAACGGGGAGATGAGAATTTCAGGAGGGAGCAACCTGCGCGAAGGCCCGAGGAGGAGTGTTTGAGCCATTGAAAGGCCAGTGTGCCAGGAGAGCAGTGAGCAAGTGGCAAAGTAGCGCTAGAAAAAGGTGGAGAAACAGGCACGGCACTCCCCAGATGATGAACTGGAGAATAGGAATAAGGAGATTCTAGCGGCCTGTTCTTTCAACACCTTTACAATGGTTTAAAATCTATTTTTATCAGGTGGAAATCTGTCCTCTTGAGATGTCAATAAAAAATGAGTGTTTGAAGAAACATCAATTTGGCTGACCAAATTAGCATCCAAAAAGTATAGCAGCTAAGGGCTTAGGCTCTGGCCTCAGACCTGTGTTTAAATACAGCTCTGACATTCACTCTGTGACCCCGGACAAGTTACTTAACCCCTCTAGGTCAGGTATCAAAGACACGTAGAGCATTAGACACAGGCAGCTCGGGTCAATCTTACGTACTACAGAATAATCCATCTGCTGCACCAAGTTATAAATGGTTTGCCGGGTCCCGAAGCTATTCTGGCAGCTTTCCCTCTAGTATTAGGTACATCACCCAGCCTTTGACATAAGTGTTCATGGGTCAAACGTGGACCCTTACATTTGTTTTGTTCATGTCACCAATAAACTATACTGCCTCTCAGACTATCTGGCTGTTGGAAGGATAAGAAATTTAGCATAGCCAAATTTTAGAAATTAATTCTGGCCTTCTAATCTTATTATCATCATCATTCAGTTAGAAATTGCTGTGAGTTACGACAATGTTTTAAAGACAGGATTTGCAAATTTATATCATCCACAATGTTGGAACTACTATACCAAGATATTTCTCTATTCCTGTAATGAAGGTAAAATTCAATACTGTCTCAACTGTACCGAAGGGCACCTACAAAATATTTATAGAATTAGATGACGAAGTTTTCAGTAATTATTACAGTTCAATTTTAAAAGTATCTTAAGGGGTTTAAGAGAGGCCCTATAAATTTCAAATAATTCATCCTAAAAATAGGAGCAACAAAAGGTAGGATTAAGTGCCTAATTGTATGTATTTTAAAACAGATGAGAAAAGATTAAACCATTTAGTGTAATGATAAATTTACTTGAGGTTAAAAAATACTCTAAAATCTTGGTTTTCCAGTTAAAAAGGGATGCTGAGTAAACACCCAGAGAAAGAAATGTCTGGTGGTAATATACATTTCTAAATGAAATCTTGACTACTAAATAAACATCCAATGCAGCTTTCACTACTAAAATTCATGACGAAAACCTACATCGGTCACAGTAGCATGTGGGGGGTTAGATTCACTAGCTCCCTCTTTAATCTTACCTAGCTATCCTTTCAGCGTTTTTGTCAGATACGAAAAAATTTTTAAATATTCCTTTAGATTTTACTTAATTTTCCCATTTTCTCTGTGAAAGTGCATCTAGGAGTGATGACGTTTTCCTTATTTGATCAAATATTTATTCATTTTTTTGCATTAAAAATGTGCCTTTCAAAAATACACTCTCCATATTTTGCTTTATTTAAAAACAGGATGCAGATTATATTAAATGGGAGATACTAGCTTAGCTTATGATTCTCTTGAATTTGGAGAAACTATGACAAATTTAACTCAAAATCTCCTAGGCAAGCAAATTGCTTGCCTTTCTTTACCCCAAACTGTGCTATTCTTTTTTCCTCTTGCAACTGCTTTCAGATGTACTCCTCAGTTTAATTCCAGTGCTAGCAATCTGATCGAGGCGAATTTCACAGGGCTTCCTGCCTCCAATCTCTCCCGGTTATAATGCATTTTACAGCTGCTGGCATAATTTCTAATACTACCTTGCTTAAGAACCTAAGTTCAGACTCTTCAGTCTGGCACATTCAAATGCCAGATTCCTCTACCTCAATCCTGCCCCTCATCGGTTTCTAGTGACCACTACACTTCCACACCTGTCTTCTCCACCACCCTCTGCTAAGTCCAATTATTAGACATTCTTGTGATCAAACAGACCTGACACCAAATCACCCTGCCTCCACTTGGGTCATTTCTCTGTTTTTCCTTATCAAGCATGGAAGCTGGTTTTGTCTACTTTTTGCTTGGTCTATTTCCAATATATTCTCATCATTACACATTTCTGTATTTGTCTGTGTCCCCCCTAGTTTACAAGATCCATGAGGCAAGGGATCGCCTACTGAAATTTTATTTCAAGAAACCATCAGTGATTGGACCTTTGCACTGTCAGTTACTCTAACCACTGACCGATCTGCCTCAAGAGTTGAACGCACGTAAGCAGCCTAGGTCCCTGCTGAATCAGCTAAGGAGTAGAATCGGGAGCACCTCTGTATAGCCCCTCAAAGTAATCTGAGGCCTACAACTCTCTTCCTTTTTCTTCATGTTATCATCTATCTTTATATCTTATAAACTTTCAAACCTTTGGCTGTAAAAACTCATGAAAAAACAGTGGAAAGGAACATAATAGATGTTAATGGCAGTTACCTCTTGGAAGATCACAAAAATGCAAGTTAGGAACAGCAGGGTTGGGGATGGGAAATGATAGAGAAAATGGGCTCTTTCTTACATTGTTTTGGCACGGATTCTTTATAATCTTCAGTACTTCCTAAATATTCCATCACGAACTTGCATTTCTCATATAAAAAGCTACACTAAGAAAGATACACAAGCTACTTTGACATGAGAAGCATGACAATCAAATTTGGCATGGATAAAATTTTAAAACTGAGGGCAAGGTTTATGATTTCAGTATTTAAAAACTTTCTGAAAGGCAAAATCCTCTACCTCTACCAAATCCTTTAGACTGTCAAAAATAACCTAATGATACAGAATCTTGAATTGACAAACTAAGATAAATGTTGCCATAATTCTCTCCCCAAAGAAATACTTAAACCCATGCAAAATTCCTAGCTGTTGCCATCCTGTCCTCTGGTTTGAAATACTATCCATATAGTGACTCCCCTTTCCCCCCTAATTCTACATTCATATATCCAACTGCCTGCTCAATGTCTCTGTTGGAGTAATTAACGGGAATCTCAAAACTCAACATATCCAAGGCAGAATTCAATTTACACCCTCCAATTTGCTCCTCCACTGGTTTTCTTAAATCTCAATGGCTTCACCACCTTTGCTCAAAATCAGAGTCATTGTTTCTTTCTTTCTTCCCATCTAATCCATCACCAAATTGTCAGTGTCACCACCAAAACAGGTATCCTGAATCTGACTTCTCCCTACAACTACCGCCCCAGTCCAGGCTCTCACCATCTCTCACCTAGATGACTGCAATAGTCTCCCTTCTTTTATCCCACTATAGCCTGTTCTCCATCTACAAGGCTGCTTAAAATCCTCCAATGGTTTCCCATCACATTCAGAATAAAATCTAAACTCCTTCCTAGGGGCTCACAGCCCTTGCCACTCTACCTTACCACCTGCCGTTCCCCACCACTCACGGGACTCCAGTCTTACAGCATTCTCTCTCGTCATATAAGCTCATTCCTGCTTTGAGACTTTTCGTTTTCTTTTTCCTTTCATCCAAATGGTCTTTTCTTTGATCTTGGTGATTTTCTTCTCATCATTCAAGGTCATTATTCCCCAATGACCCTATAACTTTGTCTTGTACCCCAATGTATAACCATCACCTAAAATGGTGACCGGCACGTGGATCTTCAATAAATATTTGTGAATGAGTGGTTGAAAAGAATCTAAATAGTCAGTCAAGCTTCCTGGGCATGAAAACAGTTGTTCCGAATGATCCATACTTTTTGCAATGGCAACTCCTCCACTCCACCCTCCTCAAAAACCCCCCAACAACCAAGTACCTCCTACAAAAACTCCAACCCCAAATCTTCTTAGAACATACCACATTTTTAAAGTCTACGTTCTGTATCAGCTGTTGCAAAAATATGAAACAAAGCCTGAGCCTCATAGATATGTAGTGTTTATGTATATACACACCAAGCAGTACTGTCCCCTTTGGAGACTTTTCACCTTGAAGTCAACCCTTTGTGTGCGTGTGCTGGGCTACAGAGTAAGTGCAGGAACTGGTGTGAGTTTCCCTGGGTTCACACTCCCAGAGACGGCTCTGCCATCTCTCCTATGAGAGTGCTGACTCACTCATAGCTTCTGTGCCTCTACCAAAAAGCAGCTTTATAGCTTTCTTTGCTACAAAAATAAAGGATTAGCCTACTAAGACCAATCTCAATAAAACTGACCAAACTAGTGTCTAGTGCCAGGTAGCAAAAGAAACTTGAGATAAAAATGAATAGCAACCAGATCAAAACATAAAAAAAAAAAAATCAAAACGTCAAGCTCATAAACTCTGAATTTTGTCAAAGTGAAGCACGGGATTCAAGTTTCAATTTTTACGGCTCAAGCCATTATAAATCTTATCTAAACCTTACAATGGACCATAAGAACAGAGAGCAGTTTGTGGAGTATGATTATTTGGGCTCAATTTTTGTCAAAGAAATAGACATTTAACAATGACTCTTAATAACTATTTAAACCAAGCTGTTTCTTCCTCAAAAATTTTTTACTGTTTAGCCAGAAAATACCAATGCATGCTTTCCTGTTACAAGGTGACTATATTACAAATGAGACTATATCAGCGAAACTAAACTTTAGGTGTGGATAATCAAACTTGAATGGTACTAGTATATATATATACATGTATATATATACATATATACATGTATATATATAAAAGGCCTCTTAAATGATTTTAAATCAGATGGCAATATTGTTTAAAGTAATAGTAACATGATAAATGTATATACATGTATATATACGTGTGTGCACGTGTATACAGATATACACAAAGAGAGAGGAAGAATGAATGAATGATGAATGAATGAATGCAAGAAAGAATGAGAATGGATAGGAATCAGACCAACCTTTCCTTGGGTTAATTACTTTACTATGAAGATGTGTAGAAACTTCTAAAGAATTTCCTGGTTTGTATTAAAATGCACTTCAAAAAGACCATGAAAACAAATATTTAGTTGACAGGCTACAATGGGATTCAGAAAAAGACACAGTGAATATAGACTAAGGTGCAATTTCATGCTGGTGATTTTTCCTTTTTAAAATGTAAGCCACTAATCTTTTAAGAAAAAAATTTTGAACCAAAGGTTGCATATTAATATTACACACAAACTGAAACATGTGACTTTTAGCACAGTGTATACATGCTTACATAAAACTCAAATATTTACACATTTAAAACAATTTCCATTTAACATATGAAAGTTCTGAAATACATAAAAGCATTAATATTTTCTATAAAACTACAATTAGAACATCAACTTGCTACAAGCATATAAAACATCAAGTGCTTTCTTGGAGTTTCAAGTTTCCTCTTTAAAACAAGATCTTGCTTGCATATATAATCTTTCTCCAATAATCATTAAGGACTTTTTTTCCCCAAGAGATTATTTTCCAGATACATTATAAGCTCAAGAAAACGGACCCAACAATTACGCAATATAATTATGTCATAACAACTTAATTGCACATAATGCTTTAAAGTAGGTTTGGATGACGTTCTCGAACACTTTGGTATATGTTCTTCAGGGACTTCTATTAGAAATAACAGGAATTTTAAGTCCCTTCAATCCCCATTTTGCTTTAAAAATGGACAAGTCTTTGGTTGAAGTTCTACATTTTGGGCATTCATGATTAATAAAAATGGTCCCCAAACCAATAAATGGCGCTGATGTATTATCAGTTCACAAGACTTCATTTAACTTGTTTCTGATGAAGTGGAAGGCTAAAGATATTCATTTATTATAACACATCATTGATAGTTTCAATCTTCCATTTACAAGCAGAGAAATCAATAGGTTAGTCAATATTTCTCTGTTCGTTCTGTGTTATAATCTCAACTGTACAGTAATTTGCAGTAACTAGAGATACTGTTCCACAGTATACGTGATTACGATTGGAAAGATTAGTAGCATTAAATTTAGAGTTAGCTTACTGAGAATAAGTCAATATTAGACTGTACAGTAATTCTGCATTAACTATAGTAAGGTTGTCAGGTAATGCTTAAAAACCCCATACCATTCCATTTATAAGAGAAATTGTTGCAAATGTATAAAACAGCAGATATACAAGGAGAACACCAAACATACTTTATTAGCACAAAAAAGCAGCCATAACAAGGCACAGCAAGCAGAAACGTACATTAGCAGTCAAAGGGTTAGTGTTGCATACAAATATAGCTTTTCTTTTTTTGTAGCCTTGGCAAAAGCCATCAGGATGTAAAAGAACTTTCTGTAGCAGCAGGTAAGGAAACCAAGGAGCACTCACCAGTGGTACAGAGCACATTAACAAAAAGACACAAGAATGGATTTGACTAGTGCAAAATGTCTAGGACGGAACTGTAAATTCAGTTCAATACTAAGAAGCAAACACTAGGACTTGGTATTACTTCCAAAATAGCTCACTCAAGTAGTATTGCATACTATACTAAGTGACAAAAAGGTGCTAAGTAAAGTTATTTACAGATACAACGGTTGTACAGTACCTTTTAAATCTGCAATTAGGGTTTCAGATTTTCCATTAGAAATTAACTGCACTGAAATTCTATAAACTGTACTTAAGCAATTCAGCTATGAGCGTTTACAACGAAGAGCTAAATACTGCCATTCAAATTGTTCACTGCAGTTTAACAACAATCTCAACATCAGCAACCACTGCTGCTATCATCAGACTTGTTTGGGCATCTTCTAGTCTCACTTTCTTCTTGGTTCACAAACAGATCACGGGCACAGGAAAAGATCCAACGTTAACTAATCGACGAGTAGACTGCACGTACTAACTTAAAAAATCACACACAGACTACATTGCAGCTCTTCCCAATGTGTTTTAAGTTAAAGCACTCATTCAAAAAAATTAATACCTAAGGCCTTGAAATAAAATTCTACTACCAACTTTATAAGCCTGAACTTTTAAGAGCAACTATTTAGAAAACCTGGTTGGCTTAACAGTACCTTTTGCAGAAGAGACAGGAGACTGACTATAAACTATATCAACACTTAAGTGAACTGCACTCTGCCCTTGTGGCCAGAAAATTGCATTTTTCTTTTTTCTCCAAGGAAGGCAGTCTTTATTTTTTGGACTTCCAAAGCTTGATTTATAGTAACTACAAACATCGCTACTTTTGGAAGGTTATAGAAAAATTCTTAGAAAAAATAACAATTTCAAACATTAGTCACACTGTTGAAATACTCATCCAATATTAATAATTTGTTCTTCAGTAAGAAATAGAATTCTTCATAGCAAATGCCCCAGAGTTGTTTCACTCAATTACAACAGTCATTAAAAACCAACCGTTCACTCAATCGACAAAATGCTTTTGCAGCCTTACTGACCACCTGTAGCTCTGTCCTCTGTTGTCTCAATAGGCACCACGTTTATCTGAGTAAGTAACAGCAGATCGCATCTGACAGATACTAACACTAAGCCTACATACTGCACTGAAATAAACCGAACACTGATACGTGTGCTTGCTATAGGTGTACTGTCTGATGCACATAAAAGCAGATCTAGTTAATGCCCGCTGGGGGCAGGAGAGTTTACTTTGCCTTGACTGGTTCTCGTTCTAACCAGCGAACTCTAACTTTTTGTTTATAGTGATACTCTTTCAAAAAATCCTGCAACATTGACGGTAAAGGGAGCCCATCGATTCCATCATATGTAGTGCATCTACAGATCACTGCACGGCAGATATACTGCAGGCTAAAAGGGAAAGTCCTGTTTAGTGATATAGTAAGCAATGGTTCAAAAAACATGCAAGAACTGGGATCTTTATAATGTTCCAGAAGTCCCGTGACAGTGGAGGAGTGAAATACACATGGGTCGTGGGCGTCAAAACTAAAGTTGTGATTCCACTGCTCAATTCGGGCATGCAGGGATCTGTTGTAGCGACGGAAGCTCACAGAGAAGAGGTAGTCCTCTTGCGCAGAGTCCCTGAGCAAGAATGTGCCTTCAGGTTTCCCTTCAAGGAGGGCTTCTGCTTCGTAACGGTCCATTACTCCCCAGTAACAGGGATTCCCTGTGATCTGAAGCAAGTCGGGCACGAGGCAGTGTATGTAATCAATCTGCGTATGGACTTTCCAAGCTCCCTGTCTGCTAACGTGGGCATGGCTGTCTCCAGATGCCTGACGCTGCTTCTGCCTACGTGACTGCAGACACAGGGTGGTAGTGTCCTCTTCGGAGTCACAATTAGCTTGCGGAATTGCAGTATTGTCCCCACTTACTTCAGTCATTCCAGGAGCTAACTTTGGTCCCAGTTTATATAACGGATTAACCTGTGCGGTGGCTTCAAATGTATGTATTTGTGCATTGGGAGGAGGGTCAACCCCCTCTTCAATACTGAGCCGCCTTCTCTCTCGAAGCCTATCTTCTTCATCTTCTGTAGAAACCAAGGATGGATCAAACGTATCAAAAAATGTCGAGTGTGGGCTCACAGGGGCTGTATGCTGTTTAATCAAATGCCATTTTTGGGCTAAATCTGAGCCAGCAGGGAAAGGGCATTTCTCAAGCATTAATTCAGAAAGGTGTATTTTCCTTTTATTAGAAAAGAGGGGTTTTGACTGCTTGCTGTAAGTTCTCATGGGAAAGCACAAGCCCACAGTGTCCTGCAGCCTCTGTCTGAGAGAGCGGCTCCCCACAGTTCTGCTGGACACACTGTCCATATCGTGCGCGGAGCTAACGCCATACCGCCTCTCTCTCCTTTGAGGTCCGCTCCGCGTTCTACCAAACTTCTTATCAGTATCCAGTGAACTCTGTGTCTTTGTAGAACAGGAATGTTTTTTCTTCCCACCCCACGGAGCATGCCGAGAGTAGGAATCTCTTCTTGCAAGTCTCGCTCCTGGGGTGACACACGAATCGTGATCCTTTTCAATGCTTATTTCAACAATCTGAGGAATTTCAGTGGCACAGTTTTGGTTTCTCCTTGAAGAATTCTTGGAAGGGCTTAATCCCAGTTGTAAGGCAACGTTTTCTCTTAAGGGACTGCTTTGTTGCTGAGGAGCTGAGTCTCCTATACTGATGTTTCTCTCTTTCACAGACAAACATCTGTTGGAGTTCATGTCCACATTGTCACTACGGCTCCCTCCCTCGTGACCGAAGAGATTCTGACACCTGTATTTGAAGTTATTCCACATCTTCCCCACTTTATCCATTGATTATAAGATCTAAAGACAAAATAGGAAGAGGAGAAACTGAAGTTAAGGTGGTGTGTGCAAAACGAAACGGGCAGTACCCCCCACCCGCCCCACTGGAAATTAGGGTGATGCTGATCAGGAACCCACCCCCCACTGCCCTGCTGAAGCCAGGAGGCAGACACTCCTGGTAGCTGCTGGTAGTCCTAAGGTCACCGGCCCTCTGGCCTCTCAGCACTCGGGGCACCATTAGTCAGGTCAGTCCTCACTCCCCATTTCCTTTCAGATGGAATACTCAGATCTCATGGGAAAGGAAACAAACCCTCTCAATTAAACTCTGGGTTCTTTTTCCCACGCATCAACCTAATTTCATGACACTGATTTCTGTCTCCTTAGGCACCACCTCAAGTATTACCAAGGGAAAATATGTTCTGTATTGCTGAAACATATCTGTATTCAACTGCTCCAAAGTTGAAATCAGGACATTTGTTTAACACATTAAAATTTAGTTCAAAAATCTTTAAGTAGTGATCTTTCCAATTTCATTTACCAACTGTGATATTCCACTCATCCGGCAATCTAAAGCTTACAGATCAATCACTTGTGAAAATTCAGTATCTTCCCTCCCTACTCTGTAATATATCGAATTTTTTCTGTGATTTTAAAGAAGCAGTTTGAGTAGAAAGGCAAATTAGGAGAAAAGAAAGAAAATATTTAGATTTAAATTTAAATGGAAAGGTGTCTTTCAGCTTCCCAATTCTTCACCCTGGAAGAGCCTGGAAATAATAGAGTAACAGAAGAAGCTATGATACTGAAGTAATTAACAAAATAAAAACGAAAAATAAGCAATTTGGCATCTTTATTTTTGCTCCTTAAAAAAAAAATTCGAAAGCGGATTATTGCACTTTGCAAATAAATTATTTTATGACTCTAACACAGACCTCATTCAATAACCTAAAAGTCAACATTAGAAGAAATGGAAAAATGTAAACTTAAAATTCAGCTGGTTTTTTGTCACAACAGGACAGCAGAAACTTTTTAAAAAAGGTCTTTCTATTTTGCCATTTAATGAGTATGGCACTTTTTCCCCGGAATTTTTTGTTCATGTTTATTATTTGATCAAGTACTACTTCTCAGAGTTTAGAGTCAGTAATGGAAAACTGAGTCTTTTATCTTACAGCGATGAGAAGCATTAGAGGTGATCTTCCCATCACTGTGACTAATGCTCTTTGTGATAAATACTTGGATTTTCAAGACACCGACTAGGGTTAAGACAACAATAAAAAATAAACCTTATGTATCTTTGTTTTAGTTTCTTACGGAAAGGGCTCTTGGACTAATGATAATGCCAACATATTATGTCTATGAAATCATAAAATGATTATCTTTACCTAACTCATACATGTGTACAGACCCACCTTGGAGATACATTATAGGTTCGGTTCCAAACTGTGCAATAAGGTGAGTATTGAAATAAAGCAAGTCAAATGACTTTTCTGGCTTCCCAGTGCACAGAATAGTTCTGTTTACACCACACAGTAGTCTATTAAGTGTGCAACAGCAGAAGGTCTAAAAAACACAACGCACATACCTTATTAAAAAATGCTTTATTGCTAAAAAATGCTAACCAGTTTTCAGTAAGTTATAATCACCGATCACCATAACAAATATAATAATGAAAAAGCTTGAAATATTATAAGAATTACAAAAATAGGGCACAGCGACATGAAGTGGGCAAACGCTGTTGGAAAGACAGCACCGACAGACATGCTTGACGAAGGGCTGCCTCAGACTTCCAAACGAAAATACGCTGTATCTGTGAGGCGCGATAAAGGGAAGTGCAGTAAAACGAAGCATGGCTGTCGTCTCCAAGTACAAGGCTTGTAACAACAGTAGCACTGCCTGCCACTCCTCTCCATCTTTGATTCTACTCCCAGGGAATCAAGGAAAATAAGTCCAGTATCCCAGCAATTCCCAGTCTCCTGTCATGTGACTTGTTTTTATTTTGTGAGAAGTTGTAGCTGCTTCTCTTTATCCTTAGCCTGGGCCTTTTTTACATTCATGTGTCCTTTCCATGTCCTTCCAACTGCCCCCATCCCTCCCTCCTGAGAGTCCTTTTGTTAGACAGTAGACCTCTCAGATTCATCCTCTGATTGTATAGATTTTCTTTTCAATATTGCATTTCTTTTCCTTTTCTACTGTCTGGAAGATTTCTTGGTATCACTTCGCAACACTTCAACTGCAGTTAGAGTGTTTCCTATCACAGCTGTAATTCCTAACACTGTTTTCTTATTCTTTGAATGTTCTTTTTAATAACATCCTATTCTGGTTTCTTGGATGAATATCACATTTCTCAGAGGATACAAATTTTTCACGTTTTCTTTTTTTTTTTAATTTTAAATATTTTTTATGTTTCTTCCTTTTTTTCTCCTTAAATCTTTAGTAGGTCTCTTGTTTTTTTATTTTAAAGGCTTTCCACAAGGGTCTGATGAGCCCCAGCTGTCCATCACAGCTGATGTGGCCACTACCATGCTGATCAGAAGCTCTGTGTGCATGGTGGTGCAGGCGGTTGGTAAGGTACTTGTCAACTGGCTGGCTTTCCCACAAGGTGATGAGAGGCAGTGAGGTGCTTTTTTATTAGGAAATCCATGAAAGTCAGGATCTGTAAGTCTTGACTCCTCGGTGTTTTTTTTTTTTTTTTAATTTTATTTATTTATTCATGAGAGACAGAGAGAGAGAGGCAGAGGCAAAGGGAGAAGCAGGCTCCCCACTGTGCAGGGAGAACCCTGGGATCATGACTTGAGCCCAAGGCAGACTCTTAACTGACTGAGCCACCCAGGTGCCCCTCTCCTGGCTGTTTATCCCAGAGAGAAATATTCCCATTTCCATGACTGCCATGTTCTGAGAACAGGGCAAGGGGAATGGCAGGGTTTTAAACACAACATTTCAGACTTTTGCTTAGTTTCTACTTTTCAAAAGGTGTCCTTATTTTCAAAAGATACCCCACTTCAAGCTCTGATTGACCCTCTTAGATAAATTTCTCCAAGCTCTAACCTCTAGTTGTTTTTTTTTTTTAAGATTTTATTTATTTGACAGAGAGACAGCCAGCGAGAGAGGGAACACAAGCAGGGGGAGTGGGAGAGGAAGCAGCAGGCTCCCAGCAGAGGAGCCCGATGTGGGACTCGATCCCGGAACGCCGGGATCACGCCCTGAGCCGAAGGCAGATGCTTAACGACTGCGCTACCCAGGCGCCCCAAACCTCTAGTTAGTTTTATCCAAGGTCAAAGAGCAACAGTCTCCTGAGCAATACAGACTTTCAACCATTCCAGTGTTTACCTTTATACTTCACCCTTACCTTCTGAACTGGCTCCTCTAATTTCGAGCCAGCAGTATAAACTGCTTTGCTTCTTCTTAACATCCACATTCGCAGGCATTTATATCATCTTCTCCATTCTGTTCATTTCTAGCTACTTGCTTCTACCAAAAACTAGTTAACCAATCAGGCTTACTTCTTGTGGACTTTTCTTGTGGGTTTATGCCTCATACTTTTTTTATTCCTTTTAGTGGGGTTCCAGGAATGAGTACAGTTAAAATGCCAATGTTCAATCTGACATATTTAACTGGAAAGTCCCCTTTTCACTGTTAAAGAGAGCGAATGGTATACCATACAGAGAACCCCCTGCCCAGATGAGTGATTCTTTCCAAATGGAGAAATAGCAATTCCCCACCCCCCACCCCGGGGTGAGAGATCCACACAATAAACACTGGCTACATAATATAATCACCTGGAAAGCTTTTGAAACTACATGATACACAGGCCCCCTCCCAAGAGATTATCATTTCATTGGTCTGGAGATGGGCCTCGACACTGCTGGGTTTTTTAAATAAGCTCTCTGGGTGATTCTACAGTAGAGAAGGAAAACCACTGACCAAGGGTACTCCAGCCATGAGCTCCAATGGTAGCTCTGAAAGAGATAAGTAAAAAGGACACTGCTCTGGGGCGGCTGGCAGGATGTGAGTAGTTCTAAATAAACTACCTACCAAATCTCAACACTATTTCTCTTGGCTTTATTTATGCCACGTACACAGAGGCCTGTGGAGTCTTAGGAAACTGTCTACAGCAGTGCCTCTTCAACCATCCAGAATGAAGAGAGGCAGGTTGTTCAATTTTGCAGATTGATTCTTTTGTAAGACAAGAACAAATTATTAGGAAAAATGAAATGTAAAAAAAGACATATGAAATACAAGTGCCAATTTTCTTATTAGATTGAATAGACATAAAAGAGCTACCAAATAGCTATAAATATTTTAAATGCTTACTTTTAATTCCTATACTTCATTTGTCAGAGACTGGTAACAAACTGTACAAGTTCATGCCCCTTATTCTGAGTAGCTCCCATCTGGAGCATTCTGTCCAATACATGTGGTCATTGAGCCCCTGAAATATGGCTTGTGCCACATACTGAAATGACTAAGAGTTTGCATATAATTGGCTAAATATATTATTAAAATTAATTTCATCTGCTTTTTACTTTTTAAATGTGGCTACTGAAAGATTAAAAATTACATGTATGGTTCAAATTGTATTTCTACTGGACAGTACTGATGTAGAGCAGGGGTCAGCAAACCACAGCCCAAGTGGACAAATCTGTCTTATGGCCTGTTTCTGTATGGGCCCTAGCTAAGAATGATTTTCACATTTTTAAAGGGATAAAAAAACAAAACCAAGCAACTCACAAAGAACATTCGACAGAGACCATGTGTAGTCTGCAAAGCCTAAAATATTTTCTATCTGGTCTCTTCACAGAAAGTTTGCTGACCCTGGTCTAGGGTACATAAGATTACAAACAATACCACTGTAGATACCAGAAGAGCAACATTCAAGAAGTCCCAAAGTCTCTCTTCATGTTTATAAGATAAATTCTACAGCGATCTACAGATATTTCTTTGACAAGCAAATTATACCTGAAAGATGACTGCCCATTTTAGAGAGCAACCCAAATTAAACCACTTATCTTCCTTATACAGTTCTGTAGAAGTTGTATAAACAAGTGGGACCTGCAGAAAACACGTGTACGTGCCAGGTTACAGAAGGCAGTTTCTAACTCTGAACCTGTGGACCAGTTTCACAGAGCATGAAATTTTGTGTATTCTCCAGTCCTCATCTGGCAACTGTTGCCAGACTGCATCATGACAAAATATTCTAATTTTAAAGAAAGACTATTAGGCTTCCATATCCCTTGGGGATAGAAAGTGGACTTTTCTTGACATGGGGAATGCTGTGTGGGTGGCTGTAATACCGCAAAGAAGAAAACACTGATAGTGATTCATAAAAGAGTCCATGTGAGAAGAATCAGGAAGGCACTTCGACTATCTTAATATTTACAGTGTCAGTTTTGAGGTTCTTTGGTTTGGTTTGTTATTAAATTTTTGGAAATGTATTTAGCTGAAACCTTTTGAGACCTAACTTACAAGTCTATTACTTTAGGATTTTATATGAAGTCACGCAGGGCAAAAAAAGTGCTAAATTTCAAATGTACTGATTCTAGAATATGAGAGCATCATCCATTACAAGCTTTCACATTTCTACACCTGCAGAGCTATCCTTAAAACTATCCAAAGCAAATTTCTAAAAAGTCATTCCTTCCTCCAAAGACTATCATAATTTAAAATTGGTTTTATAACTGTTGTAAGTTGAAGAGTTTTTGTTGAAAAATGATACCTAACAGGATAAGCTATAAATCAAAATTATGGAAAATCAGAGGTCAAATTCCATTACTACAAAAATTTACATATGTAAAAAAATACGGACTATAGGCAATGGCCCTCTTCATGCCAAGTAGTATCTGTTACAAAATTTCCACAAAACAAAATAATTGAAATGGTTCCTGGGGTTCATTTCAATGGGACTTAATCCATACTTTATTAGAAATAAATTAAATTCAACAAGTTTTAAGACTATATGGCCTGCCACAGTGGTGAAAAGGAGTATAACCCAACCCACACCCCTCCTCTCCCGCCGAGTCCATCTAGACTACTTAGTCATGGTAATACCTGCCCAGTGAAAAGTCTTTCAGTCACAGAGACACATGCACTGATTAAAGTATTTCTGTGCCAACTTCAGGTATGACAGGCAGTTTAGGAGATACAAGTTTTGATTGATATTTTGGTGGCACTTTCAATAATTTTTCGAAAGAGATAATACAATGTTTAATATTAAGAGTGAACCAGAAATCCAGGCATGCATGGCTGTCATAGCTATAGTCCCTTAAAGAATCTGAGAATCATGTGGGCTTTTTAAAATGTTAATTAAATCAATTAATTAACTTGGGGTGGGGGGGGAGGGAGACAGAAGGGAGGGGAGGGGCAGAGGGACAGAGAGAATCTCAAGAAGGCTCCACATGTAGCTCAGAGCCCGACACGGAGCTTGATCTCACAACCCTGAGAACATGACCTGAGCTGAAATCAAGAGTTGAACACTTAATTGACTGAGCCACCCAGGTGCCCCCAAAATGTTATTTTTTAACTGTACTTATACACTCTATTGTGACATGGTCTATATTATCTAACTGGATGCCTATTTACCCTTTATACTGCTATTTAATATTATGTTCAACTGTATAAAATCACTGTCTTGTGGGTAATAAATGGTCATATAATCCAACCTCATCTGGTTTATATTTTTACAACACACATAACATATTAATACAGTAGACCATGTACATGTGAACTCAAAAAATGTGAGGCCCTATGATCTACTAAACCCAGACATTCCTGTTCCCACGGTTGAGTTATACTTCTACTGAGTTAGTTATGTTAGCTGCCAAAACAGTTCATGTTATTTATATTATCATAATTATGTGATTTGTTAATCAACCTAATGAAACGTGGAGGAGTATGAAGACTGAGTTGAATGACTCTGAAACAGCATACGTTAATAAAAACTAAAGTAAAATATGAGAAAAAAAAGGGGAGATACCATTGTTGAATTAGGTATAAGCAAGAAAATAGTAAAAAAAAAAAAATTAGAATATTGCAAGGAATAGTACAAGGAATTCTAAAGTCAGAATGCATCATAAGAGTCTGAATTTTTGTTCTACTGAAAGAACCCAAAATGGAAATCTTAGATGATATATTGTGGGTATGGTTTCTACAAGGAAAGCAATATGGAACTGCAACTAGTGAACCTACTCTTAAAGAAAAGATCTTGCCTTCTTCATAAAAAAATCTGACAAACGAACAAGCAGTCTTTTTCTTGAAATTAGCGTAAAATATTTAAGGTTTATATCCCTTTTTATGTCTTCTTGCTTTACTAGACTTTGCAGACTACTGGTCTTGACTGAATCAGATAAGAGGTCTTCTTCATTAACCATTTAATTAAAATTTATAGTAGTGCCAGCAGGGTGTAGTACAAAGTCCTAAAAGTACGGAGATATGACCTAGTTTAAGGGATGGTGAGCAAAGACGACCTCTCTCTGAGGAGGTGATATTTCAGAATTCTGTCCTGAAGGATGAATTAGGACTGTGTTCTACAGGCAGAGGAAACAGCATTTGCAAACGTCCCAAAGCAGGAGTGCGCATGGCCTGAATAATGGCTAAATGCGCAGAGACTAGCAAGTGAATGGAACAGTGCATAGGGGAGGCTAAAGAGGTAAGCTTTGGAATCCATGATCAGAGAACAGGACAGAATGTTAACGCTGCACTGAGGACTATTGCAGCATATATGTAAGAGCTCAACTGGATAGTGAAAGTAAAGATGGATATGGAATGTTAAGAAGTCAAATCAACAGGATTAATGATTGACTGGAAATGGGGAATGAAGAAGAGACAGGTGTCAAAAAAAAAAAAAAAAAACCAAAAAACCCTCCCAAGTGTCTGGCTTGGGGAAATGCTATTTCAGAAACAGGAAACACAACAGACAGAGCAGTCTGCAAAGTGAGGGACTGGAGAGAGTAATTATTTCAGCTTAGGAAACGCTGCAGTTGAGACTATCATTGAGATATCTAAGTGAAGCCTCATTGGTCCATCAGTGTAGATTCATATAATGGATTACTATATAGTAGATATGATCAACTACAGCTGTTTGCATCTATATGTGAATCTCAAAAACTAAATGCTTAGAGAAAGAAACGATACAGACGATACCTACATTATGAATCAATTTACCTTTAAAAATAAGGATTTTATTTATTTTCGAGAAAGAGAGCACGAGCAGGGGGAGAGGCAGAGGAGGAGAGAGAGAGAGAGAGAAGCAGACCCCCTCACTGAGCAGGAAGCCCCATGCGGGGCTCGATTCCATGACCCTGAGATCATGACCTGAATGGAGTCAGATGCTTAACTGACTGAGCCACCCAGGCACCCCTGAATCAATTTACCTTTTAATCAGGCAAACCCCTGTATTTAGGCATACATGGATATATAATTAAAATCTGGGTGTTATATGCAAATAATGAAGCATGGAACACTGTATCAAAAACTAATGAAGTACTGCATGGTAACCAAGATAACATAATTTAAAAAAAGACAAAAAAATGTAAAAACCAAGGAAATGGCTTCCTATTGAGGGGAAGGATACAGAATTAGGAAGAGGCACTCGGGAAGCTTCTAAAACACTGAGGGGGTAGTGCACCTGGCTGCCTCAGTAGGTAGAGTATGCAACTCTTGATCTCAGGGTCGTGAGTTCAAAATCCTGTGTTGGGCATGGAGCCTACTTAAAAAAAAAATAAAAGAATAAATAAAAATAAAAAAATAAAACACTAGTAATTTTCTATTTCTAGCCTGGGTGATGGGTACGTGGCTTTACTTATTAACTGTTCTTTAGACTACACTTCCATTTTATTCATTCTTTCCTGTGCATGATACATTGCATAATAAGAAAAATCTAAATTATGCTGGCCACATTTTGACCACAATGGGAATTAATAACCAAAAGTAAACAAAACAACCACTAGGAAAATATAAAGCTTGTAACTCTTAAGTAAAAGAGGGATCCAAAATTAAAAAGTATAGGCCATTTAGAAAACAGCACATTCATATATTGGGGATTTTTTTCTGCATGTCAATTTGGTGATATTTATCAAAATGCTCTTAATTTGGCAATTACATATTCTAGACTAGATGGCTACCCCAAAGCAGGCAAAGTTAAAACAACAACAATAACAACAACACGAAAACCCAACAACAGAACAAAATTTTAAACAGATTTCTCCAATGTAGTACAGGGGTCAGCAATCTTTTTCGGAGAAGGGACATATAACAAGTTAAGTGTTTTAGGCTTTCCAGGCCATTTGTTCTCTATGGCAACTACTGAACTCTGCCATTATGGCCTGAACACACAGCCACAGAAAATAAGTACACGAGTAAGTATGACTACTTGTCAATAAAACTTTATTTGTGGTTAGTGAAATTCAAATTTCATGCAATTTTCACTTGTTACAAAATTTCTTTCTTCTGATTTTTTTTTCAATCATTTAAAAATGTAAAATTCATCCTTACCTCATGTGCTGTACAAAAACAAGTGGCAAGCCAGATCTGGCCCCTAGGTCATTGTTTGCCAACTTCTGATACAATACATTGTAACACTTTTGATATTATATTTACTAAAACTAATAGTCATTCATTCTATGGAACAATTTAGGGAAACAACAATCTAAGAAGATCATCTTAAGTATGTAATGATAAAGGTATATGGATGGTTCCTAGAGAATAACAGTGAAAAAAGTACAAACTATTTCTTGTAAAAATGAAACACATACATACAGAAGAATTAAAACACTACATAAACTACTGAAAAAAGTCTAACCTCACCTGAAGTTCCACCCCCCAGAGATAACCACTGTTACCTCTGTTAGTATGTGTTCTCTCTCTCTTGTTTTTTTAAGATTTTATTTATCTGAGAGACAGAGCAAGAGCGCACGAACAGTGGGGAAGGGCAGAGGGAGAGGGAGAATCAGACTCCCCACTGAGTAAGAGTCCGATGTGGGACTTGATCCCAGGGCCCTGGGATCATGACCTGAGCCAAATGCAGAAGACACTTAACGGACTGAGCCACCCAGGTGCCCTAGTATGTGTTTTCTTTTATGCAAGAAGCTGTACATAAGATTATTTTACAATTAAAAAAATCTTCTCCGTGTTTGTGGCTATATCTCTTCTCATTTCTTCAAAAATGTATTTTTTTTAAATTAGCTATGTCAGAGATAGGATCAGACAAGTAAAAGAGAAAAATGTCTGGCAGCTACGTTTTTTAAACTGACAAATCCAAGAGTCTTTGAAGTAAGCAATAAAACAAACATTAAAAAAACACCCATACACACCAAAACCAACAACAGGCAAACATCTGGAAAGCTGAAAATAATAATAATGATGATGACACTGACGGCTGAGGATATGATTTCCATTATTGAATGCTAACCACGTGCTGGGCACTGATACAAAAATTTTACTTCTCCCGACAACCCCGTGAGTAAATATGCTCTCAATTTTATAGATGTAGAAATTAATACAACTGACAGATTAGTAATATCCTGGAGGTGGAGTTCCTTCCATTATTATCAGACTGTTCAGGTTTTCTCTCTCTTGTGGAATACAGCTTACAACTGTGTACTAATAGCTTTAAGTCCAAGAAGTGTCATTACAAAGCTCTTTTAAAACCTCAAGGAATACATCATTTCTATATTTTTATAACTATTATAGAGCAAGAAAAGGATGGAACTGATACTAAAAGTTGACAAAGCTAGCACATACATACTCAAAAGAAAATTACTAGCTGCTCCATTTCAGTTGTAATGAGTGAAACAATACTCTGACCAAAAGAATGTACAGTAAAAGCCATATTCACCTGCTTGCTGTGAAATGTTCTGCTGTCTATCCTATGCCTATCTACTATGAGAGTCCTAACCCTTTGTGTAGGCTTGTATGCTACTCCGAAATGTTCTGACATTATTAAAACTAATGGATCTAGGTAAATAAGTTCTAGTTCTTAATGAGAATATTAGTAAAGGTCAGTTAATGTGTTTGGGGGCACCTGGGTGGCTTAGTCGGTGAAGCATCTGCCTTCAGCTTTGGTCATGATCCCAGGGGCTCTGGGATTGAGTCCCACGTGGGGCTCCCTGCTCAGCAGGGAGCCTGCTCCTTCCTCTCCCTCTGCCCCTCCCCCCACCTCGGGTTCTCTCTATCTCAAATAAATGGATAAACAAAATCTTAAAAAAAAAAAAAAGAATGTGTTTGAAACCACATGTCTAATTTCAAGGGATGAAGCTTAAGAAGTTCTTATACTTTTTCCTGCATATTAAGAGAAATACAATAGTTCATTTAAAAAAAGAAAAAGGGGACATCAAATTAAGAACCCAGTCACAGCGTTAGACTGCATCAATACCTTCCCCCAAAAGATAATTTAAGGGCTATTTCTACTAACAAGAAACTAGTAAATAAAATTTGCATCTCTGTTTCTCAAATTTTACTCACACAATTCTAACTTCCAGGGTAGGAGGGCGCTCCAGGCTGTCAAAATCGATTCTTAAACCAAACCACTTGCAGAGACACTGCCTGCCTTTTGCTTCCACTGGCAAGGGCACAGGCATGAGATAGTCTAAGGGGGAATGGGGGAGGACAGGAGGTTCCTTTCCACCTTTACCACTTCACAACGCTGTGAACTTGGACGTATTCATATTTGGATGAATTTCTGAACCAAATTTCCCTCTTGGTAAGACGAGGATAACAACACCCACCTCTTGGGTTGGGCATGAGGATTCGAAACTGCATCTATTAAAGCCTTTGGCATAGGACACACTCAAAAGACAGGAGGCTTCAAAAATGTTACCAGTAGTATCTAGCAAAAGCTTTAGCTGTTCTTTCTTTTAAAAAATAATTATCCCATTCAGTTCTGGGTCATGACAAAATGTCAGTATCTTCTGATGTGTAATATCTGTCAGAATGCAAATTCTATTAACCATTTAAACTTCTGTATGATTTCCTCGGAAACACTACAGGGATTTCAATGTTCCGTAGCAGCTGAAGCTGAAGTTCATCTACAGCCTCAACGAAGCATAGTTAATCTGTATAGTGCTGGGCAAGGCCCAGGAACACAGGCCTCATTCTTTTTTTTTTTTGCTCCAAAATTCCTTTTTAGTCTACAAAGAATGCCACAATTTAAATTTTACCATATAGATACTGTACACTAGAGAAGCATAAAATCCTAATAAGTTATACTTTATTTTCTATGGAGAAAGTATCTTATGTAATAAACTAACAAATATACCATTCACTGAAACGTTTCATATCTGGCTAGCATTATTGGCAGACTGTGGTGGAACACAAGGAACATATGCTTTAGCTTCAGAGAGCCTGAAAATCAAATTCAAGCACTCTGCTAGCTGTGTGAAATCTAAGTCTCAGCATTTCCAGCTAAAAATAGGAACAATTACCTTCTCTTACAAGGGTTTCTAAGAGGATAACATGATATAAGGTAAGTACAGCCGAGTATATCATAGGGGCTCAAAAATGGTAGCTTCTGTTTTACAACTAATCCAAGGCAGGAGAAGGTACATGTTGGTGATAGTAGCAAAAAGCAAAGCTGTTTTTTATGTCTAGGGAGAGATGATTGGTGAGTTAGTCTTGCCTTTATCTCTCTCCTTTCAAGGCAAACCGGGCACCTTCCCTAAGCACTATAACCGTGTGTGATTAGCTCTACAGAAGGGCATCAACGCCGCTGCTCCGCAACGCCCTTAACGTCAAAAGGTAGCTACAGACAAAAACCGACAAAGCAAAACAACTCTCAGCTGAGGAACTGAGTGGAGCAAGAGACTACACCAGCTAGCCCTAACCCTGAAAAGTATCTCTGATCTGCGGAAGTGCTTAACAATGAGCTCAGTGTGATCCCGCTAATAATTTACAAAGAATATTAGTTACTAATGGTAAGTGAGCAATTGTAATCTGGGCCACTTCCTTCTCTAGGAGGGGCAACCGTTTTTACAAACCCTGCAGTTTAGTCTCATCAGAAATTAAAAGACTCTAAGGACTAAAATATGATTTTTTGGAAAACACACTTTACTTTTATCCTTTCATTTTTTTTTAATCTAAAACCACTCAGAATACATTTATCCTCCTTGTATAAACTTAAAGGGCACTATTCTCTTCTATGCCAAATTTTAGGCCTGTAGAAAACGAAGGGTCTTCAAATAATTTGAGAGCTCGTAATGAATCCAAGAAAGAAAGAGAGAAAACAAACATAATGAGGATAGCCTCAGTGTTTTTGATCTAGATTCTCTACCAGCTTAAAAAAAAAAAAAAGAAAATTTAAACATTTTGAAATTAGTCTATTTTTTAGAAAGGTATTTGGGAGGGGTCTTGGGATAAGTAAAGGCAAATGAGGATACCTTTTAATCATGTAAGAAAACTAACGTCAAAAGGAACATTTTGACCAAAATTATAGACTAGGAACTCCAAGTAATATACCCCAGTTTTGTGCTACGTTTTACCACGTGACATACAATTTTATCTTAAAAAATAGGACAATTAAAAAACCTTTAGCTCATTAACAGAATTGAAATAAAACCTCACCTATCAAGAGCTCAGAAATGAGTAAGCTGAAAAATGATAAAAAAAAATACTCATTTTAACATTTACTGATACCACATGTGGAAGACATCATAATAAAGTTCAAGTTCTCAGATAAGAATACTTAAAGCCCTTGCTCTACCCATATTTACTCTAAGCCAACCCACAGTTTAAACAAACAATATAGTCTCTGGACACCAAATGCACGGCAGCATAGAAACTGCAAGTTAGAAATGGGGCTGGGGTTCGAGAGAAGAGAGGTCCTGTGTGCCTGCATACTGACCAGACCAAGAGAAGACCAAAACCCTGAGAAAGCACAATACTCTAGGGTCACAAACTACAGGGATATATATTGTAAGACACAAAAAAGGGAAAAAATAGAGATATAAAATAAAGATTTAAAAGATATGAACAACTTTAAGCCAATAAATTAAAAAACTTAAAAGAAATGGCTAGATTTTTTGAAAAATATAAATTTCCTAAACTGACTCAAAGAGAAATTAAAAAATTAATAGCCCATAACTCTTAAAAACTTGGAATCTGTAATTAAAAATCTTTGCACAGGAAAGCACCAACCCAGGCAAGGATTCCAGGCAGAAGTCAGCCTGTCTAGCAACTGTGATTTCTAATCACTGGTGGCCAGAGCGAGAGCTCAGGGTCAAAGGAGAAGCAACGGCCAGCATAATAAAGCAAGAAGAAGAAATAAATGCATACTAATTGGAAAGGAAGAAGTAAAACTGTCCATTCTCAAAGGACCATGATTGCCCATATAGAAAACACTAAGGAATCTTAAAAGAGGAAGGAAGGAAGGAAGGAAGGAAGGAAGGAAGGAAGGAAGGAAGGAAAAATGGAACACCCTAGAACTAACACACGTTCTCAGCAGGGTCACAGGACACAAGATCAATACACAAATCAAATCACAGATCTATATACTAACCACAAACACTGGAAACTGAAATTAAATGTCTTGCGACAAAGAAAATGACCTTAAAGGTCAAGAAAACAGACTGATTGATATTTCTGTGAAATAATTCCTTTAGCCAAAGTTCTAACTTCTATATGCTTCAAAAGGATGAGATGAAAAATGGAAGGAGGAAATTATGCTGGACGTCCTGCCTGTGTATTTCCCCTAGGGAGCGGTGAACTAGAAGAATGAGGTCTACAGTCCAGCCCATAGCCGCACCAGGTCCATGCCTTCTATCTCCACTCCCCTCCCATGTTCAGGCTTCAGCATCATTTGCATGTCTGAGTTGTAACAGCTGCCGAGCATAGCCTACCTTCCTCCACTCACTGCCCTCTGGAACATCTTCCATAATATTGAACCCATGATTGCAAGCAGCTAAGAAAAAAGTCAAGGGACTCGATGCCTGGCTACTTCCTCCACGCTTTAAAAACTATGCACAAAAGGAGCAACAAAACAATGGTTCTCAGTATCATAACTTAGGAATATAACGGTAACTTACATACCTGAAATTATATCACTTGGAGAAAAAAGGTGACCAAATGGTTGCTTTTATGTGTATAAAGAATCTTTCTCTAAAAAAGGAGAATTCCTTAGAAACTCTTAGGGAAAAAAATTAATATTGCAAATAGTTAAAAATGTAAATAAACCACCAGAAGAGATTTGTGAGGAGTCTTTCATGGGCGATGTTAAGGAGGATAAGCAACCCTCTGTCTCTGGCCAGCCCAGGTAGTCTTTCCTCTACAAGCAATTGAACTAACCTCAAGGCGCTGTGATTTTTTTTTCTTTTTTTTAGTGTTAGAATGTAAAAAAAATAAGCATAGCATTCCACAAACAGAGTCACGTTATTTAAGACCTAGCAGTAGTACAGCAGTTACAGTTCTGACTCCTGGTCACACTACTGTCCAGTTAAAGTAGAACCCTAACATCCAACATACTGGGTTATCTAAATAGTCTCATACTCTACAGCTAAGTCGTGCTCCAGTCAGGTGCTGATTTAATACTCAGTTTAAATACGAGTCAGTGCCAGCTGCAAAAATACCTAATAAAAGGCATACTGTTCTGTCAATACAACACCCCCCTCCCCACACACAAGCCTGGTCTCCGCCTATAAAAACCTTCCTACACAGCTTAAGGAACGGTTACTTCCCACAAACATAGCTTAAAATGGGGGTTCTTTTTACAAATAGAGAAAAGTAAGCTTAAATAGTTTCAAAGATGAACTGAGCAGTTTAAAATAGGTAATTCTCATATTCTTTGATAACGAAGGAAAAACTACTTCATGAAAACTCAAAACTTTCTTAGACACTGTCAGATTTGAAATGGATTAAGATTTACTATTTACTTAAATAGTTCACATTGTAATTGTTTGAGGTATGGCAGGTAAAAATAGTCTGTTACTGCTTGCAAGTAATCCTGAAAACCCACTTATATGAGAGAATTCTCCACCTTGTCAAATAATAATAGACTCTAATTTCCCCAATAAAACGTCAAACTTGCCAGTTAAATACTTGGATCTATAGTAGATGAACCATTCCACAACTGCTATTTCCAACTGCTAATTGTAAATACACGTAAATCAAAATCTGATTTTTAGAAATCTTGATTATTATGTTAAGAGAGCTAGTTTAAGGAATATCTAACCATCCACAAAGATTTTCTATGCTCTGTACCTGATCAAATTACTTCAGGTACGTGGTCTGCATTACTCTGACTCCCTACAGATATACTTTACTGGAATGACAGCTTAATATTATGCCCTCAACTTTTATTAAGAATTTATAAAATGGAGCGCCTGACTGACTCAGTCAGAAGAGCGTGTGATTCTTGATCTTGGGGTTGTGAGTTTGAGCCCCACGATGGGTGTAGAGATTACTAAAAAACATAAACTTAAAAAAAAAAGAATTTATAAATAAATGGCCTGTATTATTTCATGTTCTAAAAAATGGTATCATAGATATCATCTCTTACATAAAGACCCACACAAAAAACTCCTTTTTGGATTTACTGCCAAGATTTCTCTCTTTAAAAAAATCAATATGCTTCCTTTAAGCAGACATTGAAAAACATAAGTCATAGTGCTCCTCGTGTTTTCTGCTATTACCAACAGGAAACCCAAATGGAAGACCTTTGTTTATAAATCTGTGATAGACTTGGAGATCCCTCTCCCACTCCCTTATGTAAGTCTAGATCAAGTATCATTATACTAAATGTCCAAGTATAGGTTTATTGCTAATCATCTTTTTAAAAAAGATTTTATTTATTTATTTGACACAGAGAGAGACAGAGAGAGAGCACAAGCAGGGGGAGCAGCAGAGGGAGAGAGAGAGGGAGAAGGAGAAGCAGACTCCCTACTGAGCAGTGAGCCCGATGTGGGGCTTGATCCCAGGACTCAGGACCATGACCCAAGGTGAAGGCAGACGCTTAACCAACTGAGCCAACCAGGCACCCATGCTAAACATCTTTTTTTTTTTCTGTTTGGAAGTAGATAGGAATAAAAATACAGTTAACAAATTTTCTAAAACTTGAAAACTATACCTCTGGGTCTAAAATTTAGTAATCTCAAATGTTCCTGTAAGAGAAATGGGTAAGAATTTCAATGGATTGTAAAAATAGATAAGCCCACCATAAAAAAAAAGTAGTAAATAAAAGGAACCATATGACCTCTCAAAGAGGAGACGGGAAAGCCTATTTAAACAAAACGCTGAAGAAAGAAACCAAAAGGAAATAAAAAAAAAAAAAATTAATGACATAAAACTTTAAACTCTGGATGTCAAAAAATATGCCATAAACAAAATTAAAGGACAAATGATATACTGTACCTTTAGACCAAAGTTTTCACAATTAGAAATATATTCCGGGGCGCCTGGGTGGCACGGCGGTTAAGCGTCTGCCTTTGGCTCAGGGCGTGATCCTGGCGTTATGGGATCGAGTCCCACATCAGGCTCCTCTGCTATGAGCCTGCTTCTTCCTCTCCCACTCCCCCTGCTTGTGTTCCCTCTCTCGCTGGCTGTCTCTATCTCTGTCAAATAAATAAATAAATAAAATCTTTAAAAAAAAAAAAAAAAAAAAAGAAATATATTCCAAGAAAATAGTCAGATAAGGACAGAGATTTATATATGAGATAGTCCTCATAGTATTATCTTAGTAAAAAACTGGCAATAACTGTATTTTTTAGTTAACAGAATTGTGATACTTTCATATGCTGAAATAACAGACATTAAAGACGATGTCTCTGGAATATTTAATATTCTGTAAATGTTCATGATATTAAATAGAATATGGATATAAAACTACATCTAAATTGACCTCAACATACACATACACATATAAACATATTTAATAAAAAGATTATGGATAGGAGATACTACTGTGGTTATCATGGGTGGTTTTTGATTATTATAATTTCATTTTTTTCCTTTTTCTACATTTTCTAAAACATTACATTCAAATGTATTAATTCCCTAGTTGGAAAAAAGTGCTATTCAAAAAGGAAATAGATCTTGAAAAAGACCAATCTGATTTCATATTATAAACCCAAAATTATGTGTAAAATGTAGAAGAAATAAATAACGAAGTATTAAAAACTCACTTTTAAAGAAAAGGTAGGGTAAGAGTGAGGAAGGAAAAAGGCACACAAAGACACAGTGGGGTGAGAGGGGTGGGTGAACCAAATCAATGAAGAAAGGAATATAATACAGAGATCTCCACAAAGGCAGCCTGATTTTCTCAAACAGTAGTAGGGATCAGTAGTAAGTAACACTGGATTGGGAAATATAAAATACCCTTTCCAAAGGAGTACTGATAATAAGTAATGTGCATTTTTTTTTATATGAAGATACTATTTTTGGATAACCAACAGAAATAGATTATGTGATGCCATGTAAAGTACCACTTTTAGCACAGCTGAGCTTAGAAGCTGAGTTTCCAAAATGTAATCAAAAGATGGGAATAAGCAGTGGTAGGAAGGCTGCATATTCTGTTGCCATAAAAACATTTTCTAGTTGTTAATCAAAAAAGTAGCATTCTGCTATGAATTCACCTCTTTCCTTATGTATCAGTCTCTTCTGGTTGCAGAGTACTGACATTCACTCAGGCTGGCAAAAGAAGTTGGGCAAGGGTGGGGACAATGACTGGTTCTAAGCATGAATCTGAGGATAAGGGAAATCGGACTTCTCAAAGAAATCCAAGAACAAAATCAGTAACACAAGTTGAGTAGGCCTCAAAGACACTGGAACGGAGACTGTGGCCTCGTCCCAAGGTTGCCCTAGGGGACCATGCACCGGGAGTTTGTGGGTCCTTGTTCTAGCACTCCTGCCATTGCTATGATTCAGCAAGTCCCCGGGTACCAGGCTTCTGGTATTTGCTTTGCCTCCAGCCACCAGCTGGTCTCTGTGCTCCTATACTCTAATTTTTTTTAACCCCAAAGCTGTCACTTGGTCATACCTTTGGCTAATTCTTGGTGCATCACAGGTCCCTCCTATCTCCTCCTCTTGATTTTTCAAACTCTGCTCCCTTTCACTGCTTAACTGCAAAATCTGTGACTTTTTGTAAGTTCTGTGATCCACATCATCATGTGTATCCTTACGTAACCACCACTCCCGCTACTTGTCTATCCTGAGTATATCCAGACAGAAAATCAAAAGCAGCAAGAGCTAGATCTCTTTAACCGGCCAACGAGACCTGTGGGAACCCGGCTGGTTCTGCTTGTTCCTATCTGGCCAGTACTCTGTGCTAGTGCACCTGGTTGGCCAGTGGCTGACCTATGACCTATGACTGGCGCCTTTGATTTGACACCTGCACCGGTCCAAGCACCTACAGCCGAGTAAGCGAAGGTCGTTTATAATGTAAAGCATAGCTGCCTCGGTTTACTCCCTCTGCATATGTTCCCTTTAGACATGACTGGGGGAATAGCAGGAGCTGAAATTGCTCTATGACAACACATAATAATATGGAGATGTTTACTACTACTCCAGAATCCTACTCCAGAGTTTCATACATCATGTTCCCTGGAATATTTATATGCTACAAAATACTTAGAGGTATTCTACAGATAAAGTTTGCAGTTAAATAAGGTAATGCCTAAGCCCTCTGAGAGAAGAGACCCTCATGGGCATTACTACCCAGACTTACTTGACAAAGGCAACCTCATTAAGATTTCACAGACACTAGTAATCTGTGGATCAGTTTGGAAAATGCTGTCCTATAGCGCTGCAACTTTGCTCACAATCCAGGATCCACTACAACATTAGTTTCAAGAAAGCAGGGACTTTCCTTTGTGTCATGCTTGGTATGTATTAGATACTTAATATATGAATCTTTGTGAAAGTCATTAACATGGAGGCTGAAGAAAAAAGAGGAAATAGGAGGCTAAGTAGGAAAAAAAAAAATCAAGAGGATACCATAACTAGTAATGACAGACTAAGATTTTTCTGACAAACCCTCCTGCTGAAAACAATTAAAAATTCCTAGATACACACACACACACACACACACACACACACACACACACACACAAAACACAAAAAAACAAAAACATCTTAAAACAGAAAGTAGACAACATGGTGGGAAACTGCCAGACAAATTCTATGGTCAACTGGGACCCCAGAGAGGTAACAGGAGCCCCCCACTCCCGAAGACATTGGCCCTGAGGTCACTTGCAGATAGAACACAGCAAATTAGGGCACATGGATGGCTCAGTCAGTTAAGTTTCTGCCTTCAGCTCAGGTTATGATACTGGGGTCCTGGGATCGAGTACCTCATCGGGCTCCCTGATCATCAGGGAATCTGCTTTTCCCTCGGCCCCTCCCCCCCCCTTGTGCTCACTCACTCTCTCTCTCAAATAAATAAGTAAAATCCAAAAAAAGAAACAACAACAACAACAAACATGCAAATTAGGTCTTTGGTTTCAATGGCCTCACTGAGGGGAACAAATGTCAATGCAAAAATTCCTCAAAAGATGGAGAGTACAAGGAACTCTTTCCCACATTCAACTGGGACCACAAAGACCACCTCAGGTAAAGGTAAACTGTAACAAAACCTAAGCTCTAATTCCACCCCCCAGGGGACCGTAGGGAAGGTTTTAGCCCAGAGAGAAGCAAGAGAAAAAAGGCCCGGTGGGTAGGATATCCAGGATATAGGTTCCTAACAAGTCTGTCCACCCCAGACAGGGGTTTGCATGGCATATTCATGTGGTGGAACAGAATGGGTACAACGGATTAGAGAAATAAAAATGTCATATATATAACACATGGACGAATGGCACAAGAATTAAGTCAGACAAAAAAAGACTACATATTGACATATATACATATGTCTGCATATATGTGTAGAAAAAGGCAAAAGTAAACGACATCATTTAGAGATGTACACATAGGCGGTAAACTTTAAAGAGAAAGAAAAAAGGATTATCACCAAAGTAAGAATCTGGTAACTTGTGGGGATGGGATGGGGTAGAGACAGCTGGGGTTTGATTGGGGCACACAGCAGGCTTCTGGTATACTGGCAGTGTTCGGTTTCTTAATCTGGGTGGTGTGCTTTATAATTACTCATTAAACTGCACCTTTATATTTCATTCATTGTTCAATATATGTGTATGTTACATTTCACCATAAAAAGGGAAAATAAAGAGCAAAAAGGAAGCATACACAAGAGAAAACAAAGAAAGCAGAAAGCAATATTTGTTGCAGGCAACTAGCAAAGTGTTACCAACAATCACCTCAGGAATTTATTGTGAAACCCAAATAATAGTCCTCCTCTATACTGATCACTTCCCTGATTGGATTACCTTTATCGGTACTGTAACATACATTTTAAGACAATTTCTAATCTAATTATAAGAGAAACACTCCTTTGCCAAGTTTTTTCTGACTTGACTCCATATGGTTATATATGTTTTGCTATATACACAAAGAGCCATTCTGAGAGAGAAAGCCATAAACATTTGGCACAGCAGATCCAACAAAATGTTCCACTAAAGAAAAACATGAAACATTCAATTCCATACTGGCAGATTACTTCCAATGTTATGAAGTTAAACTACATGTTAAATGTTAATTCAATAACTCAAAATATTTAGAACATAACTCTCCTTGGTATATCTATTTATTCTAAGATGTTGTTCTTTATGAAAGAATCGAAGTTCTTGCCCCTATTCTGCATTTCACTAGCCGTGTAAGCAATCTGGATTCCGCTTTCTTATTTAACAGTGTGGGAGAACTTCAGTTTCCCGGATGTAATTTATGAATGTCATCTACTGAACTAACTTAACTTAGTCCCTTTGGTTGAAATTAAGCTAATGGGAAAAAACTGTATTTGATTTTAAGAGTTTTTACATCTATGTAGAAGCTATGAGAACATATGCTCTTGCCTTTACAGTGATAGGTATTTCTAGGACTGATTCTTTCCTCCTCAAGCATAGCTGGCTGTGTGGGGAGCATACTTCAGGCCACACACTCCACCCACTTTTCAATCCTAATAGCTTAAGAAGTCTGTCTCAATTTGGCTATTCCCAATCATACCTCAGATTTACTGTATCTAAATTGACCTTAAGATTTCTCCCCAAATTGGGATATCAGTACCTGTTTTCTACAGAAAACATCCTTATATTTAATGGGGGTTTATATTGACCCTTATATTTAACATTACCCAACTCAACAGTTTCTTTTTCCAGAACGGCTCTCAGATTTCCCTCTCCTCTTTCACTGCCAGGATCCCTGTCCAGATTTCTACTATACTTTAGAGTTTGACAACACCTCAGTCTCTCTTCTCTTCCTAGATTCAGAACACTGCCAGACTCCTTTCCTTTCAGGAATAATCAGCAGTCACATGCAGCACCTCATACCTGATTTTCACTCACTGCCATCCATCATTAGGCCCCGTTTTACCCCCACTGAAGTCTCCTTCCTCTGAAACCGCTTCACTACCCTGTCCTTCACCATTCAATCCCATGTTTAATGTCTAAACCAAGCTCTAATTTCTCAAAAAGGGTTTACTGCTACCATCACAATGTGTTCTTTCCTGCTCAGATGATTGCAGGCAGGTTAATCTCGTCTCTACAATGGTACCATAAGATTTAAAAACAAGGACATCTTGTGCTGCTTCTTGTCACTCAAAACACTTACGGGAGGCATGGGAAGTAACAGCCAGATGTTTTTGGAAAAGACAGAAAGGTATCAGAACCAAGGTGCTCTGTTCTATTTTGGTGCTTGGGTCTTGGCTCAAGTAATTGAGGAAAATCAACCGCTGGCCTGTGAGTTGGCTAGTCAAGTCTGACTCACCATTTTGCCAAACTGACCCAATAATCAGCAGCAACAGGAAAGTGTGTGAGATTCTGTTTAAACCACTGGACATGTACTCTACTTACATTATTTGAAAGCTTGATCTGAGAATTTTAGTAAAAGAACTAGATTGCTAATTTGGACTATGTGCCCAGTGGAATAGAGGCCAAAACCCAGAATTTTCTAGACATCAGTCATACTATTGGCAATCAAATATCCAATCATTATTGTCACTAAACTAAATTTCCACCTACTAACAAAGGGGGTCAGGTGATAGGAATGGAGCTAATTTTCCTTAGTCTACCCACTCATTACCCTTTCCTCCTCAATGCTAGAGAATTTCATAAAAGCAAAACCACGAAGCTACAGCATAATTTATAATTTCTTTCTCATTGTCCAATGACAGTAAAATCTCCATATTTTATTTTAATTTGCGGGAGGAAGAGGGAAAGGGAAAGAGAATCTTAGGCAGGCTTCACGCCCAACGCAGAGTCCAGTGTGGGACTCCATCTCACAATCCTGAGATCAGACCAGAGCTGCAATCAGAGTCGGACACTTAACCAACTGAGCCACTCAGGTGCGCCCCCCATATTTTATTTTTAAAATTAATTAATTTATTTTAAATAATCTCTACACTCAATGTTGGGCTCAAACTCATGACCCTGAGATCAAGAGTTGCATGCTTCTCTGACTGAGCCAGCCAGGTACCCCTAAAGTCTCCATATTTAAAAATGATAGGGACTCACAAGTTATACTCTCACAAAAAAAGTGTAAGACAGCAACCCAAGCATCCATCAACAAATGAAAAGATAAATAAAAGGTGGTACATATAGATGAAATATATTCAGCCTTATAAAGAAATTCTGACACAGGTTTCAACATAGATGAACCTTGAAGACATTCTGCTAAGTGAAAGAAGCCAGTCACGATGGATGAATGTTACATGACCCCACATATCTGAGGTTCCCAGAGGAGTCAACTTCACAGAGACAGCAAGCAGAAGGGTGGCTGCCAGGGCTGGACAGAGAGGAAAACATGGAGTCAGTGTTTCATGGGGACAGTTTCAGTTGGGGAAGATAGAGAAGTTTGGGTGACAGATGATGATGGCTGCACGACAATGTGGATGTACTTAGTGCTACAGAATTGTGTATCTAAAAATGGTTTAAACGGTTAGCTTTCATTGTGTATTTTACCACAGTTTAAAAAACCTGTATAACACAGAGAAGGATATATACCCTTTTAAGTCACTTTGTGTTCTGTGTGGTCAGTCAGTTCAGAGGCATTACTGAAAAAGAGAAGCCATGCCCTCTACTATTGGCAGTGTCCTTCTCTCCATGTAATGGAGAAAATGGAAAAAAAAAATTAAGTCTAAGAAATTAAGGTCTACATAGGCAATTTCCCTGTTCACATGGGTATTTAAATATCACTGGCTGCTACATCTCTGATAATTCTGCTGTAATCTTCCCGAATGCCTACCCATTCATTCAACACTTTATGAAGGTGGGCTATGTGCTAAACTTTATGTAAAGTGCTGGCGATTGAGATTGAGAGAGAGAGAGAGAGAGAGACAGAAAGAGAAGGATAAACACACTCAATCTGAGAAGTCCACAATCTGGTGGAGAAGACAAACAAATTACAACACAACCTAAATTCTAATTAATTCTCATCAGTGCCGCTGGGAACACAAAGCAACCACTGCTAGCTGGGGAAGTGTGGCACACTGCTAGTTGTACCCCATACTGGTTCTCCCCTTCTTCCAGAATAAAAGCCACCAAGAATAAAGACTATATTTGTCAGCCTTCCTTTGTGTCAAAGAAGTACAAGCAGATACACAGTGTGTGAGACCCATGGAAACTTTTAAGAGATAGCTCACATACACCCTTAGTCCCTTTTTGTTCCTCCCTACGTCAGGCTGCTTAAAACAGATCCCTCAATTTTGGACCATGAGGACAAGGGTCAAACCTGAAAGACTGAAGCCCTGAGCTGGAAATTGCTTCCTTAATGACTTTGTGGAGAAGAGCAGTCATTTCAGCCCTACCCTGCAAATTCTAAACTGTTATAGGAAAGAAATTCTCTCCTGTTTTTAGGCCTGTTATTTTGGAGGTTCTGTTACTCGCCACTGTGCCTAATCCCAGCTAATGCAGGGGATCAGGGAAGGCCTGGCAGAGGAGGTGACTTTGAGTAGGTTTTGAAGAATGACGTCACCTACCCAAGTGGAGAAAGACATTCCAAGCACAGATCATGCAAAGGCACAGACGCAGGAAAAGGTCTAGCCTTCCAGAGGAAGAGGAGTGGTTCAGACGCTAAAGTATAAGGCAGGTGGAATGAAGGAAAAGAACAAGCAACCTGAAAAGCTGGGAAAAAATAGAATTTAAAGGGTATTACATGCCATGCTAAAAAAAGTACTTTTATTCCTGTACTTGGCCACATTAAATGACTATGACTTCATAGACGATTCTCTGCATATTCTGGAAGAGCCAAACGGCTCAGTCAAAAAACAATCACAACTGTATGGATAACAGTATGGTGAGGACAGGGGTTAGGCAGGAAAAGAAAATCTTATTTCTGTAAGAGAAAGGCACACCGGTATTTCTGTAAATGTTGAGGACTAGAAAAAAGTAATACCTGGCACAAGGAAAAGATTAGGACTCCTGAGAGAGTGTAGGGAGAAGAATTTATGGACAATATAGAAAAGAGGGAACAAATATATAATTTGGCAATGCGTGGACCACGTAAAGATAAGAATACCCACCTCCACCTCAGTGAACTGAGGTCAATGAATTATACTGTTACTCTGAGCATCTGATAATAATATTTTATTTTTGTTATATCATATACCCATGGTTTCCTTTCACAAGTGGCTATCATAATTAGTAACAGCCAAAGAGCACTAGTCTATGGAAGGAATTTGGTTATTTGATGATCACATACCTTTTCCTATCAAAGAAGAGTTATAAATATGAGGGAGAAAAAAAAATCAGCGCTCCTTAAGGTTATTAAGAATTTGAATTTTTATTCAACCAAGTAGTATTCTACATTTCTGCAAAAATCATGTATTATTGTTCTAAATTTTTAGTTTTATAATTTAAAAAACAACCACCAATGCTTCATCAAAAAAAATTAAATACAGCAACTATTACCTCATAGAAGTATCAGGTGAATCCAAAATCCATTAATTATATTAGTTATATTCTCCAAAGTTTCAAAGATCAGAAAATTCAAAAAAAAAAAAAAAGGTCTTACAATGTTTCCATTATTTTTGTCTTTAGCTCTCCCTATATTTATGTACTGCATTTTAGCCTTTTAACAAATATTTACTGTATGCGGATCATACAAGACTGTGTGGGATACCAGAGTTTATTAACTAGACAAGCGTAGGGCATGTTTTTTTTTTTAATGTCTTATCCTGATATTCTTGTTTTCAATTTGTTATACAAAGGGTCTTTGCTACCTTCAATCAGATTATGAGTTTTATCAAAATCCTACTCTGATAACAGGCATCAAAACACTTGCTAAGGAACATTAAGAAAAAGGATTTAATTTTTTAAAGGTGGGGGAGATGGCTTTCTCAATTAAGACTTATAATTCGTATCATTTATGTCTAACTTTTGTTTGAAAGAATGCAGTTATAGCACTTATTAACCCCTGAATTTCTCGTGATATTTATTCATCCCTTAAAATGATTATTCTATATAATAAAATAATTGGGGCAAAAATAGGAATCCAGTGGGCAAAGAGAGATCTTTGACCCAAGTAATTATTTCTCAATGAAAGCACATTACAATAAAAAAGCTTCTCCAATGATGAGACACCACACCATTTTTAAACATTGGAAAAATAAGGCTAATAGTGAAACTAGTTATTGTGAAAGCTGGTTATACAGTCACCTGATTCATTACCACAGAGAAGACTCTATGGCCCTAGTCCTTAAACTCAAGAAATGGGAGTATAGTAATAGTGACTTCCAGGAACACACAAAGGGCACAGTTGTTATTAAGCACCTACAGCTTTTGTAATATTCTTAAATGAGTCAAGCTCCATGAAAGATCCACTCTGGCTCCTCCTCACCTCACTAGAGTCCCGGACTCCAGCTGGGTGTCCTTCAATCTGCCCTCCACACTCACCAGGGAACGCCATATAAAGCAGTCTCAGAAAATACAATTCTCTGTCCAAAATGTTTCAGTGTTCTCTACCCTACTGAGGGATAAAATGCAAATTCTTTCAAGGGAAGTATGGGGCCACTGAGAATCTGGCCCCTACCTTTTAGATACTACATTTCAATGATAGTGTTTCCTTTTCCTCTCCATTCCAAGTTCTAACCCACTTTTAATACTGAACTATGTTTGAGTTTCCTGAACACATCAGGCTTCCATTTGCACGCTTTTTCATGTTGCTATTCCCCTTGCCTGGAATGCCCTCTCCCTACTTTTACTACACCTGGTAAACCACTACACTCATTCCTCAGGTCTCAGTTCAACGGCCATCTTCCCATCAAGTCCTCCAAGACTCCTCCAGGTGACCCGAAGAGCTCCTTCTCCCTGGTACTGATAAACTAGCTCTCAGAAGGGGAAAAAAGCCCTGATACAGTCACTTCTGCTATAACATTTGCTTTGAAAACTCAAATTCGTGTCTGTGTGCTTGTTACATTAGGGAACAACATAAGCACAATATGAATCCCATTTGCTTGTGTGCCACGAAATGCTAGATGAATGCAGAGCACTGCACCCAGCTGCACCCAGCCCTGCCCACGCACCTCCCACATCTCCCAGCTGCCTCAGGCGGCCTCCTGTGCCCGGGCCGTCCCTGTCCACATCTGGTGGTAACCTGCCCTCAGACTTCAGACACCTATTTCTACCAATTCACAATAACTCACAAGAGGCAAACTTTCCTATGCCCACTTTCAAAGGCAGACTTCAAGTCTTTTTCACGGTAAAGCACAATATTTATTATTATGTTTTTCTCAATCATTTTAACATGTAAAACTCTGCTGTCCTTTTTATTCAGTTCCTACTTTGTTTTAAAAGAAATGTGTTACTGAGAAGTTTTTGAGTGTTATGCTCCATTTTCCCCTAAGCTTGGTGATTTTTAGGAATGCACGTGTCCCATGCTAGCAGGACTGACTGCATATGGAGCACCACCACAGATGATTCCAAATACTAACAGCTGGGCTCTCATGTCCAGTTTGGCTCCAACACAACACACCCAGAGTCTGTACAAGTCTTTATCATAGCAATCATTGTTTCGCATAACAAATGTTTTCCTGTTTAAAGACAGTAAGCTTTCAATAGGGCCCTCTTCACCTTAATACCAACATTCCCTAAATAGTACCCAGCTGTTACTAGGTGTCCTCCTAATGTAGACACCATAGGGTAACAAGACTTAAGATCTAATATAAATAATGCTAACTTTCTGCGATGGAAAAGTAATATCTGCTCTGCTCCAAACCCCAGCCACCCTATTAGTAAGTGGAGAGATGGGATTCAAACAGTGTTTCTAACTCAAAAGTTTATTGCAAAGACAATGCTTCATAACCAACCAACTAATCTACATGTAGATTATCGATTAATTTAAAAAACAGATTCTGGAGATGTGGTCTTATGGATTTTTTTGGTGACTGATAAATTTATATAAGATTTACAAGAGGGGCGCCTGGGTGGTTCAGTCAGTTAAGCATCTGCCTTCAGCTCAGGTCATGATCCCAGGGCCCTGGGATCCAGCCCCGCAGGGCTCCCTGCAAGCGGGGAGTCTGCTTTTCTCTCTCCCTCTCCCTGCCGCTCCCCCTGCTTGTGTGCTCCTTCTCTGTCAAATAAATAAATAAAATCTTTAAAAAAAAGATGTCTTACAAGAGTATGTAAATTTAACTTAGTTACATATTTAATCTCTCTTGTGAAAAAGATAAAATTACACAAAATAGGGCCTATCCTCCAAATACGGGCCATTTTATCTAATCCAATCTTAATCTAAGCCCATATCAAAAGTTACCTTGAAATTTAGGACAAACAGCAGTACTATATACTAAAATTTAAAATATAGAATACTATATAGCATAGTAATTACCAGTGATTTATTGGCCAAAACCCCATCTAAGCTGATTTCTTTACATACACATGCACACACATGTACACACATACGTTTAAAATCTTAAAATTCATAGTACTTACTTTTTAACTACTGCTTCCTTGATAATATAGAAAAGTATAATCTCGAAGCTATATATTGGTGATTTTAGTAAAAAACTAAAATTTGTTCTTTTTCAGCATACTACTGTATGTCTCAAACAATGGTGAAAAGTTACATCAGCTTCGTATACTCAAGTTTGGCTATGAAACTGGAACATACTCAGTGCCTGTGAGTCCGACAGCACAGAGAACTAGTGCTCACATTTAGCATGCACCAGGACAACCCAGGCGTATCAAAACAAGCTACTGGGCTCCACTCTTAGAATTCTGATTCAGTAGGTCTGAGGTGGGGTTAGAGATTTTGCATTTCTAAAAACTTCTCAAGCGATCCTGATGCTGTTGGTACTGGGACCACACCTTGGGGTCAGAGTGCCTGTGTTCAAATCCCAGCCTGTCACTTAGTATCTTTGTTCTCTGGACATAGTTTAAAAGTTTTACCCCTCAATTTTCCCATGTCTAAAAGGCAGAGAATTACCAGAAAATTAAGCAAATAATATATTTAAAGTGCCCAGCATATGGTGAGGACTCAAATGATAACTACCTATGTTGGCTGAATAAATGAATGCCATACTTAATAGTACACACTTGCAAGTGCTGGCTAAGATGGAGAAAAAACACATCACACCCTGTCTCTCCTAAGAATACAGCTATAAAATCAAAATACAATGAATGGAGCAGCTATATAAAGAATGTGAAAAATAAATCATAGCAGCCAGACTGAGGAAGAAGACCAGAATCCAAAGCATCATAGAAGCAGTGTGGGTTTACTGCCCCCGCACCGCCCCCCCCACTCCTGTTGCCTAGACTGGGGGAAACCTGGAAGTGGCATCAACATAGGCAGTGTTCCAGGAAAAACCCTCTATTTCTGGCTGAGCAGGGAAAGGGATCTCCTGGCAGTAACAGCAGGGGGCCCATTCGTACCCTAAAAGTCTGAGGAAAGTCTCCTATCCCAGAAGCTGTGGTTTCAAGAGGGTGTTGCAAACCTCCCTCCCACCCCCCCCATCTGTGCTCCCACCACTTGTCCCTGGATGTGGGTGCAAATGCAAGAAGTTAGCAGAGTGGACAAAGCTTTCTGGCTAGAGGACCAAAGAGGGGAGCCCCCAGGGAAGTAGGAAGCATAAGGGAAATTGCTTAATGCGTGGAACTCAGAAAACCAACTCCATAAGGTTGATTATGACCTCCCGGGCTCACTCCAGAGCAGAACATGGCATGGATCTCATCCTAAACACAAACCAGAACCTTTGAGAACTGAACAGAGATAGAAAGTCACCTATCTCCAACTGGCCAATGGGCAGTATGCACAGAACAGATCCAAACAGCAAATCACTGTAGGCTTTGAAAACGGAACTAACACTGAAATCACAACCCACAGAAAGCTGGCTGCAACTTGTATGCCGAACCCAAGAAGGGTGACTGCATACTAAAAAACAAAATGAACATAGAATTTAAACGAGACCCACTGCCTTATAATACTGAAGAATGCAATCCAAAATTACGTAGGAACATCTCAACTTGCATGGGACAATAAACAGACACTGATATTGAGATGACACCAAATGTTGGAATTATCTGACAAAGACTTTAAAACATTAATATAAAAATGCTCCAAGAAGGGAGAACACTCTTGAAATGAATAGAAGTTCTCAGCAAAAAAACTGAATCAAATAGAAATTTTAGAACTGAAAAATAGAATAACTGAAATAATTCACTGGATGGGCTTAATAAGTAAAACAGAGATGACAAAAGAAAGCCAGTGAACTTGAAGACAGACTGATAAAAAATATTTAGTCTGCACAACAAAACAAACCAAAAAAATGAACAGAGCACCAAGGACCTTTAGGATACCAAAAGGCCTAACATTAGCATCACTGGCATCCTAAAAGGAGAGTGACAGTGTAGTACAGAAAAATATTTGAGAAAATAAAGGCTGAAAACTTTACAAACTTGGTAAAAGACACAATGTATGTACACATTTGAGAAGCTCAGAGAACCTAAAGAGAATAAACCCCTGAGAAATCCATGCTTAGACACATCATAGTCAAAGTGATAAAAACTAAAAACAGTGAAAAAATTTGAAAGTAGCCAGAAAAATAAAGGGATGCATTGCTTATAGGGGAATGGCAACTTAAATGAATTTGTTCTTACAAGAGCTGAAAGGATGTTAAAATGCAGTTTGGTGCAATTAAAAAACTGACAACAAATATTTACCCTTTGATTGACAAGTTAATTACAGAATGCTTAAAATATTTCAATTCCTCGGAGTAATACAAAAAGAGATCACAATGGTATAGGTCCTCAAGGACTTAGCCGAGCAGACAATACAGACCCATGAGATAATTAGACACCACAACTGTAAATAAGAAAGTACTATATAGAACAATTAGAGATAACATCTAAATAGATGTCAAAACATTCTTTAGTAAGTCTCCCATACAAGTCAAGTGGTAATTCAGAAGAGAAAACAAATTTGGCTGATGTAGGGAGGCCCTGGAATCCAGTGAAGAGAAGAGTTTGCTGGGGCCAGAGGCCTGCCTCAGCTCTGCCATGAAAAACTCCTGGCTAAGTCCCAACTGCTCCATGGTGCCTAGTGAGCAAACATGGTACTTGACACACACACAAAGGACATTTGCTCATTCGCCTCTGATTTGGATATGGCTAAGCATGGAAGGAAACGCAGGCCAGGGGCTTCTTCTAGAAGAAACTCACTCAGGATATCTGCAATTCAGGGCTACGGCAAACTCACTGCATGAATTCAATACTGCCTTTTCACAACCATGTGAAGAAAGGATGTTGACACCAAAAGAAGGGGCTGGCTGCTCTCCTGGTCTCCTCCAGAGCAGAAACTCTTATACCAAGGGTCTTACTGTCCTGGGCCCAGCTGCACTGGCACCTCACAGTCCCAGGAACCCCCTATGATACATCAGCTGTCTGGCTTAGTTTCAGTCTGGTTCCCTGGGTCTCAGTCGGCTCATCTCAAAGAGAAGGAATTGGATCAAGTCCTTTATAACATCACGATCTATGAATATAATAAATTAGAAATATGAATCATAGAGCATAAAGCTTACTAAGTTGTCAGCTATGAGTAAAAACAGCTTATTAAATCTGTTATCTGGACTTTGTTTTACGAGAAATATCAAGCTGTTTTAGAAATGCCAAATCAGAAAAGCAAACACTACGGAAGTCCTTAAAAGAATGATTCTTACCGTAGTCTCAAGATACCAAAACGGTTAGATCTCACAGTAGAACATAACCTCTGCTACGTGCAAACTCATTACAGTTCTTCACTAGATTGAATTAAATTCTACCACTCAAAACAATATTCTTATAAATCAAGTAATGTTTGTACCTTTATAACACCAAGCACATCAGAGTTCCCAACAATGTCTGCAGGGAACAAGAAAAGATTACCTTTCTTAACTGCCAGGACTCAAATTCAGAAGTAGAAGACAGCAAGTCTAGGGGTGCCCGGGTGGCACAGCGGTTAAGCGTCTGCCTTCAGCTCAGGGCGTGATCCCGGCGTTATGGGATCGAGCCCCACATCAGGCTCCTCCGCTATGAGCCTGCTTCTTCCTCTCCCGCTCCCCCTGCTTGTGTTCCTTCTCTCGCTGGCTGTCTCTATCTCTGTCGAATAAATAAATAAAATCTTAAAAAAAAAAAAAAAAAGGCAAGTCTTAACAATTACTGAATGGCAACTAGGAGCTAGGCATTGTGCTGGTCACTTTATGTAGATTACCTTATTTAGTTCCTGCAATAATCCTATGAGGTAGCTAGTTATTATCATTCTAATGATGAGAAAATTGAGATTCAGGAGGTTAAGAAATTTGCCTAGAGCTACAGAGCCCTTGACAAAGCTTAAGTGCAGTGATCAAAGAAGAATGTACCACTGTCCCAAGTGTGTTCAGGGAAACACTCAGAGCAGCAGACCCAACTGTTCACATCTCTTTAGTAGACGTGGCCCTACTATGATGATGTGGGTGATGTGGGCCATCAAACAATCATGGCTTGATATTATTTAATGTAAATTAAGAAATTAATGTTGTTTTCCAAATGAGTCTTCAGTAAATTTGCTTAGCATGAAATCACCTCCCTGACCAAAATGAGTTTCTGGACCTACAACTGCTGAGGAACAGACATCAGACTACTCAAGTTAAGGTCATTCTCTGAGGTCTGGTATGAATGGCACCTCCCCGGAGGACGTGTCTATTTCTTTTTTTCATTAACCACAACATTCCTTTGTCTCTTCTTCTGAATATTAACTTTCTCTGCTGGATTTCTAACATGTTCTATATATAGCAAAAAATGTGAAGCTGAGTCACTACAGTGAGTTCCTGAAGAGCACTAGGTCCATATGCTCACGACGCCAGGAAGAGAAACAGCAAATATAATATTTTATTGAGAAAACTTAAGACTGTGACTTCTCTCTTTTTTTTTTTTAATATTTTATTTATTTATTTGACAGAGAGAGACAGCCAGCGAGAGAGGGAACAAAAGCAGGGGGAGTGGGAGAGGAAGAAGCAGGCTCCTAGCGGAGGAGCCTGATGTGGGGCTCGATCCCAGAACGCCGGGATCATGCCGTGAGCCGAAGGCAGACGCTTAACGACTGAGCCACCCAGGCACCCCTGTGACTTCTCTCTTAACATAAGGACATCTACATCCACAAGGAGGTAGGCAGTAACAGTAAGACAAAACTTCTTTAAAAAACAAAAAGTTCTGGGAAACAGAAAAAAGGAAAGAAAGCAATATTCAATCTCTTCAAGTGCACAAAGAAGTGCTTGATAGAAACCCATAATTTTAAACTATAAAACATGGGAGATTGTCTAAGTTTAGAAAAAAGTTTAGAATACATAATACTCATCTAATGTGAGAATAAATGTCTCTTTCACTAGATTTATACTGATAAAGCTCAAGCTACAGAATCTGCAAAAATGGAATAGAGGCATGATCAAGAGAAGAACTAAAAATCACTTAGGGGCACCTGGGTGGCTCAGTCGTTAAGCGTCTGCCTTCGGCTCACGGCGTGATCCCGGTGTTCTGGGATCGAGCCCCATATCAGGCTCCTTCGCTGGGAGCCTGCTTCTTCCTCTCCCACTCCCCCTGCTTGTGTTCCCTCTCTCGCTGGCTGTCTCTCTCTCTGTCAGATAAATAAATAAAATCTTTACAAAAAAAAAAAAAAATCACTTAAATCCTTGTTCCCTCATCCTCCCAATCATTAATTCTCACACAATTTTAAAACGAAAGCAAGTTGTTTTTAGGATGATTATTAACATCACAGTACATGCTTATTGTAGAAAATGCGGAAAACATTAAATAGTGTATGAGATGACTGAAAAATAACCCATAATCTAACTACTCACAGTTAGCATATTTTATATCCTAACTTTTAAATAAAGATTTCCTTTTTAAAAAACTCAGAAGTATCACTCTACTTTTTTGTTTACTGCATTTGAACATTTTCTTATACCTTACACCCTTAAACATCCTAAAGCTCATGATTTTTATCACTTGTCAATCATTCTTAGTATACTGAAAATTTTAAAGAACATGATTGATAATGGTTTTATAGTACTTGGTCATATAGTAGCATAATCTAACCATTTCAGAGGCTTCCCATTTTTTAACATTATAAATGGCATTGTAATGAATAAGAAATATACACCTACACATACATTTATATGAATCTCTTATTTCCTTATAATAAATTCCTAAAGATGGAATTTCGGGGCAAAGGGTCTGAACAATTTTAAGGATTCTGAATATTACCAAATTACTACTGTAATAGACTGAATGTTTGTGTACCCCCAAATCCACATGTTGAAATCTAATTAATCCCTGATGTGACAGTATTTGAAAATGGGACCTTTGGGAGGTAATTAGATCATGAGGGTGGAGCCCTCATGTATGGGATTAGTGCACTTTAAAAGAAGCCAGAGGGGCGCCTGGGTGGCTCAGTTGTTAGGCATCTGCCTTCGGCTCAGGGCGTGATCCTGGCGTTCTGGGATCGAGTCCCACATCGGGCTCCTGTGCTGGAAGCCTGCTTCTTCCTCTCCCACTCCCCCTGCTTGTGTTCCCTCTCTCGCTGGCTGTTTCTATCTCTGTCAAATAAATAAATAAAATCTTTAAAAAAAAAAAAAAAAAAAGAAGGCAGAGAGCTATCTAGCTCTCTTTGTACCATGTAAGGAAACAAGAAATCTGCAGTCTACAACCCTAAAAAAGGGTTCACTAGAGTGCAGCACAGCTGCACTCTACCTAGGACTTCTAGCCTCCGAACTGTGAGAAATAAATTCTGTTTATAAGCCCCCTGTTGTTTATAATACCATAAGTTTATGGTATTTTGTTCTAGCAGCCTGAGCTAAGGTAGCCATTTAGAAAGTTGTATCAATTTATGCTCCTACCAAAAGCAGGAATTTGCCAACACTTGATTCTTTTAATATGACAGACCTATTAAAGCACACAACCTATGACATACTGATTCTAACCTCTGAGACTTTTTCCATAAGTTTATTTCATAGCTTAGAGGAAAATATTTTGTAGTAAAATTTTTTTACCTGCGGGTAAGCAATTTTTCCAGCGTTGTTTTTCAAACAAATTTATCTCTGTTAATTAAATTAGTTAACTGAAATGGTATGAATTGCATAAATTCATTTAAAAATTAAGGTTATTCTTCTATGTGTATATTTGCAATAAAAGATGTCTAAAATAATGAAGATGACCATGGTAAACTCTGGGTTTTGAGATACTGAGTTCTCTTTCTTTCTTTCTATGTGATTTTAAATTTTTTATTTTTAGTTTTCAAAATTAAAAAATTTTCAAAAATATTTTCTTTTTTTAAAAATCCTTCTTCTTTCTCTCTCTCTGGTATGGCTTAAAAATTAAAATACGAGCTAACATTCTTTATAATGAAGCCATACTCTAAAAAGTATGATATATCAAAAATTATAAAGTTTTTCAAAAAAAGAAAAATTAAAATCCTACATATCTATTACAGTTATGATGGAGTAACTGGTACTGGTCTAGACCTCCTGCTGTAAATGACCATAAAACTGAGCAATAACATAAAATATTATTTGCAGATATTGGGCAGTGCAGGTCTGTCATTCCTGAGTGAAGGGAAACAAAAATTCTTGAATGCCCTGACTTTCTGCTTGTGCCACAGGAAAGGGAAACCCAAAAAGAGCACAGAGATCTCATTGAGTTGAGGAAAAAGAACTTGAAGTATGAAGCTAATAGAAGTCACTGGAATTTAAGCGTCAGAATACAAGAAAGAAGGGAGTTGTGGAGAGAAAAAGTTTCAGAAATCTGCAGAGAGATCTCCTAATTCTTTGCCTGGAAACCAACCTGCATAAGCACAAGGCAAGACTCCAATGAGACCAAAGAATAAAATCTGCAGGAAAAACAACTACAGAGTGTGAGGTGAACAACTATTTGAGCTTGCAAAGGTCTGGGAGACATTCAAATTCGGGCAGTTAGAGTGGAGAGACCTCACCGAACATCATATGCATTTGATAGATACCCCAGAAAGGCTATACCTCTGTATCAGGGCTAAGCTAGTCCTGGAATAAATAAAATGTTGAAACCAAAGATAAAAAGAATCTTTAAAGCAGCCAGAAGAGCAAAAAAAGACATATTACACCAAAAGAACAATGGTAAAAATAATCACTAAATTCTTATCAGAAAAAGTTAAGCTAGAAGATATTTAAATGATGACTTTAAAGTGCTACAAGGGGAAAAAATGCTATCGACTTAAAATTCTATATCCAACATAAATATCCTTCAAAAATGAATGCAAAAGAGAATAAAACAAGATCCAGAATTATCCTTCTACCATAAATAAGTAGAAAACTAGTCAAAATATGAAACAACTGTCCAGATAGCAGACAACAGGCCATATGGACACACAATGCTTGAAAGAAGGGAAACAAATGAGGTGAGCCCAAAGACTGTCCCAGCTTTCTGTGTGGAACTACAGCACATGCAAAGGGAACTCAAGTAGAGGCAATAGTCTCACTGAGTTGAGGTGACAGAGCTTGGAATTTGTGAAGTCTGAGAAAACTAGAATTTGTAGGGCATATTACCACAAAGGAAGAAGCTAAATATAAATGCTCCAAAAACCTGCAAAAAGGGTGTCCTTAAATTTCTGGCTAAATACCAATCTGCATATGTGTTGTATGAAAATCTATGAGGCTAAACAAAAAACAACTTCTAAAAAAATAATAAATGCTGCGGATCCCTAATCCAAACAACTCCCGTAGTTCACATGGGGGCAGGCCCATTCAGTTTCCATCAACCCAAGGTGAATAAACCCTGATGAAGACATTAGGCAATCAAGGGAGACACAAGAAGGGGCAAGATTCAGTAGTGGGCCCAAACTAGGCCTACGCTAAAAGCTATTCTAGAATTGCCAAAACCCAAACCCCAAAACCCTGAAAACAAAACTCAAAAGATCAAGCTGATCCACAAATAAATTAACTGGCTGCCAGAGCGAAACTTAATAGTCAAGAAAGAAAAAAAAAATCAAGACACTCAACATAACTTCATAAAAAATTACCAGACATAGGAAAAAATAAGAAATGGTAACTTATAATCAGGATCTAGAAGTGGCAGGGATTAGGAGAACTTTTGATATAAAGGCTTTACTTTTTATTTTTTTAAAGATTTATATATGGGGGGAAGAGAATGTGTGTGCATGAGTAGGGGGAAGGAAAGAGAGAGAATCTCAGGCAGACTCTTTATTGAGTGTGGAGCCTAATGCAGGGCTCAATCCCATGACCCAGAGACCATGACCTGAGCCAAAATCAAGAGTCGGACGTCTAACCAACTGAGCCACCCAGGTGCCCCGAGAACTATGAAGGACTTTAAAACAGTATTTAGAGGCTTAAACAAAAACATGAACATAATGAAGAAAAGATTTCAACAGAGAAATGGAAATTATTTTTTAGAAAAACAGTGGTAATTCTAGAACTATAAAAAAGCATATCTGACATAAAAAAATTAACTGGATGGAAATAACAGCACATTAGACAAAGGAGACTTAAAACAAAATCTGTGTACTTGAAGACAGGGAAAAAGACTTTTCAAACTGAAGGAAAAGAAAAAAAGATTCGAAGAAAAATGGACAGAGATTCAGTGACCTGCCAAAAAAACACATGTAGGACTGAAGTCTGAAAAGAAACACTTGGGAATTTAAAATTTTGAAGAGAGATGGCTAAAAATTTCACAAATATGATGAAAACAATACACCCACAGATCTAAGAAGGTCAATAAGCCCCAAGGATAAACACAAATGAAACCACACCAAGGAGTATCATATTAAAGTTGTTGAAACCCAGTCAAAGAGAGAAAAATCTTAGGAGCAACCAAAGGCATATTACATATAGGAAAACAAATATAAGAATCACCATAGAATTCTTGTCAGAAACTATGCAACTAAAATAGTTAAAAAAAAAAAAATCTTTAAAGTGCTAAAAGGAGAGGAAAAAAGCCCCGAAAACCTAGAATTCTATATCCATTAACAATAGCTTTCAAAATTGAAGGCAAAATAAGGGGGTGGGGGGAGGCTGCACTATAAGAAATGTAAAGGGAAGTTTTTAAACAAAAGGAATAGGATACCTGACACAAGCTTGGATCTATACAAATAAACATCTAAAGAAATGGTTAAAATGAAGGAAATATTAAAGACATTTTTCTCATTTTTAAGAAGATTTTATTTATTTGAGAAAGAGAGATAGAGAGAGAGAGGGTGTACATGTACAAGCGGTGGGGGGGAGAGACAGAGAGAGCCAGAGAAGCAGGCTCCCTGCTGAGGAGGGACTCCGCCAACTTGGGGCTCTATCCCAGGACCCTGGCAGACGCTTAAACAACTGAGCCATGCACGTGTCCCCATTTTTCCCATTTTTAATTGCTCTAAAAGGTAAGTGCCTAACAAAAGCAAAACCAGCAATGGGGTTTAAACCCACATAAAATCAAGATGTATGACAGAAAAAAAAAAAAAAAAAGCCCAAAAGATGGGAAGAAATGGGAGTATAGCATTATGATGTAAGATTTTTGCATTATATATGAAGTGGCATATTATTTGAGGGCAGACTGTTATTAAAAATAACCACCAAAAGCAGACAGAAAATCAAGGAAAAAAGAAAAAACAGTATACAATAAGATAGTACATTTTAATCCAACCCTATCAAGAAATACATTAAATGTAAATGGTCTAAACTAATGGTTGGCAAACTTTTTCTGTAAAGAACCAGAAAATATTTTAGGCTTTAAGGACTATATGGTCTCTATCCCAACTATTAAAGCTTGACATCATAGCATAAAAGCAGCCATAGATAATATGTAAGTGAATGGGCATGACTGTGTCCCAATAAAACACTCACATAAACAGTCTGCCAGCCATAGTTCTGCCAACTCACAGTCTAAACATACCAAGCTTATAACGATGTCAGATTGGATAAAAAAGCAAGACCCAACTATATGCTGTGTACCAAAAAAACACTTTAAATATAAATGACATAAATAAGTTAAAAGTAAGTGGATGGAAAAAGATATATCATGCAAACATTAATCAAAAGAATTTTTAGTTTCAGACGCAGAGATTTCAGAACAAGAGAAATTACCAGCAATATAAAGGGTATTTCATGACGACAGAGGGGTCAATTCATCAACAAGACTTAATCCCAAATGTGCTGCAACACATGTAATAGTGCTCAGCACATGAAACAAATCTGAAGGAACAGAAAGGAGAAACAGACAAATCTAAACCCGTAGGTGAAAACTTCAACTCCTTTCTTGATAGAACAAGTAAGTAGCAAATTGGTAAAAATATAAGAAGATATACAAAGACCAACCTAACTTCACTGACTCTATGGAACACAGCACCCGATAGGAGAAGATACAGTCTTCTCAAGTACACACTGAACATTAACCAAGATACACCATATGTTGGGACATAAACCAATCAAAAAGCTTAAATGGATTGAAATTATTAAGACTATGTTCTCTGACCAAAATGGCATTAAATGAAAACACAGTAACAAAATACCTGGAAAATCCCAAATATTTGGAAATTATTTGACAACACTTCAGAACAATCCATAGGTCAAAGAAAAAATTACAAGTAAAAAAAAAAAAAAAGATTTTGAATTGAAATGATAATGAAAATTTATGGCTTTAAAAGTTGATAATTTTTTAAAATAAATTCTTAATTCAATGATCTAAACTTTTACCTTAAAAGCCAGAAAAAGTATAACAAATTAACTCAAAGTAAGGAGGAGGTAAGGAATTAATGAAAGAGCTCAACTCGAACTATAAAATAAACCACAGAGAAAACCAACAAAACCAAAAGCTGATTTTTTAAAGGACAGAGAAAATTGATAAGCCCTAGCTAGACTAATCATGAGAGGAAAGGTAAAATGGACAAATGCCTCAAGCACAAATTACTGAAACAGGAATAAAAAGAATAGAATAGACTTACATCTCTTCATTTAAAAATTGAATCCTTAATTAAGAACCCTTCCACAACAAACAAACAAACAAACAAACAAACAAACAAACAAACACAACCCTCCAGGCCCAGATAGCTTCATTGGTGAATTCTATCAAACATTTAAGGAAGAAAATCAACTGTACCCAAACTCTTCTGTAAAACAAATGAAGAAGGGACATTGTTAGCGGGAGTATAAAATGGTAAACCCACCTTAGAAATTGTTCTGCCAGTTTCTCATAATGTTAAACGTACACACATCCTATAACCCAGCAAGTCGACTTCTAGGTAGTCACCCACATGTAAGGAATATTCATGTCACGAAAGCCTCGTATAAGAATGTTCATAGGAGCATTAGTCCTAGCAGTTAAAGACCGGAAACAACCCTTTTCCACAGTAAAAACCGATAAATTATAGTATATCCATACAACCGAATGCTACTCAGCAACTAAAAGGAACTAACTATTGTTACATGTAACATGGATGAATCTATATTTTAAACAAGAGCTTCATACAAATTTTATGCCCAGGCAAGTTTGAGAACCACTGTTACAGAAGCACACACATAATAACAAAAGGGAAAATATAAAAGATTTAGGTAGTCTATAAATTAATCAGTGCAACATACATCATAAATTGATCAGCTGTCATTTTCCATAGATGCTTAATTGCTATTTCAATTATGGTTACAATAGTCCTGTGTGTTCACATTTCTACTTAGGCCCTTTAGGGACTTCCAGTTCCAAATTATAGTCTTTGATCCTCTAACTACCCTAATTTCTCATTAATTCCAACTTAAACTATGCATTTTAGATAAGGAATTCTGTCGATCAGTTCCTTTGCTTTTTTTTCGTACAGTTTTCTCAACTCCTTAATAGTGGTATTCTTACTGTTTCCTGCACAGCCTTGACGTTCTACCTCCTTTAAAACTGAACCAAAAACTCATCTTTTCCACTAAGTGCTAAACCACCTCAGATTTTTTCCAAATTCTTTCAGCACTTGAAGATCTTGCTCCTAATAGATGGACTATTTATTTTTACTAAGTTTGGACACCTCCTCTTAATGACTCACCAACTCCGTCCCCTGGTTTAGAGAGTAGAATCTTTGGAAGAGAATTGAAAAGATTACAGTTCTCTTCGAGGTTCTTTCTCTTGCGATGTTTTTACTTTTCCCTCTTGGAATGCATTCTATTTGCCGGAGCCTTAAGCTCTATAATGCTAAAGGGTAGGAGAGAAAGAGAGGCAAAGAGATGGTTGATTAGGATGGCTCTGGACTAGGTTTTAAAGAAGGCGAAAAAAGCCTTCAGGCTTCATTATCTGTTCAGACTACCTCACCAGCCCAGGAAGCAAACGGGATTCCAAAGAGAGTTTCAGTGAGGAATAAGAAAGTGCATTTGTTACAAATTCCCACTGTTGTACTGGAAGACCAGTGTACCATGGTACACTGTTCCAAGGACTCTTAAATATTTCTGGCAGTAAATGTTTCTACATATGCTTTGTAGGGTTAGATGGTGGGGGGAGGTTGAGTTGAGATGGGCAAAAGGTAAATATTAAAAAATGTCTACACTCTTGGACTAAGTACCAGTACTGGCGGTTACGTTTTGTTCTGCATACATTATTATTTAGGAATTATGGTCATTACTCACTTAATTTCACAAGTTTCAACTCTAAACCTTTTGCCTTCCAAATCCTATCTATAAACCTGGCCACACTTCTGAGCTAGACCCATATTTCCAGCTGATGTTTTGGTCACGTTATTATTTATCTAAAAAGCATACTACTTACCTGAAAACCCATTATTCCCCCTCTCTCAAACTTGCACATATTATTCAACTGCCAAATCAGAAACCTTAGATTCATCCTCAGCTTCTATCACCTCCAAACACTAACTACACAGAGCCTTAAATGCATCCCTGCATGTGATCTACCAATATATTGGAGGCCAGAGAAAATGCCTCATTCACTTACCCTGCCATATGTATTACTTGGTGAATAAATATCTCCAAACTCTATTCCTCCAGACTATTCTCTTTACTACTGCTATAACCAGCTTTCTACAACAGCAAACTGTGTCACTTCCACATCTACAAAACAAAATAAAAACCCAAACTCCTTGTATGGCATATGAGACCATTAACAACTTGTTCCCATTCTACCTTGATTCTAGTCTGATTTCCTAATTTTCTTTTGTACTCTTTTGACAGATCAAATTTCATCCTTCTCCTTAAACACACTATACCCTTTCATTTTTAATAATCTAGAATAAATAGAAACTCAGTCCAGCCTGCTTTATTTTTATGATCACCCTTATACTATTTAAAGCCATTAGCTAAACCTGTACAGAAGTAATGAGCAAACGAACCATCAGAAGATACAGTCAACTCTCAATTAGCTTATTGTCATATTCTTATTAACCTGGTCAGCGTAGACTAAATGGAAAAGTGAGTAAAATATTTCAACTGCTTGCTGAGCTTCTTCCTTACCGTAAATTAATGTTAAAAGTCTTCAGTTGCAGATTTATTATCCTCCTTTTGATTGACAGACACAAAGAGAACTATAATTCAAATTTCTTCACATCTACCCTTTTCCTTCATCTTTTACACCTCCCTTTCCCATTTCTGTTGTTTCTCCTCTTGTACTTTCCTCCCCCTGCTACTTAAGTCTTCCTAGTACCCTCTTTGTCCATCCTTTACAAGAACATCAGTATTCCTCTATAATTCTTGGGAGAGCACCTAAAATCTTATGAAGTACTTTCACATATACTTACTCACTTGATTCTTGCAACCTCATCAACAAATATCAAGGGTGTGTGTGTGTGTGTGTGTGTGTGTGGTGTTAAAAGGAAACAAAGAAACCTCATTTAGAATGGAGCCAGGAGGCCAGCAGGGGGAGCTCTCACACTCTATCACTTTTGTCAATTGCAGACCCAACACGAAGAAAGGTACCTTGCAAGTCACTACTCCTTTAGCTACTACTTTACTATCCCAGCAGGAAGGGCAACAGCCCAGCCAATGCGACTGTCACAACTCAGCCAATGAAAGCCACTATACTTCCAACTGCTAGTTTAACCCAATGAACTTTTTGTTTATAACAGCCCTCCCATTTTCCCCCTTTCCTCTGTGAGAGAGAGGTCCTCTCCTTTGTTCTCTAGACTTGCTTGTGGTTTTGCCACAGCTTGCTTGTTTGGAATTGCAATTCTCTATTTCCAGGTAAACCCATTTTTTGCTGGTAAAATAGCTAGCAGTTTCATTTCTAAGGTTAACAATATACAGCAGATGCTGCTCATCTAAGTAAAATTTAAGATACTTTCTTATATTTTAACTTGTTTGAGGAAACTGCAGTTCAAAAAAGTTATTATTCATCTAACATACTGCTATTACCTCTGCCTAGAACTCCACAATCCCTCTTCACCTGCTCATCTCTCAAGAGACATCTCAAGCCTTCCCCTACTCCCAGAGCAAGTGTATTACACCTATTTCAATGCTATCCTAATGTTTTTCACACCACTTATTTCATACCACTGGAAGAATCCAGTATCTGGACTCTTTTTTTTTTTTTAAAGATTATATTTATTTATTTGACAGAGATAGAGACAGCCAGCAAGAGAGGGAACACAAGCAGGGGGAGTGGGAGAGGAAGAAGGAGGCTCATGGCGGAGGAGCCTGATGTGGGGCTCGATCCCATAACGCAGGGATCATGCCCTGAGCCGAAGGCAGACGCTTAACCGCTGTGCCATCCAGACGCCCCCAGTATCTGGACTCTTAACTCTAGTGTTGTTTTTACCAAACAAGATTTTTCTTATTGACTGTTACCTTATTAATGCCCATTAATGATCCAACATTTTATAGTGAAGAGGAGAAACATTATATGGATGGCCTGTGCTATTTTCCAATCTCTAGGGTAAAACTGTACACCAAAAGATCCCTTACCTTTCCTTAAAAATCAGGAATTTAAGGAATAGCTCCAAATCCTCTCCAAATATATAGATATGATCTCTCCTGGTAATGGCATCCAAAGCTGCCACAACAAAGAAGAAAAACGGCATTTCATAAACCCTAAATTAAATCATTATAAGTTTTAAAAGATGCCTGTTAATGTCTTGGGAAACATTTAGGATTAACAATCAAAAGATGGGGGCCTTAGTCCCTACTCCATCACATATTGGGTAACTTGGGAAAGTCGCTTAACCTCCCTGAGTCAAATTTCCATTTTTGAGAAAGTTGGACAATGCCACTTACCTTTCAGAATTGTTCAGAGAATTCAATGAAAAAAAAAAAATGACTGCAAATCACTTAGCCTAGAACACAATAAAGTAAAAAAAAAAAAAAAAAAAGAAAGAAAAAGGTAATCTCTTTTATAATTATTTCCATGTACATCATTTTTGTCTTCAGAACTATGCCCAAGAACCCTCAACACATTCCAGGACTCTGTGGCCCAGCAACGACTACAATAAATGCCCTCGAAGAAGCTATCTCCATGACTTCTGGATCCCCTTCCTGGGTCACAACTCAGGTCCTGTAAATATAATTTGGAGTGTCTTCTCCTAAATGCATTATCTTGTTCTCTGCCACACGGAAACTCATCAAAGGATGCTCCTGTAGCTTCTCCTTGTTGGCCTGGCTGTCAACTACCTGGAACAGCACACAGAGTCAGCTGCAAATCTGGCAACTTTCACTGCCAGTCTGTCTTTTAAATCATTTATAAAAAAAGAAAAAAAAAAGGTTAAGTAAAATTGGTCCCAGCACTGATCACCTGAAGGGTAATTAGGCTGGACTATTTCCTCATGTTAATAACCAAAGTCAAAGACTAAGTAATTAGATAAATAAGCTCCCCTTTGGCTATCTGAATATTTTAACCCCTTCCCCCCAATAGATTTTATTTAATGTTTTAGTAAGTTTATTCTTCAGCTTTGGAATATTTCACCTGTTTTCCTTATACAAAGACACACTAATCTGGAGAACCCAGGGTCTACATTAGGGCTAAACTCCTACAAAATCCTGGTTTTCCTCCAAATTTCTCTCTTTCCGACCTCAAATTCTTAACTCCCCTTCCTCTGACTACCCACTATATATGAAGGCTTGAAGTTCAGTTCCCAAATCATTCCTGTGCCATCATTCTACCTTTCATGTTCCATTTTAAGTACATATACATTATTTAAGTAAGCTTCTATCCTTTTTAATTGCTTGAAATACAGTATATCAATACTTGATTACCACCTCGAACTGTAGAATCTTGCCCGGAAGAGAAAGACTGGATATTATTCCTGGTATAGGAGTCGTCAAATAAAATAAAGAAGTCGTATTTGCAGACAATCCCAGAACAATAAGCCTATTTCAAAAATATTTTTTTTCAAAATTATCTCCCTCACTGTTTATTATTAGCTTCGATAGATTATTGTATGACATCTCATCAAAGCAAAGGTAAATCTAATTTTGGTGTTAAACATCACATAAGCAAAAGGCTTAGAGAAACTGTGGAAATATATTCTTACTCTACTGTACTTGGCAATAAGTGTCATTACGATTATGGTCTCTCTCAAGTTATTCCTTAGGATTTTTCACCTAAAGGCAGGTAACTAATTCTCAATTAAACTACTCAGATGTAAATTTACCCAACATTAACATGAATCAACAGTCCAACCCGTTACCCTTCAAGATTACTTCTGCTCTAACCAGATTCAAAAGCCCTCTCTCTATTACCCCCTAAAAAGTAAGACAGTTGGCTAACTCAGAAAAAGAATTTATTGAGTAAGGAAAATGATTCGTATTTTCCTTTGGGCATTCTCTAACATCTACATTGAAGCTAAGAAAGTAGTTTTCATGGTCCATACCTACTCAGTCCTTGTAGCCATTAATTTTCAATATGAATAACTGGCAATTCACAATGCCATAATTATTTTTAAACCTATTAAAAAACTGCAACTTAATGAAAAATTGAGCAATAATTGGTTATATTTTATTATAACATGGTATTTCTAAAGACTCTTGAAACCATACTTAAATATTTTATTCGCATAATTAGATTATGTAATGATTGAAAGAAAAGATCTGCATGTCTAAGTTCTACAAAATTCTTATAAGCATTTCATGATTCCAAAAATGACCAATTTTAAATTGTAATAGTTTCGTAATCTTTGTTATAATAGTTAATCAAAAGAAGAATAAGAGTTGGTCACTCTCAAACATTAAAATTCTGTATCAGTGAAAGAAAAATATGATCCTGAAAGCTTCTGATAGCTCCGTGTAATGCTTACTTCAGATTAAAGGGATGATCCATGTATTTATCACCTGAAGTACCTACAAAGAGAATGCCTGCCTGAGATCTAAAACAAAATAGCACGAATCTATAACTAACATAAAAATGCTTTTGAGCTACACTTGTTTCTGATTTTACTTTCTAACCTGTAAAACAGACTCAATTCAATGAAACTCTAAAAATAAGGGTAATTAAAAATATGTGATACACATTTTTTAAATCATTGAAATTAATGTTTAAAAAGAGCATAAAAAATTACAGTTGTATGACAGTAAGAAGTTACATGTTGTGACAGTAGGTAAAGGTGCATGAGAACCAAAGTTAAGGCAGAAGAGCTATTATAAAAGCAACAGAAGAAACTGATAAGGCAGAACCAAAGAACACGTAGGAAAAGTCCACCACTGTCATTTAAAAAACATCTGCTAAACCACATGTTCATACACTAATTAGACCTGGGTTACAGCAAAGTAAAAAGAACAAAATGTTACAAAATTGGAATTACACAAATTTTATCAATAAACCCTAACAGTATAATGAATGCAGTCATCAAAACAATCACTTAATAAAAAACAAGGTTCAAGGATATTCTCATGGCTTCACCAACAGAAAGGGATTGTAATGAATAACATCTTACAAATTCCTGATTTCCTCACCTAAGCTTACCCAGTAAGCCTTTGGAACTCACTGCATTTTCACTCGAATACCTGCAAATCAATTACTGACATTTTGATTCTAGAATAATGTCATTGCAACAAGGGTCTCCAGATGACATTCATAAAAACAGATGCACTCACTCTAACTTGATATGCACACCTAATTGAAGGCCCAAGATGAACAGAGAAAGCAGAAAACAAACATGAGGGCATCATCTGCACTAAGAGCCTTGTAATAAGACAGGCTACTATGTGATCATGTATTTATGTAGGAATTTGTTGTAGCCTCAAAGTGACTTCATTAATAGCAAAGAAACAAATGGGCACACAAGTGTCTGTACACAACTAATGAGCCATAGAGAATAGGGTCCAATATCTGTTGCACATTTACTGTGTGCTAAGGAAAGAAACACTTTGAATCCTCACCACTCTCCTATGAGATAGGTACTTTTATCACCCTCACTCTACAGATGAGGAAACCTAAGTACACAGTAGTTAAATCACTTGCCAGACATCATAATGTTATTAAGTGGCTGAGATATGAAGTCAGTCGTTCTGTTACAACTATGATAGAAATTATGTTTTCATAATTATCATGTAATTCTACTACTGCTTATTTTTAAAGGTTCCAAACCCATTTTAACATAACAAAACTCACACACTTACTGAGAATAATAATTTTCATATAATTTACTTTGAAAATACAGAAGCCTTTGGATTCTGAAGGTCTTGTAAGCAATTAATTTTTAGCATAAAAATGACAGAACACTAGCCTGCTTTAAGCTCATCTAATATTTTAATCTAGATGGCATGACAGTTTGTCTCTTTCCAATGACAGAGAAATATCAGCACTTCCACTAACAATGAAGTATATTGTTTAAAACTTTTCAATAAAAGCTCATCCAGTTTTGCATCATTTCATGTATAAACGTAGTCAACTCAAACTTCCCAATCCTTAGAAGAGAACATCACCACAAATACTCCAAAAACCATTTATAATTGGCACTGCAACCCTTTAGAAATAAACAACGTGAACGTGATAATGTAGAAAAACCCTGGACTAGAGTCCAGAGACCTGCCCACCGATCCTGGCTCTGTCACTAACTAGCAATTTAGTCCCTTCCACTGCTCTGGTGCTCGGTTTCCTGATGCAAAATAATCATCTCCATGGCCTACTCTCCCAGCTCTAACACAAATGTGACTCTTGGACATACATCTTTTTTCCAAGCTTTCCATTCTCATTCTATTTAGTTATTATCATTACTTTGCAGGCATTAAACATTATTTTTCCTCGGTTCTACAAAAGGAGAAAACAGCCCATTCTTAACTAAGGTGATAAGGGAAAGCCTTCAGGACCACTAGTTTACCATAGATGAGTCTCAAGGCGAATAATGTAGAAGCTATTATAATGCTAAAAGGTGTTAGGTTTCAATATTTTAGGCTACTGTTTTGTGTGCCAGTACATTCTCCCTAAGGACAAATAGTAAAATTCAAGGACAATAGGGAGGAAAAAAATGTAATTATCCATCAGTTACTGAAAAACTAGAAAGGTGCCAAATGAAAATATTAGTACTTTTTTGCAGAACATTTTTCTCTGATGAATTACATTACAGGGCAACATATCCTCTACAAATTTTCTCAAATATGGTTAAGTACGCCCTTAAAAAAAAAAAAAAGGCTTCCCTTTTTTAAATTGTGAGGAATTAGTAAGGTAACAGATATATGATTAAGAAAATATTTAAAAGATGAAAAGATCTTGCTGTGCAATTCTTAGCTTCCTCTTCTCAGTCACATGAAGAACCTTAAAGGGGTGCCAGAGGTAGAATTTGTGGACTGCAACAGCCTGACCCCGGTATGCATTTCTGAGTTCCTAACCCATTCTCAAAAGTTATGCAAATACAAGATTATTAAAATTAAACTAAGCATCTGACATTAACATTCAACTGTTAGAAAGCTCAACTACTTTCTAGAGCTGCTACCTTACCAGCATCTTCCCAATACGAGACTTAAAGTTGATCTTGTAAAGAAACAATTAAAAGCAAGGGAAAGAAAGCATGCGAATTACCTAATAATCTTGTAAAACAAAAGTAAGTAGCAAATTCTAATACCAGTCAGTCCACTCTAAATGTTAAATCAGGAAGAAGTAAGACAGCCGCAGCTATAGATTGAGAGAACTGAAGAAAGGCTGGCTATTTAGCAGATGTAGAGGCGGCTACAAGAATTTCAAGGTACAGTTAGGAGCATTTCCAGCAAAACTAGTAACTGGTAAAACACCATCAAACATGTACATACATTTTAAAATAAAGGATAACTGACAAGTTCCAGCAGCAAGCCTCGTCTTGGTTGGAATGCCAAAATAAAATGTCAAAAATCACATCGAGAATCCAATCCCCCAGTCTTTCAAAGTTCGGAACCAAACCGACATGAGTACTTAAACTGCTTCTTAGCATCCTTCTTTGAATGCAACTCCCTCTCCAGAAAGTCAGTTCGTTTGGCTACTTGAATGCCCAAATCCCAGCACCAAAGAATTCTAGGAGTCCAAGTAGTTACAGAAGGGTCTTCCAGCGGACGCCTGCGCATCCCTTTCCACCTCGGGTTAAACCTCCGGAGGTGCCCCGGTCACTTCCCCATCCAAGCTCCCCGGTTCTCACATCTCCCTGTAGACCGCTTCTTGTCGACCTTGAAGACCCCCGGATCAAGCTTCAGAGCCCAAGTGACTTAGCCGGTTGGCCCCTTCCCCGCAGCGCGCGTTAACTGTCCCCACGGTCTCCGGTGGCCTCCCTCCGACCCCTATCACGAACGCCCTCCTACTGGCTCTGAACGACCCCCTTCCCTTTAGGAGCCCCACGTCCCTCCAACCAGAAAAATAATTCCTCAGAAATGCACTGACAGCCTACTAAGCGCAAGCCCCCACTACGCGCAGAGCAGTCTGCACAGGGCTCGCGGCCCGGACTCGCCGACCCCCGCCCGCCGTCTCCTCCCGGCCGGAGGGCCGGCGCTGCCTCTGCCCGGGGTGTGGAGGCGACGGCCGGAGGCGGAGTGCGCCGGGCGCGGGCACCGGAGGACCGGCAGGCGGCCGCTAACGGCTGTGCGGGGGCCCGGGAACGGGCGCTGGCTGGGCCGGGCGCGGGCCGCGGGGACACTCACCGGTCGGGGCGCGCGGGGCGGCCTCATCCAGGGGCACCTGCGGCCAGGCGGACGGGCCCGGACGGCGCAGTCACCGAGAGGGCGAGTCCGCCCGCTCGCCCGCCGGTCCCGTCCCGTCCCCTCCGACTGCCCGATCGAGCGCAGTCTCGTTTCCTCTGGACGGAGCCCGGGGACCCCAGCTCTGCCGGATGCCCCCGCCAGGCCCCCACCCCCTTCCCCGGCCGCCTCCCCCCTTCACCCTTTCCCCTCCCCCCTCCCCCCAACCCCCACCGGAATGGAAAATACCTCCCGGGGCGGGGGGCGGCGGGGGCACGCCTCTCTGAAGGGCAGCCTACCGTGACCAATAGCAGGCGGGGCTCTGGAGGGGCGGGATTCTTAGCGGCCAATCCGGAGGCGTGTAGGTGAAGGCCGAAGTAGGGAGGCAGGGAGCGAGAGGGGGGTGGCCGGGGAGTCAGGGAGGTCCGGCCGCTCGGGTGCGCGCTGTGCGCGGCTGCCATTTTGGAGTCGGGCAGCTGAGACGGCGGCCGGGTCCGGCCCGGGGGAAAGGGAGGAGCCAGTCAGGTAGGAAAGAGGCTGTCACGTGGGATGGAGGGGCGGGGTAAAACGGGCTGTAGCCGGAGGGGAGGGGTCGGAGGCGGCTAGTCACGGGGGCTGAGGGGGGTCACGTGGTGGGAGAAGGGCCAGCAGTGGGCTTGGGGGCGGAAGGTCAACTTGAGGTGGGAGAAGGAAGATAGCTTTGTCCCTGGTTTCAACTCTTCCAGGGAAAAGGAAAGGAAAAATGATGAATGGAGGGTGTGAGTGCCGGGTCGGAAAATGTGAATGAGTCTCCCTAGCTCCTTCCAGCATGGAGCCACCCAGTCACTAAATTCCAAGATGCACGGGAAACTGGGCACTTCTTTTAATTCAAGTAGTCCCATTCCTACTCCCTGCTGTCACAAACATGACTCACAGATCTGTTGGAGGGGTGATTGTCCTCCACTTTCTGCCTGCACTTTATGTGGAAGGGCCCCCGCCCTAGAAATGGCTGAAAGGGTAGAAGCATAGTTGAGGCATTGTGACGCCAGCAGGACTCTTTACATCTGGCGTTTTAGAAACTGTGTCGTCATTCACAAATTTCCTGGCCACTTCTGTGTTGGACATACCATTATCGTGTTCCAACGCCTCCAAACTAAACAAAAACAAAACAAAACAAAAACAACTTGCCCGTAAGCCCCTGCCTAGTGCTCATCTTTATTTCAATTCAGGCTAAATTATATTCCCTTTTAACTGAAAGTGCTCCTCTTAAGGCTACCGGTGACATCCATGTGACCAAGTTCAAGGGTCACTTTTTAATTCTTATTTGATCTTAGTGCAGTAAACTCTATGGACTACATCCCTCTTTAAGCTTTTTCTCCTCCCCAGGGCACTCCTCACCCCAGTTTCCCTGAGACTAGAAACGCTGAGATTGTTAATCTTAATAAATCTGTTATCTATTGGCTCATAAAGAGAGTTCCAAGGACTGATACCCAGTCTTCTCCTCAGTAGGTACATAGTCATTCTGCACACTAGGTGATCTAACCACTTTGGTGGCTTAGGGTACCTTTAATGAGGTTCAGATCTGCATATGTAAGTGGTTTTGGACATCTCCATTTGAACCTCATTATAACCTATCCAAATCAGAACTCAAATAGCTCAAAAGGCTGCAAAACTTGCTCTTTCTCCTCTGCTCCTTATCTTCTTTGATAATATCACCATCCACTCACCCAAATCCAGAACCAGGAACCTGGGTCTAATCCTCCATGCTTCTCCTTCACTGCTGTAAATACCACCCTTACCCTTTCTAACTTTGTCATGTTGGTTATATTTACTAGGTGCCCTTTCCTCTCCATTTCTACATCCACTGCCTCACCTGGGTCACTTATTCATTAAGTCATTGAACACTATATTATGTTCCAGGCATTGTTTGAGAGCTCAGAATATACTGGTGAACCAAAGTGACAAGGTTCCTGAATGCAGTGAGATAAACAGTGTATGGGCAAACTAATAAATGAACAAGATAATTTAGGAGGTAATAAGTGCTCTGAAGCCAAAACAAAAAACAAAAACAAAACAGGGAAACCTGTAAAAACCTTCTAAATTGTTGCCTATCTCTTCACCTCAAGTCCTCCCCACTCTCACCCCATATCTTCTCATTCTTCTTTTTATTCTTGAAGAGGGAATGCCCTGAGCCTTTCACCTGGACTCTTAATTTCATTCCCGTTCATCTGCCATGACTTCCCTCTATATTACAGCTGCCTGAATATGCATCCCTCAACTAGAAGATAAGCTACTTTGAGGGCAGGGATCGTGCCTTACACGTCTTTGTGCCTCCACAGTGCCTTGGCTCATAATAGGTACTCACAAAATGAGTGTTAAATGGTGACTTCCCTGACACCTGAATCAGGCTGCCACAAAAGCATCTCCAGCGCAATCAGAATGGGAAGGTCAGTGAACTTAGCTACTAGAGTGTAGTGATAGTAGTACCTCACGGCAGGGCTGGGGTTATGAATGAGGTCACTCCCTTAGGTCCCTTTCAGGCCTGGGCTTCCACGATGCTGTGCCCGGTGAGTGGCAGTATTTGCTTCATAAACACTATTTTATTTGACAGTGCCAAGTGCATGTAGGCAGTTTAAAAGTACTCTTTGTTTCTGATGACGAGCTTTAAACCCAGAGCATTCTGGGTAAATTGCCAGGATAGGCCCTGCAGGAGAAGGTTGCAGTTGCCACTTCACTTTGTATTTCCAGGCCCTTGGGTATTGCACCCCAACAGGGAGCGAGATATTGCCAGTTCTGTCATAGTCATTGTAATTAAATCCAAGTTCTGGCAAAGGGCAGTGCGTAATTATGAAGTATTATTATGGTTTTTATCATTATTAGGCACCCAGCTGCCCAGCCCAGGAAACCACAGTAGTAAAACACTGAGAAGCCAAGCTCCTCTCCCAGCTGGCAAGAATCAAGACCAGGTGTATTGGCACATAGTCTTGCAGCTCCACTCATCAAGATGAGACCTTCTGTCCCCTCTTTTTGGCAAGATAAAAATTTAAATGAATGGAAAGAGGAAATGTGAAGAAGGACCTTTGCCACCACCTCTGAATCAAATTCCTTTCTTCCCATCTCACCAGAATGGTCTCATCTATGATTTATTGTGTAAATCTTTTTCAACTTTATCTTTGACCTGTCAGCTTCCTAAACATCATTCCCCAAGGTCTACTGAGGATGTATTAGTTAGGGTGGGATATAGAGAGCAGAAAACTTTTACTGTCAAGAAATTTATGATATGGACTAACTAATTCAGAAAGTATAGTCAGACCTGACAAGACATCTGCCTTTTATTGAGCACCTATTCAACACCATACTCAGTACTTTCACATATGCTATCTGACTTAATTCCTACCACCTCACAAAGTGGATTTTATTTTTTTTTTATTTTTTATTTTTTAAAGATTTTTATTTATTTATTTGACAGAGATAGAGACAGCCAGCGAGAGAGGGAACACAAGCAGGGGGAGTGGGAGAGGAAGAAGCAGGCTCATAGCAGAGGAGCCTGATGTGGGGCTCGATCCCATAACGCCAGGATCACGCCCTGAGCCGAAGGCAGACGCTTAACCGCTGTGCCACCCAGGCGCCCCACAAAGTGGATTTTATTATCCTCATTTTCTTCAAGGTCTCAAGACTTGGTAGATAACAGAACTGAGATTCCAACATAAATATACAGATTTGGTGGTTGTATGCTCATGATGGATGTGTCCACACTGGCAGATGAATGTAGGTGTCAGACTTCACCTCTTTCTACTGAATTAAAAATGGGTATTTTGTACAAAGTAGATTTTAAGCTGAGCACTGAAAGGACAATTCAGAAGTGATGCTGAGAGAATGGTGCCAAATGAGGAAGCCAAATTGGCTATAAGCCTAAAACCAATCAATAAGGACAGATTTCTTGTTCAGCAATGTCATATTATATTCTTCAAGTACCTTTATTGTCTCAGCTACTCCAATGCAGAAGTCACCCCAGGTGGTACAGGGTGGGCTGATGATGGAGGAGGGTGATTTAGGGAGGGAATATGGTTTTGAATGGAGAACTCCCAAATGGCCCGTAAACTGGCACATCTAGCACTGGCTTCTGAAACAGCCAAAACCATGGCAGCTTTCCCTGCTGCCAGTCACTTGTTTTTAACTGATATGTGTAGAACAATTTTCCATTCTCTTCTTTTTTTCTAAAACAATTGATTAACAATTTTTTAAAAATATTTATTTATTTGAGAGAGAGAGAGCATGAGGTGGGGACAGAGGCAGAAGGAGAGGGAGAAGCAGACAAAGCAGACTCCCCACTTAGTAGGGAGCCCAATGCTGGGCTCAGTCACAGGACCCTAAGATCATGACCTGAGCCGAAGGCAGATGCTTAACTGGCTGAGCCACCCAGGCGCCTCTGATGAACAATTTTAAAGACAATTTGTTTAGAACTTACTACGTTGTACAAGGCAGTTCACTTTTATTTTTAGTGGTTTTTTTAAGGGATTTAAGATTCAACAAAATGCACTCATTTTAAGTGTACAGTCTGATCTGTTTTGAGACATGTATGCCCTCGTAACCACTAACATAATTGTGAAATAGAAATTTCCGTCACCCCGAAAAAAGTTCCTTTGTGCCCCTTTTGCATAGGAATTTTAATACAAATTTATTTTAATGACTCCAAAATTTAGATCTCCAGTCAACCTTGCTTTCAAAGTCTGGGCCCATATTTTCAGCTACCTGCTTGACATACCCACCTGGGTGCTGCAAACAGACACCTCAAACCAAGCATGACTGAAAGGTGAAGCAGACGGTGCTTTATCTTTGCTACAAGAAAACCCCTGCCTCCAATTCCCTTCTGAAATCACGTTTCTGTATTCTTCAATTTGGTTGAGATAATCATCATCTACCAAGTCATATAAGCTAGAAATTTTTAAAAATAATCTTTGCTTCTCCCTCTCTTACACCTCCCCAGAAGTGAGTCTTCTTCACACAAACATTTTTAAATCAGCCCTTTGCATTTCCAGTATCCTCATTCAGACACTTACCTTGCTTGCACGATCACCAAAAAAACAAAACCAAAAAAAAAGCTCCTAACTTGTTTCTTCATGCTCCAATTCATCCACCAATCTGCCACTTTAATTTTCTTTTGAAAACCCAGATCTGACTCTTTCAATCCTTTGCTTTCAGAGACTGCCCAACTGCTTAAAAATGGCACTGAAAATCTTTCATGGTATGGCCCAACCTCCCCATCTGGACTCCTCTGCTCCCTGCCATGTAGAGCAGACTATCCATTTTCATCCCTCTGTGCTTTTCATCAGATATCGATCTGAAATGTGCCTCCTACTCCACCTGAAAACTCTTCCTGCCGTTTCACAGCCCTATTTGTAAGACTTTTCTTCTTGAAGCCTTCCCAGCCCTCTCCAGATACACAGTCTCTCTCCGCTACGCTCTGCTCTCTCTGCCCATACCATGTTGCACATACAGTTATCACACTGAATAGACATAGTGGTGAAATGGAACAGGAGAGCTGAGTCAGAAGATCTGAGTCTAACTTAAAAATCTCATTCATCGCTTGCTGTGTTAGCCAAAGCAAATGACATAACTTCTCTGAGCCTCAGTTCTTTAATCTATGAGATGGTACTAACAATAGCTATAATACTACCCTACCTCATAGGACTCTTGTGGTGATCGAACAAGTAATTATAAATGTGAACACAGTCTGCAGTATACAGATATTAGATGTTATCATTACAAAGCTGTATCTTCTGATAGATTTTGAGCTTCTTGAGTGCAAAACCAACATCTGGCCATCCGCCGGACACAGTGCCTGGGCCTACTCCTTGCCTAGATTGGTTTATGACAGAAGTTATCATTTTTGGTAGGATCATCTTCTCTCAATTAACTCTCTTAATACTATTTTCTATTATGTTTCTTCAAAAGCCAATCATGACATCCTCACTTCTTTTTATAATTGCTTATTGCCTTTTCAATTAAATAGCTACATTAAAATGTCTCTAAGGAAATACTATATATAAGGAAATAAATACTCTATCCATGATTAATTTTAAGCACCTTCATTTATTTGACAAAACCTTTTTAGAGCCATTATGTGCCCAGCCCTGTTCTAAGCCCTGGCCATACAGTGGCAAACAAGAAACTTCACAGAACTTACGTTATTGTGGGGGCAGTAAGCACAAAGCAGCAAGTAAAAATGTTCATCTATACAGCTAAAGGTGCTACAAATAGAGCAACATGGAGGGCGGGGCGGATGTAACTGGAGTGGTCAGGGGCAGCCTCTCAGAAAGCGCTGTAGAGCGTCAGTGATGACACGAGGCAAGCACACAAGAAGGCGGGGTAGCCTTGTGGGCGGAAGGAAGATCACAGACGGAGACCCCGAGACAGGAGCAGACCGAGTGGATACAAAGAACTGAAAGGTGGTCTGTGTGGAGTGGAGGAAGTGAAGGGCAGTGGTATGAGGCTAAGTCAAAGAAGCAGACTGGGCAGATCTTGTAGGGCTTGGAAGGTCAGGTAAAAAGTTCAATGTTTATTCTAATTGTAATAGGAAACCACTGAAGGGTTTTAAGCAGGAGTGTGATATAATTTGATTTGGGTTCTTTTTTTTTTTTTAAGATTTTATTTATCTGTGAGAGAGAGAGAGAGAGAGAGAGGGAGAAAGTACCCAAGCAGAGGGAGTAGCGGGCAGAGGGAGAAGCAGGCACCCTGCCTAGCAAGGAGCCCCATGTGGGACTCAGTCCCAGGACCCTGGGATCATGACCTGAGCTGAAAGCAGACACTTAACCGACTGAGCCACCCAGGTGTCCCTGATTTGGTTTTTAAAAGATCATTCTAACTGCATACGGAGAATATATTCTGGGGGCAGTAGGAGAGCAGATTAGAAGGTAAGACTGGTTGTTTTGGGCAAGACCAGAGATGTTGGTGGTCTGAATTAGGGTGGTGCCAAGGACGGTAAAGAGTAGTAGGTTTGGAATGTGTTTGGCAGTAGGACTAACAGGGACTGACTGATAGATTTAATGACAGTGAGGGAAAGACATTAAAGAGGGCTCAGGATTATGGTCTAAGCCATTACGTGGATAAAAGTTCAGTTTACTGAGTTCACCCAGTACCTGTGAAGGCTTTGTGCTAGGCTCTGAGAATACAAAGGTCATTGAATATGACTGAGTCTTTGAGTCCTTGGCCTCAAAAGCTCACAGTCAAGTGGGCAGGACTGCCTCCTACCCTGGTGACTTCTGTAGGAGGTTTTTGTTTTTTGGGTTTTTTAAAAAATTAATTAATTTATTTATTTAGAGAGTGAGGGGGTGGTGGTGGGAAGGGAGAGGGAAAATCTCAAGCAGACCCCACGCTGAGCGCAAAGCCCAATGCGGGGCTCCATCTCCGGACCCTGAGATCATGACCTGAGCAGAAATCAAGAGTTGGACACTTAACCAACTGAGCCAGCCAGGCGCCCCTGCTGTAGGAGGTTTTAAGCACAATTACAGAGCTACGTATGGGTTATGAGAGCATCAAGAAGGATTCCCTAGCCCAGTCTAGCCAAACAAACCAGGAGTCCTGCCTTCTTAGGAAGATAACTAGGAGACTTTCTCAACACCTGTGAAATGGGTGCAGTAATCCACACTCTAGTTTAACTTAACTCTTTATAAATAAAGTATAATAGCTGCCAGCAGCATCTTCCAGGGTCTCTGATTTGTTACTTCTTTTGAGAGGAAAGGGTCACCTGGGTAGCTCAGTCGGATAAGCGTCTGCCTTCTTCTCAGGTCATGATCCCAGGGTCCTGGGATCGATTCCCACATCCCTTTCCCTCTGCCACCACTCCCCTTGCTTGTGCACTCTCTGTCTGTCAAATAAAAAAAATCTTTCAAAAAAAATAAGAGGAGAGGAAAGAAAGCTATGGAGAAAGAGTCAGGATGGACACAGAGGCGAGGTGCTCAGCTAATACAAATGGAAGTCAGTAAGGTCTGGGCTTCCGCTGCAGCCCTCTGCTCAAAACCTACCAACAGTGTGCCCTTGGTTGAGGATGGATTCAGGGTGTTTTGTTTTGATTCACTTTAACTGCAGCTGCAACTTTTATGAAATTACCATATGACTCCTGAATGACTTCTCTCAAGCTTTGTTTCTTTTTGATATTTATTTAATAACTTCTGTTTGATCAGCTGATATATTCACATTTCAAAAATCCAAATAAGAAAGGATATAATAAAAAGTCTTATCTTTTCCTGCTCCTTCACCCAGTTCTCTACCCCACCCACCCGGATAAGTAGAGATAATTATACTGATTTTTTTCTATGTATCCTTCTAGCGTTTCTTCACACAGATACGAGCAGTTCTTATATTTCTTCTCTTCCCACTTCTTACACAAGAGGTGGCCTACTTTATCCCCTGATCTGGATCTTGTTTTTCCCTCTAACAATGTAGATCTTTCCTATCAGTCCTAGGAAAGCTTCCTTATTCTTTTAAACAGCTGATAGCGTTACACTGCAGGATCTGCCATAGTTCATTTAACTATTCCTCTATTGATGAATCCTTGGGCTGTGTCCAGTCTTTGCTGCTTATTACAAACAATCCTATAGTGTATAACCCAACACATATGTCTGCAGGTATAGCCTTAGGATAAATCCTCAGGAGTCTTACAAATACTTTAATAAAATCTTCTAAGAGAATGTTCTGAGATAGTGTGACTAAGTTTCCAAATTAGAACCTCGGCTTTCCAGGCATTAACTTTCACATTGCATCAAGAGTAGTTCTTCATTTTTCAGCCTGTCCATTATGCCTTTATATTTTTTCCAATAAGGAATTTAAAAAATATTTAATCTGCCTGTCCTGCAACCAACCATAGTTGGCATGCTGTTTTAAAAAAGAAGAAAAAATAGACTAAAATGCAGTGGAAGCATGTTCCAGTTAGTGAATTGCAAGCTCTAGAAAATACTCGGTTTTTCTTCACTCAACATATACAAGCATCTCTAGAGTGAAGTCTCAGATAGGGATGATGGGTTAGAAGGTGAGGACTGTAGGGTGTACCCTACAGGGTGTACAGCCAGCTCTTAGTGCTACCCCAGCCTCAGGGCCAAATACTCCTTGGCCATTTTCCTTAGCATCTCTTTTCATTTCTCTCAGTAAGTCTTCATTTTCCCATAGTTGCTTCTGGAAAGCAGGTTTATAGTTTTGGTGAAACAGGTAGGCTTTGGTAAATGTGCTTTAGAACTAGGCCATGTAAAGTAAGTATGCTATTTTTATACTACCCCCCTCCAAAGACTTTTTCTTTTTTATTAGATTCCAGGTATATAAGACCAGGATGGAAAAATTCTAGGGTATTTAATTTACATGAGATTGTTGGGAAAACATTTACAGATGCAGAAATATGCACAAGTGATGTGGCAGTGAGACCTGCCATTTAAAAAAACACACATCTGTATCTATATCTATATCTATCTATATCTGAAGAAGCTAGCCCAGCCATATTACTGTCATTATCAGAAAATAAAATTATCTTTCCACATAGTACTTCTCTTTAGTTTGGCTCCATGTAGGAGAGGTGTTTTGTTTTGTTTTATTTTGGTTTTTTATAATTATAGCATGAGAGAAAGTGTTAAAAATAAACCATGAAGTTGACAAGGTACAGCAAATAGCCATTCAGAAAGCTTTTCTTAGCTCTAAAGCTCTCTTCCTCGGGAACGACAAAAACTACAAATTGTAGAACTGTCTAATCTCTGTAAAGAGTGTCTAGTCCCAGCTCTAGCTGAAATTATCTTACATTTTTTATTAATTTTTTAAAATTAAAAAAATTATTTATTTATTTGACAGAGAGACGGAGAACACAAGCAGAGGGGGCAGCAGGTAGAGGGAGAGGGAGAAGGAGCCCAATGCAGGGCTCGATCCCAGAACCCCAAGATCATGACCAGAGCCAAAGCCAAAGGCAGATGCTTAACCGATTGAGCCACCCAGGTGCCCCTAGCCTACATTTTTTTAATTGTCTCACATAAAGATTCTACAGTCTTTCTTTGGCCATTACTTTTTTTTTTTTCTTCCCCTAAGCTGGTAAGACTTGGACTCTCTCTTTAGGATATAGCCAGAATTATTCCTCCCTCCCCTTCCTTCCCCTCCTTCCCCTCCCTCTCTCCCTTCCCCTCCTCCTTCTTCGCACATTTATTCTTCCATAAGAGAGTTAGAACAATTGTCAATTTTTAAAAACTTCTCTTTGGATTTTGGTTGGCACTGGGCTTTCTAGGTAGACAATTGTATCATCTGTAAGTAATTGTAAATCTTATTCATATTTTTGTTCTTTTTGTATCAGCAGAATTCCTTTTTAAGTGAAAAATAATACTTGCTGAAATTATTTGTTCATCCAATCCCTGAGTATCTGTGGAGAACATCCATTTTGCTGACCATACTCTCATTTCGTTCTGGGAACTATGGTCTTCCCTTACTGTCAGTCCCTGGACTTGGGGAAAAGACTGATGTCTACACCCCCCTGCTTCAGGGGTGAAATGTATGACCTTAGTCTAGGTCATCTAGTATATCCTATTCCTCTGGCCACAGTAATCCATTCTAGACCTACTAGAAAGTTGGTTCTGAATTTGAACCTAGAGGCAAGTACTCAGTGGAGTGTCTCGCATCCATATTGGGTACGTGAAGACAGACGTTGCCTAAGAATGGAGCCAATATTGAAGATGCTGAATTTAGAAATGAAGAGACAGAGATCAAGTCCTAGGTCACCCTGTTTAAGCCCTAGATCAAACTTCACCTGAACCAGATCGTCTAAATAATTCAGTTACATGAACCAATAAATTTACCTTTTTAATTAAGTTAGTTTGGATTACATTTTTCATCTTTGGCATGCAAAAGACTTTTAGTTGATGCAATATCCTCTAACAAAATTAGGCAAATTAAACTCATGTTGTTCCCATGGTTTGACAAATTACATGATTTCCCCAGCTAATTCCCAGACTCCTCTCTTCTTGCACTTGGAGTGACTCTACCGTTGCAGCACACCCGTCTAAATACCAAGCCAGAGTCCTCCTCCCCTTCCCCCAAGGACTCCTCCAGTTCTGTGCTTAAACCCAGCCCACTGGTGAAGTTAAAGAAGGAAGGGAACAGATGGCAACCTGATTCATGTTGCTCTTACGGGGAATTAAGCTAATTTATTTTGGGGGTCAGTTCCCGTTCAGTTTCAGCAGTGAATGAAAGTTGTTTGAATCCATTTCTGGTTCAGGTCTGTAATCATCTGCAGTAATCCAAAGGTCTTCACAAGGGAAAATTATTTGGGGGGGGGGTTAATGTTTGTTCCAGTTTGAAAAAACTATGTAACGTGGAATCAAGTTGCACCTGTCTTATTAGGCCTTCTGTGCTAAAAGAGGTAGCATATGGGCAGGACAGGGAGGCGATTAATAGTATACTTAATACTAAAATAATCAGCCTAGATGGCCTCCATAATAAGCAGTGTTATAAAATCTACTCCTTGGATTTGCTTTTAATTTTGGTTGGCACTGGGCTTTTAATTTTGGTGGCACAGCCCACATCAGAGCACACTTTGAAATATCATATCACATAGTATTGACCAAATTATTAAAATACAGGTTGAAACATTTTTTGAAAACTTTGCTTCCTTTAGAGGAACACATATTTTATAGGTGAAACATTTATGGTCTCTGTTTGAAAATTATTTCTAATTAGTGTGACATTATGTCAGTATCTTAAGGTGCTAAAACTTAGCAGTTTTCTGGAAAAATGTATTGAGGATCTAGGCTCAGCATAGGGAATGTTGTCAGTGGTATTGTAATAGCATTGTGTGGTGACAGGTGATAGCTACACTTGTGGGGAGCATAGCATAATGTATAGACTTGTTAAATCACTGTGTTGCACCCCTGAAACTAATGTAACATTGTGTGTCAACTATACTTCAATTTAAAAAAATGTAGGCTCAGAACATTCACAGGACCATTTTTACATTGCTTCAGGTCATCTAACGCATATATTCTGATAGGAAGCATTGTTTGTTTCATTGCTTCCATTATAAATACATATATATTTATAGGTAATAAATACAAATTAATAAGTAAAATTTCAAGACACAAAATGCTCAGCTTGTTCCAAACTATTTTTTGTTGGTGGGTTGTATGCAAACAGAAAGAATGACAGATGCCATCCATATACTTTATGAAAACACCGCTTGCTTATGCATGTTTAAGGAGGACGTTGGATTTGACAAGGTGCAAAGAGATGTCTTACAGATGGTATACATGAGGCCCATCAGGATAGGTCTTCCCGAACTAATGGAGCTGTAAAAGCAGTTGTCATGTGCACGTCTGTCACACCTGTTCTACAGAGAAATTCCCACTTGTAAATATGGTCTTCAAAATCAGAGCCCAAGGCTGGCTGAGCTTAGCTTAGTTTTCCATTAGTTTGACAGAGACTATGACCACCAAAATGGATTCCATACCTTTTTATGACTCTTCTAAGACTTTTACATTTTCCCTGGCATTGTGTTATTTAAAGTTAAAGATTAAAATTCTCCTACTTGGTCCTTGAAGAAATAACCGTAATTTATCTTATAACATTAAATTCATTGGCAATGTGCTTTGGAGGGAATAAATTTGTGTTCTGCAAAAGGGCTTGGATATACAGAATTTCAATGCCTCAAATGATGTAATTTTCTATAATATTTAGCCTGCCATTTTTAGTTTGGTGTTTGTATAATAGGAGATTTCGAAGAAAAAGCTAAAGAGAGGCTAATTTGCTTGGTAGTGCTTCTGTTCTTTTGTTCTTTTAGAATCTAAAATTAACCAACATCTGCAGTGTCAACAAGGACTCCATATGGCATTCAAGTTTGTACTTTTCCTAAATAATGCATTTGAGGCAATATAATCTGAGAGGAGTTCTGAGGTGATAATGAGTAGAATGCCTCATATTGCATAGCACTTCATAGTTGCAAAATGATTTAACAACTAGGACCTTGTTTGATCCTCACAACAGTGTTAAGAGGTAAGAGGTTCAGGTATTTCTTATTCTTGTTGAACAGATGAGAAGATGGAGGCCCAAAGTATTGAAGAGAAATGGCCATTGTCACAAACCTGGTGAGTAGCAGCATGAGAAGGAAACTCAAGCCATCTGGTATCTGATCGCCCTTTCTACCATATTACTAGGATCAAGTTGTTGACAACCCATTGTTAAAACAGCATGTTTTCAAAATAATAGATCTCACAACAACTCTGTAGGAAAAAAATATAAAAATTACTAGAAACTAAATAACAAACGTGCGTTTGGTTTTCTAGAGTTTAATGGATTTCATTTGTTCAATTAAGTTAACAGATGATTTCCACAGAAGTTTCTCTATTTAACTCTTGTGATTTCCTATTTTACCTACAAAAAAAAAAAAAAGAATTCCCACTAAAATGCTTTTTCTCCTTGTGAAATTATACCTCATAAATCTTTGTCATATCTAGAAAGTCTAAAAACTGTTCCTATAAGAGATGTTACAACTGAGAGTGTTTTCTTCACAGTGATACATTATCATTTAAGTCTACCTGAGTTTTGAAGCATTTCATTTCAATTCAAACTTCTGTGAATTTCTGCAGCACAGCAATCATTTAGGATTTCTGGGATAAGAAAAAAAAGTAGGTTGACGTTAAAGAATGTATTAGAAACATAGCTTGTGACTGAGATACAGGCATAAATTTAGAAGGAACCCATTTTTGAAAGCATAAATAATGTTATTGCCAATCTATACTTTATAGAAATTTCTAGCTATGTAATATTACCATTTCTACTTTAAAATGCAGAGAAATTCGATTGCTTCCATTTCTTGAAAGTTTGAGGCTTAAAAATGATGAATGCTGGCATTCTTGAAGAGGAACACTGTGAGTTTGTAATATCGAAAAGGTACTGGCGTTCTCTTACATTGACAGGCAGATATATTTCCAACAAGTGGAGACACAGGACTGTACTGGCATAAGGAGCAGCCAGCAAGAATTTTAATCAGGATTTGGCTCAGTCTATGCTAGTTCTGACTTCACGAAAGTGCATCTTGAGGAAGCACCTTCTACCAAGCGGAAAGCTGGCAAGATGGAGCATTAGAGGTTGCTGACACCAAAGCAACCAGAGCTCACTCAAAACTTAAAATGTTGTTTCCCCATTAGTTGCTTGGATATGTCTCAAAGAACTACACACAGAAAAGCAAGATTTAAACTTGATATTAGCCAAAACATTCTTGTGACTCTAATCTCCTACCTACTCGATGTCCAGGATTAGTGGAAATACACCAAACATTCTTGAAAAGGTCATCTAACCGAAGTAGAAGAATGTTATCTTTCCATGCATGAGCATACTTGGACATGCGAGCCATGACAAAGAGATACGGGGAGAAAAGGACAAGAGGAACACTATGGAATGTATTTTGCTGGAAACAAGTAATGGGGAGGAATTAGGGGGAGTTGGGGAATTTGGGTAGGAAAGCCTTAGAGAAGGGCGGGTTAAGTCATTGGAGTTGGTAATAACTCCATCTGGCGAGCTGTGGGAATCTGAAGGGAGGGGGCCAAGGGTGCTAGAAGACTGTACTCATGATGGTAGCATTCAGAGTTAATCTGACAATGGAGAGACAGCAGTGCAGAGGCTTGGAGAAGGCCACAGCGTGAGGAAGCGAGGTGCCCAAGGGACCATGAGAACCCCAGCTGCAGTTCTTTTTGCTTATTCAATCAGATCCAGTTTTCTTCCCCCTTCCCATCTCCACACCTCTGCCCACCCCTGGCCACCCCACCCCTGCTGCAAGAAAAGTCTGTGTTGACTGGCCCAAGTTTGTTTCACTGAGTCCTTCTTCACCCAGTGAATGATTTGTGGAGCCTGGGGCTGGTAATCATTACTTAGCAGTGACTTCAGCATGAATCAATCAGTACTGGAATGATCTAACTTTGTTCCCACTCAAGCCCACTCACAACCACAACCTTTTTGTGCTACAGCGAAGTAACATGGTCCCTTGGCTATCTTGCTGCTGATTAATGGACTGTTGGAAGGGTCAGTACAACTCCCACAATAGTCTAGTGCTTTTCTGCCAGATTGGCTTTAAAAAAAAAAAAAAGGCAATTGTTCATGTCAAACCACGTTAGCCAATACCTGTATTGTCTATCTGAATTATAAAGCACAACAGTACATCTCGTTCTCTGCAGCTCATTCTTAGAAGAAAGAATATGAGAAAGTATTAGACCATGCTTGTATCATCCGAGATAGCTGGACAGTCGTGAACACTCCTGCACTGCCCATTGGAACAGGTCCTTTGCACACTGATATAGTCATGATTACTCTCAAAATTAGATGCAATACCACTGTCTCATCCCCTCCTTGCCTAGATGCAGCTGAACAGTGACTCTCAGAGGAGGTGGGAGGACATGGCCTTGCCAGCTGATGCTGAGGATCCAAGACTTAATTACATAAAAATAACTCGTTAACCAGCCCCTCCCAAATCACCCACTCCACGTAAATCATCGCCACAGGAGAAATCGGGTTCCCCAAGGTCACCCTAAGAGTGTCTGTGGACTTTGACTTCCTCCCTCCACAAACACCCTTAGAATGGCCTTTTGAGGCCTTTGTGCTCCTGGGAAGCTGATTTCTCCTGTGTGAAAATATCGAGAGCCAGGAAAAATGGAACACTACATGATTTATCCCCGAATCCCTCATCCTGCTGGATGTGCCCCAGGGTGAGTTATTCTTGCTGTCACAAATAATTCAGCCCTGAGTGGATCAACATGTTTAAAAGAAGTTTCCAAATATGTCTAAAACTCTAGGTGCAGAAACACAAGTGCCAATTAACAAGGGCAATTTCGAATAGAAGAGAGGTTGGAAATTAGAAAAACAAAGAGGCACGGGACATAGCAGAAGAAGCCAGCTCTGGCGGTAACTGGTCCTACGCCCTCAGTCATTATGCCCATGTGTCAGGTTCCTCAACTCCAAAATAGACACTAAGATGAAAGGAATTTGGTGAGAGAAACTTTTGAGAAATGTCAATTTATGTTCTCTCTCTGTATTTTTCCCTTTCCCTCTCCCATTATGTCTGGCTTATGTGTCTTTACTTCAGGAGAGACTTGGGGGTTGGACTTCCAAGCTTTCGTTCCAGATAAACCCACGAGGAGAGGAGAGTTTGAGGTAACTTGTATTTTCCAGACTAAAGAGATCTGTTCTCCCAGAAGCAGTAAGGATGTCATTCTGCTTCTTGGCAGTACCCTTGCTATGTTTGACTTGGGAAGGTGCATCTTTGCTAAGAGCATTTCTAGAAATGCACTTTGGGACTTACTCATGTGGAGTAATGTCGGCAAGGGCCTCCAGAGGTCCTGGTGCCTCTTGAGATGCTTGGTCTCTGCCAGAGCCCTCAGCGAGTGTGTAACAGATACTTCACACCTACCCGAGGTGGATTTCCTGTCCGCCCTACAGCACAGGGGCTCCAAGTTTAAATAGAATTACATACTCTAAAGACTTTAAGGAATCATCAGTGGTAAGATGGCCATTAGTTTAATTTGTGTCTCTTTATCATTTATTAAAACGAAGCCTAAACAAGTCTTACACACCGTAGGAAATGCACTTTCTTGGGGCTGAATTCCCTGAGGGTTCACTTTTGCCAGCCCTCCTTATTGCCTTTCCTGCACCTGCCCTTGCTGGCCTCCGTGTTTTCTCATTTAGGATGTTTGACTGAGAAAGGCTGGTGGCACCTTGAAAAACATCATGTGCCTTCTCCCAAATCCCTGCATATTTTCTTTAAAGTTGGAAAGGAGTGTCTTTCATCCCTAAGTACACATATCTGTTGTCTGTGTTGCCCTGAGAAGCAACTCCAAGTAATACCACATAGCTAGAGGACCAAGTCTTTGGTCAGCTTCTCTGGGGGACATGTGCCTTCTTGAAGTTGTTAATAAAACAAACAAAACAAGTAAAAATGTAAAGATCTTTTATGCAATTGTCTTTGTTGTTACTGCTGCTGTTGGGTGAAGAGTACGTTTATTGCTTCAGGGCTGTGCCATATTTAGAAGGGGGCAAAATATCAGTGCAAGTGAAAACCTTCCAGGAAAGGCTGCCAGCTTTTGGGATCTCTGAAAGCACTTATTGGACATAATCTCATGTGTGTTTGTCTTGGTAGCAGATGTAAATTGCCATGTTCTTCTAAGGCCATTTTTCTGCTATGGCTTGCTTTTCTCTTTAAATATTTTTGGAGGAAAAGTAATGTATTTTCTGTTTGTTTTGTGGTGGTGGTGGTGATGATGATGATGATGATTTGTAGTTTAGAGAGTCTATATTCTTTTTTTTTTTAATGATTTTTTATTATATTATGTTAGTCACCATACAGTACATCCCCGGTTTCCGATGTAAGGCTCGATGATTCATTAGTTGTGTATAACACCCAGTGCACCATGCAATACGTGCCCTCCTTACTACCCATCACCGGTCTATCCCATTCCCCCACCCCCCTCCCCTCTGAAGTCCTCAGTTTGTTTCTCATAGTCCATAGTCTAGAGAGTCTATATTCTTGATTCAGTCAAAATGGTCTTTGAGTCACTTCATATTTCACTCCAAATAGTCTTTCTCAGAACTTGGAAAACAAAGTAAACTGGTACCCCAAATGTTCCCTTCCCTTTTATCTTTATAAATCCTCTGATATAACCAAAGAATTACCATTCTAGGGGCTGAGGGAGGAAGCCTCCCTCTAATTTAAAGCCTCTTAAATCCAGATTACCTATGCCATTCTAAGAACTAAGTATTTTGAAAATTCTAGAAACAATAATGCAAACATTCTTCTCCCAATAGAAACTACTAAAAGTAGTCATATGGTCTATCTCTTACAGTTGAATTTTTTTCCTTCCATCTTAATTGAATGAGAAATAAAAGGAAGTCATGCGCGAGCTTTCAGAACAATGACTATAATATAAGAAATGTAGTTCCAGCCAAAACAGAAAAGAAAAGGATGTTGAAATATGGGAGCAAAATGAGGTCTTACTTAAGTAGATTCTTATGTTTCAACCAAAAGCTGGAAGAATTAACAAAAGCTCTAAAGAAGGGTAGAGGAATGCAGACAGTGGAGAAAAGCAGAGAAGTGCAGAAAATAATTAATAAGTGTATAAAGGAATAAATCGGAGTCTGGGATGATTCTTTACTAAAATACTTGCAAATTGCAGTTTTCAAATAAAATATGATATTGAAAAAATTCATTTCCAGAAAAGGTGACAAAATTGATGTGTAAAAAAAGCCTATTTTGAGCTAAGAGCCTTCAGAGACAAGGTCAGCTCACCGGAGAAGAGTTGAAACAAAGCAAAGCAGCACAGAGAAGTGCATTTACTAAAAACTATCATGGCTTTCCTCTGTCCACCCTGTGTGACAGACAGTGTTCTCAAAGGCAAATGTCTTGGCTTTATGTGGTCTACTTCCAAAGGGAGATGGGGTTTAGTCAACTGTATTAGTTACTTATTGCTGTGTAACAAATATCCCAAAACTTAGAGCTCAGAACGACAATTGTTATCTCGCAGTTTCTTTCTGTCAGGAATCCAGGAGTAGCTTAGCTGGGTTCTCCTGCTAAGGGCCTCTGTCTCTTACAAGACTGCAATCAAGGTCTCTGCCAGAGGGGCTGAGGATCCATCTCCCAGCTCACTCAGCGCTGTTAGTCGAGGACATCAGTTCCTCACTGTGTGTTGGCCAGAGACTCTCAGTTTAGTGCCCTGTGCTACGTGACCCTCTCTATGGCTCCCAATGCAGCTGGCTTCTCTCACAGCCAGTGTGCGAGAGAACGCCAAGAGAATGTGCAAGGAAGATGGTAGTCAGTCTTTTGTAATCTAGTCTCAGAACTGACTTTTGGAGTATCTTATTTATTAGAATCAAGTCACTAAGCCCAGCTCACACTCAAGGGGAGAGGAATACCAGGAAGCAGTATCATTGGGAGCCAGCTTAAGAGCTGTCAACCACTTCAACTTATTTTATTCTTCCCTTAATTTTATAGCGTGGAAATAAGAGGCTGTCATTTTATAGTGTGGAAATAAGACCAAAAATACATTCTTTGGAGAAAAGTGCTCCAGAAATCTATATGTCCATGGTCTCTTTTATTCATCAGTGAGTGGCTTTATTTGTTTATATCATCTATATGGCAATGAGTAGCCCAAATCATCTTAGCCAATAGGCAAACTATTTGAATAAGTGAAGGAAATATTCATTTACATTGGGATGTAAGCTCTATGAGGGCAGGGATTTTATCTGTCTTGTTCTCTATTGTATCTCCAGCGCATATCATAGGGCTTACCATATAGTTTTCAACAAATAGTTGCTGAATGAACGGCTTCAACTATATTTACTGCGGATCTGTTATGATATGTCAGGCACTTGACTTTACTTCTTTAGAAACTGAGCATCAGAAATACTTGCATTTGTACTCAAGAGTAGAAAGAAGAGATTTTTATCACTTTGGATTTCCAAAAGCAGCCCCAGTCAGTGACCATCTTTGTTCACAATTCAGAGAGTCTACTGAAAGAAAGGCCCACTCCATTTTCTCATAAAGGGAGGATGTGGCATTTTCTCCATTAACACATCTTACTTGTGACCTATCACTCATTATTTGAGATGACTATAAAGTACCAATATTAAAAAAACTTAAACTAGGTTTTAAAAAAATCATGAAAATAAAATATGCACATACTTTAAAAATATATAAAAGCATATAAAATGACAAATTCTTACCCTTTGATTCCATCCCTAGCCCCACCTCAACTTCAAAGGTAAGGAGTTTAACTATTTCTTAAATGTTATTACAAGTATTTTCAACACATATACACTGTGTGTATGTGTGTGCATATAAATATGAGATCATCATGATCATTCTACACCTTGCCTTTTTTTCACTTAGTGATATGTCTGGGAGCCTATATAGACCTATTTTAATTTTTTTCTTGGCTGCATAATATTCCACTGTAGAGATGTGCCATAATTTATTCAATGAGTCCCTACCTAATAGATACTCATTTCCACCACCACCCAAACTTTTTACCTACTAGAATCAGCGCTGCAATGGACACATCTATACATATATCTTTGCATAGTTTGGTGAGTTTATCTTAAAGACAAACTCCTAACAGTGGAATTGCTAAGCCAAAGGATATGTGCATTTAAAATATTTTTAAAAGATTTTAGAGATTTTAAAAAAGCCTCTTTTTATTATAAAAGAAAACACAAATACAGAAAACCAAACCAGTTACAGAGCTTAATGGATTGTTATAAGACAAGTACCCTTTTAACCATCACCCAGGTCAAGAAACAGACTGTCACCCAGTCAGGAGCCCTCCAAGTGGTCTGTGATCACAACTGCCTTTTTCTCTGAAACTAATCTTAGTACTGACTTCTATAGAAATCACTTTCTTCTATTTTTTTTTTTTATGGCTTTACTACCAAGTGGCATCCATAAACACGATACTTTAGTTTTGCCTACTTAAAAAAAAAATCCTGATCTGTCTTTTATACCTCTTTAAATTTACAGTTTTCCCCTCCAAACTTTTCTTTTCCATACAATTTCTGTATTGAACAAAGCATTTGACCAGTGGAGTTTCCTACAGTCTGAATGTTGCCAACTATGTACTCTTGATGGAGTTTAGCATGTTCCCCTGTCCTCCAATTTCCTGCAAACTGATGGCTGGATTTGGAGGCTTGATGAGACTCAGGTTTGATTCCTTTGGCAAGATGACGAGTGGTACATCAGGAGCTATATAATGGCTAGTTGTCTCTCTTTGTGACTTTAGCAGTTACTGATGTTCAGTGCTTAGATCCATTCATTTATTGTGGGCTACAGAATATTCTAATTATGTTCTTTTCCCCTCATTAGTTGGAGTATTTATGGAAGACATTTCCTCTCTTCTATTATTTGCTTAAACCTAGTGGTACAATTCAGATAGGAAAAGCAAAGTAAATGCTTAGTTCTTTCCCTTTACTTACCAGTTTCCAAGATAGTGAATGTTCTCTACCATTACCCTACAAAGGTGACTTTATTTTAGTTGTCATGAATTCATGTATTCATACATATATTCAGCTCATCTTATGGGTTTCAAGTCATTGCAATCATTATCTTTACTGCAGCTCAATTTTTTCCATCTTTGGCCAGTGAGAGCCTCTTCCATTGGTACCTGAATCCTTTTGACATGGCCCTAGTGGTCTTTGATAGCTTCCTTGCTGTCTGATATGATAAGATACTCTAGCCTCATTCTGTATGTTTATTGCTCCAGATTTGGAATCTGCAGTTTCTCCAACAAGCCCTGGTTTTTTGTTTTTTGTTTTTGTTTTTAAAGCAGGAAATGGTTTTTCAAAAGCATGGTCTAGGCACAAATTGTGTTCATCATTACTGTGTTGGTCCCAGTTTCTAAGATTTTTCAGTGGACAGAGCTAGGAAATAGCTGTATGGTTCTTAGTTGTTGTTGTTTAAGATTTATTTATTTCAGAGTTGGGGGAGGTGCAGAGGGAGAGAGACTCTCAAGCAGACTCCCTGCTCAGTGCAGAGCCCAACGTGGGGCTTGATCCCACAATCCTGAGATAATGGCCTGAGCCAAAATTAAGAGTCAAGACACTCAACCTACTGAGCCACCTACGCACCCAAATAGCTGTATGTTTTTAAAGATAAAATACTTCATGAGCTCATTTAGATAATTCCAATTTGAATTTAGTACCATAGGTTTTTATGAATATAAGAGGCTCAGAACAATAGTACTAGTACTACCAACACCAATATGATTGCTAAAAGTTACATTAAAAAAATATGCCAGTCTTTTTGTTTGTTTGTTTGTTTGTTTGTTTGTTTATTTATTTATTTATTTTAAGTAAGCTCTACTCCCAACGTGGGGCTTAAACTCTGGACCCTGAGATCAAGAGCTGCTCCACTGGCTGAGCCAGCCAGGAGTCCCCAAAGTTACATTTTTTCATTCGCTCTTCGCTTTTGCCTCTATTGTATATCTACCTTGTCAGAGTATATAGTCATTGCATACAATACTCACTCCCCTTTACCCCTCACTTAATAGTGATTCTTCAAGTAGCTATGTATTTAACACTCACTACTACTCTTGGTATTGATGCATCTCCAGTCAGTCTGGGGCTTGTTTTCTAGTAGATACACAGGAAGTGTTCACAGGAGCAAGATCTCCTGGGTTCTTACATGGCCATAACACTTTATGTCCTTTGTACCTGAAAGTCAGTTTTTCTAGATATAAAATCATCAGCTCACATTTAATTTTGAATCTTAAATATATTACTCCATTTTCTTTGGACATAGTATTGTTGGAACATCTGATTTTAACCTAATTTTTTTCCCTTGTAAGTCATTGTCTTTGAAAAACTATATGTCCAAAGAGCTTTTTCTCTTTAAAATTCAGTAACTTTATTAGAATATGTCTTGGTTCATCATTCTGAATCAATATGCTCACGTACACTGTATACCTTTTCTATATGTAGGTCTACATATTTTTTTTCTTTTTTCATTTCAGGCAAGTTTCTTGAATATTTCAAAAGAAATATTTGTTCTTTGGGTCTCTTCTGCAGAGACTCCCATTATTGTATGTTGGGTCTTCTTTGCCTACTGTCAATATTGGTCACTTTCTCTTGAACCTTTTTCTTTCTTTCTTCATTTCATACGGATTTTAAAGATTTTCCCCTCATTTTTAGCTTAAACTCATTTTAAGGTAATATTTGTTGTATTTATTTGCTATTGTGTTCATTGTAATTTCATTTTTACTTCTTTTTTTTAATTTCAAGTTTTTATTTAAATTCTAGTTAGTTAACATATAGTGTAATATTAGTTTCCAGAATAGAATTTAGTGATTCATCACTTACATATAACACCCAGTGCTCATCATAAGTGCCATCCTTAATGCCCATCACCCATCTAGCTGATCCCCTACCCACTTCCCCTCCAGCAACCCTCAGTTTGTTCTCTGTAGTTAAGAGTCTCTTATGGTTTGCCTCACTCTTTTTTTTTCCTTTCACCTATATTCATCTGTTTTGTTTCCTAAATTCCACATGTAAGTGACATCATATGGTATTTGTCTTTTTCTGACCTTTTTTGCTAAGCATTATATATTCTAGCTCCATCTATGTCTTTGCAAACGGCAAGATTTCATTATTTTTGATGGCTGAGAAATATTCCACTATATATATATATATATATATATATATATATACACACCAGTTCTTTATCCACTCATCAGTCAATGAACATTTGGTTTCTTTCCATAATTCAGCAATTGTTGATAATGCTGTTGTAAACATTGGGGTACATGTGCCCCTTCCAATCAGTATTTTTTGGATAAATACCTAGTAGTGCAATTGCTGGGTTGTAAGGTAGTTCTATTTTTAACTTTCTGAGGAACCTCCATACTGTTTCCCAGAGTGGCTGCACCAGTTTGCATTCCCACCAACAGTGTAAGAGGGTTCCCCTTTCTCTGCATCCTTACCAGCATTTCTTGTTTCTTGTATTGTTAATTTTAGCCATTCCGACAGGTGTGAGGTGGTATCTTCATTGTAGTTTTGATTTGTATTTCGCTGATGATGAGTGACGTTGAACATCTTTTCATGTATGTTAGTCATCTATATGTCTTCTTTGGAAAAATGCCTATTCATATCTTCTGCCCATTTCTTAACTGGATTATTTGGTTTTTTGGGTGTTGAGTTTCCTAAGTTCTTTATTGATTTTGGATACTACCCCTTTATCAGATATGTCATTTGCAAATGTCTTCTCCCATTCCATAGGTTGCCTTTTCATTTTGTTGATTGTTTCCTTCACTGTGTTTTTTATCTTGATTAAGTCCCAATAGTTCACTTTTGCTTTTGTTTCCCTTGCCTCCAGAGACTTGTCTAGTAAGAAGTTTCTATGGCCAATGTCAAAGAGGTTGCTGCCTGTGTTCTCCTCTAGAATTTTGATGGTTTCCTGTCTTACATTTAAGTCTTTCATCCATTTTGAATTTATTTTTGTGTATGGTGTAAGAAAGTGGTCCAGTTTCATTCTTCTGCATGTTGCTGTCCAGTTTTCCCAACAGCGTTTGTTGAAGAGACTGTCTTTTTTCCATTGGATATTCTTTCCTGTTTTGTCAAAGATTAGTTGACCATATAGTTGTGCGTCCATCTCTGGATTTTCTCTTCTGTTCCATTGATCTATGTGTCTGTTTTTGTGCCAGTACCATCCCGTCTTGATGACTATGGCTTTATAATAATACTTGAAGTCTGAAATCATGATGCCTCCAGCTTTTCTTTTCTTTTTCAAGATTGCTTTGGCTATTTGGTGTCTCTTGTGGTTCCACACCGATTTTAGGATTGTTTGTTCTAGTTCTGTGAAAAGTACTGGTGTTTTTTTGATAGGGGTTGAATTAAATGTGTGGATTGCTTTGGGTAGTACAGATATTTTAACAATATTTGTTCTTCCATGAGCATGGAATGTTTTTCCATTACTTTGTGTCCTCTTCAATTTCTTTCACAAGTGTTTTATAGTTTTCAGAGTATAGATCTTTTACCTCTTTGGCTAAGTTTATTCCTAGGTATCTTATGGCTTTTGGTGCAATTGTAAATGGGAGAGAGGATTGAACTCATTTTTACTTCTGAAATAAATTTTTCTTTTATTTCTAATTCTCTTCTGAGTTCTGTTTCCTCACTTCTGATTTTTTTCCTAATTTTGATTTATGTTATCCCTTCCTATATAACTTTCCCAATGTCTTTAACTTCATTTTGAAATGGTAGGTTACTGTTTGGATCCTGTTTAAGAACTTGCCTTTCTGAAGTGATTTTATTGTCTGTAGGAATATCATTTTGCCCCTTCATTTATTTTTTCTAATAATGTTTTTATGAAATTTGAACCTCATCCTTTTCTGTTGTTCATTTCTATGTAAAATTAGATTTCCTGAACTTTTAGAAAGAGGCATGGTTTTGTTAAAGGCATGACTGAGAATCAGGAAAACTGACTTCATGGAGGTCCTTCTAGTTTTTGTGAAGTGTTCAAAAAGAAGGTGGCTGGCTGTGTTCTTCTCCCCATTTTTATCTGAAATTTCTCTTCCTTTGTCTCTCTTGTCCTAATCCAGCTCAATGTGGTTCTGCTCCCACAAGTTCCTCCTCAGTACGGGCCCTCTTGGAAAGATGCCCTGGCTGGTCAGTCTAAAGGGTTCATAGGGTTGACACAACTTCAACCCCTTCAGTCCTTCTTACTGCGAGCTCCATGCAGTCACCCACTATGAAGCACAAAATTCTAGATTTAGCGGTTTTTATCAGATTGACCTACCATGTTTTCCAGTGATACCTGTTGGTTATTCTTGAGCTTCCCTGCTCTCAGAGCTTCTGGATACACAGTGCCTTCCCTTTGCTTCTTCTTACATAGGTGCTGATAATTTGCAGGTCTTGTGACTATCCCCTTCTGCTTATGTTTTGAAATTCATGGGGATACTTTGTCACCTAGCTTTCCTATGAATATTTTCAAAGGGTTTTGTTTTTGCTGTCTAGTTATTCTGTTTTTGTGAAGGGACCTGGGGACATTCAAAGCTATGCTGCTACCTGTTTAATCTTCCCCAAATTCTCACCCCACTCTAAAATTTGGTAGGTATTACCAAATTACTTGAAGGATGATGTACGTTCTGTGAACATTTGCTTTAAATTGATAAGCTTCCAGGGCCCCCGGGTGGCTCAGTTGGTTAAGCATCTGCCTTCGGCTCAGGTCATGACCCTAGGGTCCTGGGATCAAGCCCCACATCAGGCTCCCTGCTCAGTGGGGGTCTGCTACTCCCCCTCCTTCTGCTGCTCCCCCTGCTTGTGCTCTCTCTTTCTCTCTCTCAAATAATTAATTAAATAAATAAAATCTTTAAAAAAATTAATAAGCTTCCTATTTCTAAGCAGCAAAAAAGAAAACAATGAACATTCTGGGAGGCTATACATCCTAAGCATCTTCATTCTGAACCATATGTCTGCAAATAGGTATCAAAGAGCTTTGTAAATAAGAGCTGGAGGGATCTTAAATTCTGTAAATTTACAGAACCTGTATGGACTGCTCTGAGTTGATCAGTGCCCCTGGAGGACGTACTGCCCTTCAGAGGCCCAGTCAGGAGGGGGGTTCATATGCCGTAGCATCCTCAGAGTGGAAAATGAAGATCTTTGCAGGGTCAAGCTGAATATAAATATGTTGGAGGAATTCATTTGGGCTTCTCTCAAGCCACAGGTCACATGTCTGTGTTTTTTCAGGACTCTTCAAAAATTAAGTCAGCTGGGAAGGACAGTTGGTTTTTATTATATTCTTCTATTCCAACAGTCTTCTCATTAACAACAGGCAGCTTCTGACAGGGACTTTTAGTTATGTTCTAAAAAAACTAGCTTTTTTGGACCTCATATTTAGTTTATGTCTATACTGTAAAAATGAGTCCAAGGCCTCTAAAATTAGCAGCTGGCATGGTACTGTCTAGTCAGCTAGTGCAGATATTTAAGGTAGAAAAAGAAAACATTCTGCATTTGACTTATCTTTCCAGACTGATGTGTGGATGAGTTCCTAGCCATTGACTAATTCCATATTTTAGAATATTAGACTTGGCAATCTTCTTCCTTGTGCTTGAGTCAACATTTGTGCCTGTGAATTTTGTGTTCACTCCCAATTTAGTGAAATATGAGACCACCTGCTTAGTGGCCTGATCATGTAAGGGCAAAGATCCCACCTATATCTCCATGCAGCCCAACTGGCATTGAACCTGTCACTAGAAAACTCAAGATGAAAACCCAGTAGAGGCTTTCTCTGGTGATTTTCAAGGCCAGTTATGGTTCTCTAAACTAGACAGAAAGTATTTAGAGTTGACAAGAGTTCAGTGAAAGATTGAAGAAACCCTGGAGCACCTGTACTACTGATTTTCATCTGCTTTTTTATTAAAGCTTTTCCTGAGTGCATGGGTACAATGCTGCCTTTTTTGAAGATCCACTAAAGAAACACTTAAAAACATTAGTTTCCAGAACTAATTAATTTTTTTAAATGTATGCTGCTGTCATATTTGTATTCATTCTACAGAATACTAGACCACAGGCTATCTAGATGGTCCCAAAGGGAATATTACCTCCTAAAAACTTGAAACCCATACAGTCTATCTATTTCTCATCAGTCCACCACATGATTTCCATTCATCCATCAAAAACATTCACAGCGTTAACTAAACTTCCACCAGACCACTGCATTAAGAAGTATAACCTGCAAGATAGTGCAATATTTCTCATGTAGTTATTAGAGTAAAGCCTCATCAATTATTTATCATACATTTCCTACACGCAAGGCGCCATGCTAAATCATACCCAACATTGTAGAGTCTAGTTTTAAAGCAGTTAATTACCTAAATGCAACTTTCACAACTGACATTTGTGAAGTATTAAATGTCAAAAGCTATATTTTTAAGTTCCATGCGCAGAAGACACTGTTAATTGCTAAAATTTATTTGGCTTGAGAGACCTATTTTGTCCTCACTGCACTGGCTACACATTAGCCGGAGAATGAGAAGTCTTTTCTCTTTGTTGTGTTTTTAACATATATGCTGTGAAAAAAAGGTGAGAAAGAACCACAACAGAACAGAAGAGAAAATGAAGTTTAGTGAGGGAGTAGAAATATGTTAAAGAGAATATGGAGATGCATGGGGAATAAAGAGAGGGTTTGTTGTTTGCTATTTTGCAGGAGGGCAGGAGGGATATGTTGGTTTTTGTTTTGTCTTGCTTGTTTGTTTGCTTTGAGTACACAGATGAGTACTTAAGTGTAGGTAGAAAACCAAAATCAGAGAAGAGAATGCAGCAGCAGACAAGGAGTTTTAAAGGAACATTCTAGACAGGTGTTTGCTGCAGTAGGGTGGTTTTGTTTATTTGTTTTTGCAGTAAGGAAGTTCAGACAGCGAGGCAATATCTGGATAGGAAACATGGATTGATGACAAATGGTTGTGTGAGATACTGGCTTGTTTATTATTAAAGAATTATGTAGGCATCAACCTGGATATATATAGAACCACAGTAGCCTACACCTCACCTGCTTATTGCCTACTCCTGGAAACCATCCACATCAATACAAATACGAAGAACTAGAAAAGTTCCAGAAAGGCCTCAGAAATGACTTGAGGACTAGCGACCTACTGCCTGGGGTAAAGCACTTTGGAAAGAAGACTGAATGGGAACATGATTAAATTTTATGAAAATATGAAGTTCATATACTGTGTAATCAAGAATGATTCACCAGATTATCCAACACTAAAACTAGGGGGAGAAGGAGCCCTTGAACTTTGAAAGATGTAATTTTAGAACATGTAAGAGGAAATTGTACTTTACCCTTTGAGTTATAAATCGGTCATACCAATAAGTGATACAGACATGAACAAAATGAATGCAATAGGAATTTAGGCAACTGCACGGAGAAACAACTCATCGTGAGTTCTTTAAAGGGAGGTAGAGCTATTTACGATATGTCTCTAATTTTGTAAAGATAATGTCCTGAAGATCAGTTTTATCTTTCCACAAAAACATCTCTCATCTCGTCTATCAGAGTAGTCTTCTGAGTGAACGATGCTTGGCCTTACCAACAGGGACATCCAGTACCTAGCACAGTGCCTGATACAAAGTAGGCTGTTGGTCTTTGCTTGACTTGCTGAATCTCTTTTGTACTTCAAAGATGTATGGCCTTCAGAAAACTGAACTGATCTTGTTTATCTAATATCCTAATATTTAATTTGGATGTGGAAGTCATTTGAGCAATGCAGATAATTGTCATTAATAAATAAACAAATGGTATGAATTGCTATTAGCAATGGGATGTTAATGCATAGGATGAAAGACCGGGTTCCATTGTGGTTTCTGCTACTGTCCAAGGAGTGGTCCATTCCCCCGGATAAGTAAAATGACACAGATAAACAAGACTAGACTGAGGCAGATAGCTGCCTTAGTGGGCCAATCCGGTATTACTTCAAACCCAGATTCTTTACAGATGTGCGTCATGTTTACTTGAAGGCAGCCTGACAACCACAGGTGAAAGAGGATAGGATTAGTCTCTTTTCTATTGGCTTGAATAATTTAGTTCTGACCCAAACTTGTACCCTGTACTCAACAGAAGAGCTCCGCCATTAACTCCACCCCAATCCTCTTTGATGGCAGGTGAGTGAACTTCTGTTGTTCTTTGAGAAGCCCCCTTGGGAGCCTCAGCAGTGCCTTGGAAATCTCCCACCCCAAGCAGCTTCCTGAGATGTTCTGAGTAAGCATAATTGTCTCTATTTCATTACATTTTGGCATACAGATTGAGTTTACATGTCATTTACAGAATGATGCCTGGAATTCTACCCTTAATTCAACTCTTCAGATAAAACAAAAGGAAGAGTGAGAAACATTGTCTAGTAAATTTAAGATTTTTACTTAAATTATTTACAGTAGCCATAGACGGTTACTAGGTTGGCATCCTATGAGGGTAGAGAGTTTGTGTTATTTCTGTACCCATGTCATCCAGCACAGCGTGGGCAGACAGAGTGTGCTTAGTCAATGCTGATGGAGAATGGCACATGGATGACAGAAAGATGACAATGCTGGGTCACCCTCTCACCCTCTGCTTCCTGTGGTCCATGGGTGCTCCTTAAGGACCACCTTACTTTATTCTCACATTGACTGCAGGTGAGAATGAATTCAAGTTCATGAAAGGAGGAGGCATCTTCGGGAGAGGGCTACTCATTTCATGCTAGAAATAGCACAGGAAGTTCAGTTTTTCAAGCCCAACCACTTAAACTATTCTGTGATTTCTGAGCAGCTCAGTATGCTTTGTGCTAGATTGAATTGTATCAATAGCTGGTTTTCAACCATTTTTGACCTGTAGAATAACTCATCACGGTGACAACTGTGTTGCTTTCAGCGTGACGTGGTAGAAAGAACATGAGGACCAGATTCTGGAGTTCTGAATTCAAGTCCCAATACTGTGAAACCTTGGAGAAGCCATTTAACCTCCCCATGTCTCGCTTACTCATTCAGTAAATACTGAGCTGCTATTATACGCAAGACACTGTGGGGAACACAGTTTCTGCCTCTTCTGGGCCCATAGTTTACTTGGGGAGATAAAATTCACTTGCAAAAAATTATAATCCAAAGCAGTATATGATAGCCTCGAAGTTGCATTTTTTAAAATTAACAGCATCCCCAGCAAGAGCAATTATTTCCTGCTGCAATAATCAGGAGGACAATATAGAATAGAGGACAGTTGAGCTTGGACTGAAAGGATGCTTACGTTTCACTAAACACAGAATTGGGGGAGGGCCGTTCAAGCAAGTGACAGGGCAGGAGCAAAGGTGCCGAGGCAGAAAGCACGACGCTGTTTTGGTGTGGCTAGACAGATGGTTTGTGTGGGTGGGCCGTGGGAGAGAAGACTAGAAACCTGTTTCTTCCATGGCATGTGCTAGGAGCTTTTTCATTTTAGTTGCTACACTGAATAAATAAATTAAGGAAGGTTGGTAGAAAAAAACCCCAGAATGAAAGGCAGGAGAGCAGACGTCAGCTTTGTCACCAGTTTTCTAGAGTCCTTCAAACGAATCACTTTGGGGCTGTGTTGTCCTCAGCTATCAAATGGAGGTAATTAGGCTAGTCCCTACGTGGTCCTAAGGGTTACCAGGGTGAAATGAAAAATCGGAAAGAAAACTCTTGGAAAAGGAAAACTACTTTTCCCCTTAACATGAATTGTTACAGATAAGGTAAATTTAGATACTCCTGGTAACAACAAATATGTGTACTTTCTTGCTAGAGTACTTTTCAGGATAATCTCACTGCTTATTTGCAAGTGAAAGAAACTGTGTGAGTGGGGGGAGGGGGAGCTCAGACTGTGATCATTTGGGTCAGCTAGCAATACATACAGCAAAGGCTCCTGGACAGAGGCGTGGACAGAGGCAGTGTGGAGATAGCTGCTCGGCATCAAACGAGAGGCCCATCGTGGCACCTGGAGAGAAGCCAGGGGAGCAAACCTCCTGGAAGTAGGAGACTGGATGGAAGAATTCATTGAGCCCAGGAATATCATCAGATTGCAAAAGCCTCCTGGTGTCCTTCCAATTCTACACCATGACCTTGCTCCAGCCGCTCATGACCCATGCACAGGTTGCTGATGCAGAACAGGAAGAAGTGCTCTTTGCCAGTGACTCACCTGGAGCCAGTCTACTTTGGCAGGCAGCCACCAGGCCAGGATGGGTGTGCCTCCATCACAGCTTCTCGGATGAGTTTTGCTGTTTTCAGCGCGCTTTCCTTAGCTCTGAGGTTCCAGGATGGATTCTCTACCAGGTCAGACTCTAAGAACAGCCACCCATTTCTCAAATGGGATTTGGTTTAACAGATTCTTGACTCACAGCAGGTCAAGACGCCCATGGAGACATCCCCTATGCAGATCCCAGGGAGTGGGGCTTTTTTTGATGTTTACACTCTGTGGATATGAGAAGGTTACTGGCGGACAGACCCTCCATGTGGCACTGCCACCAAAGCCGCAAAGGAGTGGCTGTCTTCTGGGGAGTTTTCCTTGGCTCCCTTGACCAGAGTCATTGCCATCTGTCAGGTCAGTGACCAGATGAGCTCATTTCCCCCAGTGCGGTGAGTTATCCTAGAAAATCTAGACCAAACCCCTATGAAGCAGAGCCTCAAGGGCTCCAGTTTTCATCATGGTGTATTTCCACAGGCATCTTCTTCCTAAGCAAACACTGGAGCCGCCATCTCAAGGAGCGCTCATGGGCAGTTCCAGGAAGGGAAGTGAGGCCTGGGGAGCATGAGTCCGGGGCTGTGCTGAGATGCACTGCACCTATATAGTCTGTTCTCTAGGCAAGCTGATTTGGGGCCAGTATCAGGTGTCTCTGATTGGGAGAATGCTAGGCTCCCTCATTCAGCTGGAGCCATGCCACAGGGAAGCAGGGGTCCCAGAGGAGAGGTGCAAGCATAGGGGAAAAGAACGTATGTGTGCCAAAGAGCAATGTCACCAATCACCAGATAGGGACAAGACAAGAAAAACTAACATCGCCCCATGTAGAGAATTAGAGCAACACTTGTCTGGATCCTTTGAGAAAGTTCCTCTTCAAATTCAAATGAGCAAGACACATTCAGTCTGGGGAAGTTCTCCACCATGTAAATCTCCTGGTCTGGGAAATGATACCGAAACACTTCCATTTGAATCTGGAGATAAAAATGCCTGTCATTTCTTTGTGTGCCTGCCCTTACACCAATATTATTTCAGAAGGATTGGCTGGTGCATGTGACATGTCTCCACTACCATGAGGTGGATGGGTGTCAGAAAAGTACTGTTTATGGCATTTGAGAGTCTGTCAGCGTCCTAGTACCGTAAAGGAAGACGAAGGTTAGACCTGAGGTACGACTCCAGGAAGACAAGCACAGAGCCCGGTGGCGAGCTATGAACAAGACTGGCATTTCACAGCAGAGCTGCCGTGAGCAAGATCGGCATTAACTAATTACACCTTGGCATACATCGGGGACTTGCTTGGCAGCCCAGAAAAGCCCTGTCAAGACAGGCGAGGGTCTGAGCCTCAAGGTTTTCGATTTGCATGCTGAGCCATCCAGGAGGACCAGGGTCAGATGAGGTCTCTGATTCATGGGGTTAACCATCCTCTCGCCTGAGTCCTGAGGACATGGCAAGAGTGAGCCATTAGGAACATGTGGATATGCCGGGTAGGGGTGTGTCGCTGCAAGTCTGCAGCGTCTAGATTTGTGTTTCTGATTATTCATGACATATATTTACAATAGACATTGATGCACTGAATGTCATTAGTCTCTCCCAACTTGGACTCTGCTAAAAATTTTAGGAAACCTATCTTTACCATCATAGGTAGTTCACAGAGTTGGGACATACATGTAGAAGATGTTTCCACTCCTCAAACAAGGCGGCTTTGGGAGATTCATTGGGTGTGTAAGATTTTCATTCTCTGATACCCACCTTCTGGAAGTGTGTCCAAAATAGTTTCACTAAAGCACAGTTCCAAAAGCAGCAGAGTGGACATTGGAATGGCTGGAGATCTGCACCTGGGCTTCCTCTGTGTGTGACTATGGCACTGGAAAGGGTTTGCTTTCTTTTGTCTTTAAATTTTTTTATTCGAGTACAGTTGAAGGGTATTCTCTTTAAGCATCTTTCCTCAAGAAGTAGAGTAACCCCAACCTGTTCTGCTCACTCCTTTTTTTTTCATAATAATATTTTTTATTATATTATGTTAGTCACCATACAGTACATCCCTAGTTTTTGATGTAAAGTTCCATGATTCATTACTTGCGTACAACACCCAGTGCACTATGCAATACGTGCTCACTCCTTCACTGTGTCCCCTCAATATTTATGGACTCCTTCCCTTGGAATTGTTTACTGCGTGCTGCTCTGTGATAATTCTTGTCTAGTAAGCCAGAAGCTCCCTAGCTCTGGGACCTGCTCTGCCGTTAGCCAGGATTTCCCCAGAGCAGGGCCTGGTTCTCTCCCATCCAGTCTTGCATACTCATGGGGCAGAAGCATGTGCCTCACCTCCTGTCTCCTCCCCAGGGCCTTTGCATTGGCCCTTGACCTCAGGTTGCTGTCCAACCACGTGGCTGCAACAGGACCACGGGCAAAGAGGCCTCCTCTTCACAGTAAAACTTGCAATCATGGCCACAGCTGATTCCCAGACCGCGGAGTCTGGGAATTTCTGAGAATTCTCAGGTGGCTGGCAGAGTCTGCTCCTTCTTTCCATTCTCATGTGCTCTCCCTTTCCAATTCCTTCCCTTCTCTTTGTCTCACGCTAATTTTCTGTACCCCAGTCTGAAAGCCTTGTACATGCAAGAAAATCTTCTGCATCTGCCTATATTTTTGCACAAGCTAAAATAAAAAACAAACCCGAAAGGTAAAATATCCTGCAAAGCCCTGGCATTGCCCTTGAGTCTTTGCAGTGGTGGTGTCATTGCTTGTGAGCTGGTGAAGTTGGGAAGTGGAGTGAGGGTGGTTGTTAGATGGCTATTACAGAGTTTTGGAACCCCTTCTCTGAGCTTCACCACATCATATAGCCCCAAATTATTTGGATCCATTTTGGGGCAACTGCTTGGCCTGGAATTGTCCTCCAAGTCCGTTCTTCCTTTCCTTTTCTTTCTTTCTTTCTTTCTTTCTTTCTTTCTTTCTTTCTTTCTTCCTTCCTTCCTTCCTTCCTTCCTTCCTTCCTTCTTATTTCGTGAATTGGCTGCATTTAGCAGAGTAGAGTTAGTGTTTTTAATGGCCTGAAAAATGATATCCAGATGCTCCACACAAAAGAGGGGCCCTTCCCTCTAATTGTGAGCCTGCCACAGTCATCCTGAGCCTGGTCCCTCCCAGCTGGACAGTTGCCCTGAGCTCCCAGGGGGTCTACCTTGGGAGACCGCCCGGCAGCTCCAACTGGCCCCAAACCCAAGGAAGGAAGGCAAACCATCTGGAATGCATTGTCCAGATCGGCTCCACACTGCCCAGGCACCCTGACAGCTTTTTGGGACTGCTCGAGGCTTGGATTTAATCCATCAGGCTCTCCAGTCTGAGGCCTCCAGACCTCTCTGTCTCCTTCCAGAATTTGGATCCCACAGAGGCACAATTAGGCGCTCTAGCCACTTCCAAGTTCGGCTGACTCAGGAAAAGGACCAAGGTGTGCTCTGAGAGACACTTTCCAGCAGCTCTTGGACCAAGAACAAATAAAGGAAAAGGAATGTTTTCAGCAAGAGCCTTTCCCTTTCCACCTCTTCTGTTCCCACTGCCATATCCTGACCATCCACTCCAGCCCTGATGATTGACACTTATTTGCAGAGGAGAAAGAAAATTTGTCCATTCCTGGATGCTTTGGGGAGCCTTTAAAAAGGACAACCTGGCATCTCTTCACCATGTAAAGTCTGAGAGAAAGGAAGGGGTAAACTCTACAGGGGAGGGAGTGGTTAGAAAGAGCTTTGGAACTATCCTCAAACCAAACTGTAGGAAAAGGATTGAGGGTTTAAATTTTTTTTTTCTCTGAAACCATAAACCCCTACAAGCTATCAATGCATTCATTGCTAATTATTTTTTCCTAGAGCAATAAATATTTTGTTAGAATGCAAGACTAAATTGTTCCTTTACAAAGGCTAAACATCCTTCTTACCATTTTTTTCTCTACTTCTGATTTGTTTCTTCATAGACAAGAAAAAGAGAATTCCCCCCACATCCCTGACCATGGGAGCACATATTCCAAGTTAATTGGATCCAAATTTAACAGAATCTAGTATGTCTCAAATCAAGCTAGTTCTCCCAAATGGTTAGAGTGTAGTGGCAGCGAATCCCAGAATAACCCAGCAACCCCACCCAAGAGTTGCCTTTGAAGCCTCCAGTATGTTTGGCAACGGGGTATATTTCACATTCCTGCCTGAGTTGTCCACCTGGCAGTTGTTTCGGTGTCTAGGACTCATCCCTGCTTCTTCCAGCCCTGCTTTTAGTCTCTGCTCACCCCTCTGGTGTTGGCCACCTGGAACCAGCAGATTTCAACCTGGAATCAAGATGGAATGCTGCCATCGACACAGGAGTCTCAGCAGAAGTGGGTGGAGCAGGCCACACTTCTGGATATTATTTTCCCACTCTCCCTGGGTCATCCCCACAAAGGCTGCATAGCCGTATCAACATTTGGAGCAAAGAGGAGGTCTTACTGACCCACAGCAAATTAGAGTTGAATAGCAGAAGTCCTCTGGCCACTCCACATAGAGAACCTCTAATTGGCTACTTTCCCCTAGGTTCTAGCTTTCTGCTGGGTCACTCAATCTACACCAGCCTTCTCCAGCGTCTTCTTTTGTATTTGCTCCCTCTCCTCCAGTAGCTACCAATTTTTTATGCAGAATCATTTAGCCAAGTCTTGTCTCCTTACAGACAATGCCTTTGGAGCATCACTTCCAAATGAAAAGAGGCTTCAAGGTACTATGGTGGATGGGTCACTGTATCCCTTCCCCATGCTGAGGGAAAGCCACTTGAAGCACTTTCCCTCTTTAGGACATCTTTGTGCTGAATCTCATAGGACAGATGAAGAAATGTGGCTTGGGTGAGATGGGGCTGGGGAACTAACTCAGTGCCGAAGCTGGCCCTGGGAATGCCAGTGATAGGTAGGCAAGCATCCCAAGGCCATGAAAATCTCAGCTTTGATTTCATACCAACTCAAGCCTGGGATTTCCAATTTGGCAGACAGAGCACAGCCTCAGGGAATTGAAGAGGCAGTCAGTATTCAGAAGACCTCTGGAGGGGCAGATACCATGGAGGAGATCTGAAGAATCTCCAGCAACCAGGTTTGGGTATAGGCCAACACTCCAGTCCAGGAAGGGGATCAATGGACGCATAGTCCCCCACCATTGGATGGTCAGTCAGAGTGGAGCTCCAGCCTCAGAAGGGGACTTAAGCACTAAGCAGGATAAAGGGGGTTACATATTGGACACCACAGTCAAAGCTCTGGTGAGCATGGAGGATATAGGAAGAGCTATAACTCAGAGCCAATATGCATGACCAGTGGCTGCCACAGAGGCCTCAGATCTGTGGCATATTGACCAGCAAAGATACAAGGGGAGTAAAATAGGCACCATGGCTGTAGGATGGGCACCTGGCTGTGGGAATGATAGGGTAAGTGGTTATTTATGTGCTGAGCCAGCAGGGCCAGGGAGGTTGGGCTGGGGAAGGCAGAGGAAAGGAAGCAACGAGGAGACTGGTCATCCTCAACCATAAAGGAGAACATGCTTATTATTAGAACATCACCTCCCTGACACTCTGGCCATGTACCAGCTTGACGAGGTGGGGAAAGCACCAGATTGGGAGTCAGGAGTCTGTTCTGGGCTGGTTCTAGTCAATAACCAGTTGTGGGGCCTTGGACATTTATTTTCAGTAACTATTGGGCTTCAGTTTCCTCGTCTGTGACATCAGGAGATGGGGTTAAATCAGATTCTTAGAGCCTAGTCCTCTGACTGGCGGCATGAGCATCACCTAGTAGCTTATACGAAATGCAAATTCTCAGGCCCCACCCCGGAACGATTGAGTCAGAAACTCTGCCAGGGGAACCTAGCAATCTGAGCTTTAGCAAGCCTCCAGATGATTTTTTTTTAAAGATTTATTTATTTATTTGACAGAGACAGCGAGAGAGGGAACACAAGCAGGGGGAGTGGGAGAAGGAGAAGCAGGCTTCCCGCTGAGCAGGGAGCTCGACGCGGGGCTCGATCCCAGGACCCCGGGATCATGACCTGAGCCGAAGGCAGACGCTTAATGGGTGAGCCACCCAGGCATCCCAGCCTCCAGATGATTCTGATGTACCATAAAGTTTGAGACGCACTAGGCTAAATAATTTCTAAGTCCCTGCATGCTCATATGCCTTCGGATCTGTTAGGATAGATGAAATCAATGTCTCTGTCTCTGTCTCTCTCCCTCTCCCCTCCTCTCTCTCTCTCTCTTACACACACACACACACACACACACACACACACACACACACACACAGTACAAGCCACATATAACTTGGCCAGTAAAATACCAGTCTTCTGATGTGGTAGTTAAAAGCTCTGTGAGCAGGTCTGCACTCCATGTTCCAGAAACCCAGCCCACATCCTCTCTCTCATTAGACTGTCACTAAAATCGGAGCCTGCCTCTACAATGGATACATTACAGTTCTAGTCAGCAGGTGGCAAATTGTACAATAAATTCTTGTCTCCTCTACCTCCTGCCCAATTAGCTGGAGATAAGATAGGAAGATTTACTCTTTTCCACAAGCAAGGTCACAACCTGAAGTGGAAATAGAAGCCAGTTTCCATCCTGGCTCTCCTGAGGCTGCTGCAGCGGATTGGCTAGGAGGCAGGTGGCTCTGCCTGGTAGCAGGGATTTAATAGGCAAAGCGGTGCAGGGAGGAGAACCAAAAGGGAAGAATAGCTGTGCTAAGCCTGTTGCCTTCTAGTTAAAAAAAAATTTATAGATCTATTTATAACCTTTCTTGCTCCACAAAGGATTTGAGGCACTGCCTTCTTGTTGGAAAACCCTTGATGCCAATTCTTGGCGTCTGATGCTGTGGACTTTTCTGAGCTCACGCAGGGGGCCAAGTCTTGTTCACACAGCCTCTGTGGAGGGTATAATGGCTACTCTAAGCAGTGTGTTCTAGAATACCCTCTTCCTGCTCATCCTGTCCTTCCATCTGCCTCACCATGATCCTGTTCCTTTTTGTTTTTTAAACTGCATAACCTGACTCCCGGCTTTGCATTTTCCCAGTTAGGTCCAGTAAACAAGATCCACTAGGAAATGTTCAAAAAATCAGTTTGAGGAGTGGTTCTCAAAATTCTGAACACGCAGGGAACCCTTCAGCTTCCCTCAGGGGTCTGTTCTTTGTAGGAATGTGCCAACTGATCGATCATCGGTTAGCTACTTACTCTGAGTTGATTTGGGTCAGGGCAGGGGGGAGGATTTAAGTCAGCTAACACCTGATAAATGGCCTAGAAGAGAGCCAGGCGCATGGTAAATACTCAGTAAGTGTTACTTTAAAAACCAACCAGTCAACCCAGTAATTGATACAGATTTGTACTGGAACCATCCATCTACATCCTCTTTGGGAGAAAACGGGCCAGGGCTATGGTTGCAACTAGGTTTATTTCTTTGTGGCACTAATTGATCCCTGTGATTCTGAGTTCCCAATTCTGGCCTCTTTTTCCACTTTCCCTTATCTCCTTAGCCTGGAATAGTACTCAACACCTGAGTCACTCCTAGTTTTGTTTTGTTTTGTTTTTTCATAATAAATAATTCCAGTTCCTTAAAAAAAACCCTCAAAGGAGATTTACAAGAGAGATTTACTGTGTATACAATGTCCCTGGGCCACTGGACTGATAAAAACAAGTAGGGACAAGGTCGCCTGGGTGGCTCAGCTGGTTAAGCATCTGCCTTCGGCTCAGGTCATGATCTCAAGGTCCTGGGATCTGAGCTTCCAGCTCAACGGGGAGTCTGCTTCTCCCTCTCCCTCTGCCCTTTCCCCTTGCTCATGCTTTCTCTCTCAAATAAAGAAATAAAATCTTAAAGAAAAAAAAACTAAGTACGGACAGCCTCACATCATTTTTTGACATTGGCGAGTTTCCCCATACGAGGTGGTCTGGCTTGGGGCCCTGGAGGCATTGGCCCCTGGATTTCAGGTACGGTGTGATCACTGGCACCAGCTTGTGTGGTTTAGACCCTGCTCTACCCCAAGTGGCCCTCAGTGCTCTGCATGCAGACATTCCTCCCTGCTCCTTCCATTTATCCATGACACTGCCTACTAGGGTTCTTTCTGGAACTTGACAAACCACTGAAAATTTTCTAGAGGGAAGAGACAAGAGCAAAGAATAGATAAGACATTTCTAAGAAAGCAAAGATACCCTACCAGAGATCAAGACTTATTATTAAGTGATAGAAATTAGAACTGTGTGATTGGTGCAAGGATATAAAAATATACCAGTAGAACAGAAGAAAGACTCTAGAAACAGACCCGCATGCATATACAAATGTGACAGAGAAGATACGACAGATAGGCAAGGGTGATGGTGGTCCCTTCCGTAAATGGTACTGAAAAATTGGTGTCCATTAATATGGGGGAAAAAAAAGAAAATGGACTACAAACAAAGATGAATTTTGTAAGATTATTTATTTGAGAGAGAGAAAGAATGTGCATGTGTGTGCACGAGGTGGGGGAGGAGCAGAAGGAGAGGAAGAAGCAGACTCCCCGCTGAGCAGGGAGCCTGATTGCCTGCGTTCCCAGGACCTTGAGAACACGACTGGAGCCAAAGATGGACGCTTAACCGACTGAGCCACCCAGGCACCCCAAGGATGAATTTCTGATAGAATAAAAATTTAAATGTAGGAGGCACAATCTAAAAAATCTTTTAGAGGAAACTACGGGGTAAGTTTATGAACTCAGAATAAGAAAGAGTATCTCATATAAGCCACAATAGGCAGAAACCATACAGGAAATTTTAATGCAAATTTCTACATTAAAAATTTTAAACTTCTGTTCATCAGAATTCACCTTAACAAGAGTGAGAAGGCAAGCCATAGTCTGGGAAAAAATATTTGCAACATATGTTAACTAGCAGAGGATTAGTGTCTAGAATAAATGAAGGACACAAATAGATCAAGAAGAAAGAGAAACACCTCAATAGTAAAAGAGACAAAAGGCATAAACAGGCATTCACAAATGGGCAATGAGCAGGTGAAAAGATGCTCAACCTTCGATTTACAAAATGCAAATCAAATCTACCTGATTCATATCCACCAGATAGGCAAAAGTTACAAAGTCCAACAATAACAAATGCTGGAAAGAATGTGGAACAACCAGAATTCATATCTTATCAGGGTGAGTATAAATTGGTCCTAGTATAGCAAAACAATTGGGCATTTCCTGGTAAGGGGCAAAGCAAGCACATCCGAAAACCCAGCAATTCTACACCCAGGTATATACGCTAGAGTCGGTCAGTCTCCCTCTCTCTCTCCTTCTCTCTTTCCCCATATCTGTGTCATATCCACATTGATGTCTCTATACCTGGAGACATTATACAAGAATGTTTCATGCCACACATTCAGAATAACCAACCCAAATACCCACCAACATTAAGTGAACATGTAAGTTTCATTATGTTCATTCAGCATACTACTATACAGCGGTGAAAATGAACAATAGCTACACACGAGTATGGATGGATCTCACAGGGGTCAGTGTGCCTGGCTGAAGTCCCACCCGCCCCTCTAGGACATCCTCCCTTTGACCCCAGTACAGTGTCTCCCTAGTCCCTTACACACAGAAGCTTTCATCAAATTCAGTTGGGACTATTATTGATCAATTACTTGAAAAAATGGGTTAGAGCAAATAAGACAATGAAATACTCCAGCCTTAAACATCTTATTTTAACTTAAAACATACAAATATGGGTTCATTTGCCAGTCTTTTGATGGGGAGGCTAGGCTTTCCATTTGGGCCTGAGTTCCTCATCATCTTTCTTGCATCGTTCCAGTTTCTCCAAAGTGGAGCAAGAACACAGTCACTTGAGAAGCCCAAGGTCACAAGCCTTGCAGCAGACCTGGTACCAGAATGACTTTGTGTTTCTCAGCACAGTGCTGAGCGGAGGAGTGTCCTATAAATTCAGTTGAACTGCACAGAGCTACTTGGAAGGATGCCCGACGAGGGTTGGGATGGGAACAAAGAGGATAAGCTGTACGATGCAGGCGGGTGCCAAAGAAAACTTGACTTAAATTCTCACACTGCCTCTTGTGGTCATCCCCAGATCAAGTACTGGGCACAGCTACATGCACACACACAAAGCTTCACACAGTGTCTGTCTCTTTTACCTGACGGCTCGCTCTGGAACTGAACACTCTTCTGGTGTGTGTGTGTTGGCGGGTGGATTGGGGAGGCTGGGGAGTTGAGGAGGACACGGATAGTGAGGAGCAGACTTTGGCTTCCCTCCTCAGCTCAGCTTCCCCAGCATCTCTGGGCCCTTCTCTGTCCAGTCTGTGCTCTGAGGTCAGAATCTAGTTTACAGCTATTTAAAAGTCTGCACTTGACCCTGGAATACTGGCAAGCTCCAGAGGAATTAGAGTTCATAAGTACAGTTTCCTAGGGCTGTGGATGCTTCGTGTGAGAGCTTAGCAAGTGCCAAGGAGACAGTCAATATACATGTGTATGTGTGTGTGCATATGTGTGTGTACATGCATGTGTATATGTGTGTGTGTGTTTGTGTGTGCCCTCGTACGTGATCTTTCCCTGACCTAGGCCAGGGAAGTACAGATTGCACGGGGCGTCAGGAAGTGCCCTTCCAGTTCATGGCTCCTAGAATTTCAAGGTGCACATGCTGCTGTCGATTTTATTGTTTCTCATAAATATTATCTTGTTTCCCGCACATGGGCAGTGCTCTCCCAGGGTTTGCAGGGGAGGCCATGCAAGTCCGGCCTGTTTGTTTTGGCCGAGCCTGCTGAGGGATAAAGCAGGGCCGGTACTGGCCCTTCCCTGGCCCTTCCCGGGGTGCTGGCAGCCAGCTGTGGGGGAACATGCAACTGCACGGGGAGAGATGGCAGGGTCCAGGCACGGCAACTGCAGCAGCTGGAGTGGGAGGGAGGGGGAGTGGTGAGGTAGAAACCCTTTAGCGCTGTGTTTTCTCATCCTCCTGCCCACTCAGAGATCCTGGTTTAGGAGAGCTGGAGCATGGCTGTACAACTGCTGCCTGACAGGAAAAAGGATGGAAATTCCTGAAGTACTCCTGATTAATACTCCATGAGTACTAATTTATTTCCTGTTAGTATAATTTAGGTTCTTGAGAGATTTGGGCTGGGCAAGAGGAAGACCTTCTTTGAGAACAAGGAAAATTAAAGCCTGGGTCAGAAGCTCAGATCCCGGGGCCCCTGGGTGGCACAGCGGTTGGGCGTATGCCTTCGGCTCAGGGCGTGATCCCCGCGTTATGGGATCGAGCCCCACATCAGGCTCCTCCTCTATGAGCCTGCTTCTTCCTCTCCCACTCCCCCTGCTTGTGTTCCCTCTCTCGCTGGCTGTCTCTATCTCTGTCAAATAAATAAGTAAAATCTTAAAAAAAAAAAAAGAAGAAGAAGAAGCTCAGATCCCTCTAGAACAGCCTCCCAATTTTATAGATGTTCAAACGGTAGCCCAGAGAGGTTTGCTAATTTGCTCCAGGTCACACAGCTCATCTGATGGTACATATCATGAAGACTTTTTAAAAAAGCTTTTATTTTAAATCCAGTTAATTAACTCACAGTGTTATATTAGTTTCAGGTGTACAATACAGTATTCAACACTTTCATACATCACCTTGTGCTCATTATGACAAGTGCCCTCCTTAATCCCTATCACCTACTTAACCCCTCCCCTCACTCCCATCCCCTCTGAGAACCATCAATTTGTTCTCTATGATTAAGAGTCTGTTTCTTGCTTTCTTTCTCTCTTATTTTTTTCCCTTTGTTGTTTCTTAAATTCCACATATGAGTGCAAGCATATGGTATTTGTCTTTCTCTGACTGACTTATCTCACTAAGCATTATACTCTCTAGCTCCATCCATGTTGTTTCAAATGGCAAAATTTCATTCTTTTTATGGCTGAATAATATTCCATTATATATATCTCACATCTTCTTTATCCATCCATCAATCAATGGGCACTTGGGCTGCTTCCATAAATTGGATATTGTAGGTAATGCTGCTGTAAACATCAGGGTGCATGTATCCCTTTGAATTAGTGTTTTTGTATTCTTTGGGTAAATACCTAGTAGTACAATTGCTGAGTCATAAGGTAGTTCTATTTTTAACTTTTTGAGGGACGTCCATACGTTTTCCACAGTGGTTGCACCAGTTTGCATTCCCACCGACAGTGCAAGAGGATTCCTTCTTCTCCACATACTCACCAGCACTTGTTGTTTCTTGTGTTATATTAGCTATTCTGACAGGTGTGAGGTGATATCTCATTGTGGTTTTGATTTGCATTTCCCTGATGATAAGTGATGGTGAGCATTTTTTCATGTGTCTCTTGGCCATCTGGAAGTTTTCTTTGGAAAAATTTCTATTCGTGTCTTCTGCCCATTTCTTAACTGGATTATTTGTTTTTTGGGTGTTGAGTTTTATAAGTTCTTTATAGATGTTGGACACTAACCCTTTATCAGATGTATCATTTGCAAATATTTTCTCCCATTCTGTAGGTTGCCCTCTCCTTTTGTTGAATGTTTCCTTTGCTGTGCAGAAGCTTTTTATTTTGATGAAGTCCCAACAGTTCATTTTTGCTTTTGTTTCCCTTGCCTCAAGAGACATATCTAGAAAGAAGTTGCTACAGCTGATGTCAAAGAAATTACTGCCTGTGCTCTCTTCTAGGATTTTTATGGTTTCCTGTCTCACATTTAGGTCTTAAATCCATTTTGAATTGATTTTTGTATATGGTGTAAGAAAGTGGTCCAGTTTCATTCTTTTGCATGTAGCCGTCCAGTTTTCCCAACACCATTTGTTGAAGAGACTGTCTTTTTCCCATTGGATATCCTTTCCTGCCTTGTTGATTAATTGACCATATAATTGTGGGTTTATTTCTGGATTTTTCTATTCTGTTCTATTGATCTATGTGTTTATTTTTATGCCAGTATCATACTGTCTTGATGATGATAGCTTTGTAATATACTTGAAGCCCAGAATTGTGATGCCTGCAGCTTTGCTTTTCTTTTTCAAGATTGCTTTGACTATTTGGGGTCTTTTGTGGTTCCATACAAGTTTTAAGATTGTTCTGTCTAGTTCTGTGAAAAATGCTGGTGGTATTTTGATAGCGGTTGAATTAAATGTGTGGATTGCTTTGGGTAGTATAGACATTTTAACAATATTTGTTCTTCCAATCCATGAGCATGGAATGCCTTTCCATTTCTTTGTGTTGTCTTCAATTTCTTTAATCAGTGTTGTATAGTTTTCAGAGTACAGGCTCTTTTGGTTAGGTTTTTTCCTAGGTATCTTTTTATTTTTGGTGCAATTGTAAATGGCATTATTTTCTTAATTTCTCTTCCTGCTGCTTCATTATTGGATAGAAATGCAAGAGATTTCTGTACATTGATTTTGTATCCTGTGACTTTTTTTTTTTTTTAAAGATTTGTTTATTTGAGAGAGAGAGAGAGAAAGAGAAGGAGAGAGAGTGTGTGTTTGGGGGGGAGGGTCAGAGGGAGAGAATCTTCAAGCAGACTTCCTGCTGAGTGTGGAACTGGACACAGGGCCTGATCTCAAGAGCATGTGATCATGACCTGAGCTAAAACCAAGAGTTGGCCGCTTAACCAACTGAGCCACCCAGGCCCCCTATATCCTGTGACTTTACTGAACTCGTTTATCAGTTTTAGTTTTTTGGTGGTCTTTTGGGTTTTCTACGTAGAATAGCATTTTGTCTGCAAATAGCAAAATTTTTCTTCTTCCTTACTGATATGGATTCCTTTTATTTCTTTTTATTGTCTGATTGCTGTGGTTAGGACTTCCAGCACTGAATAAAAGTGGTGAGAGTGGACATCCTGGTCTTGTTCCTGACCTTAGGGGAAAAGCTCTCAGTATTTCCCCATAAAGGATGATGTTAGCTGTGAGTTTTTCATAAGTGGCCTTTATATGTTGAGGTGTGTTCCCTCTAAACCTACTTTGTTGAGGGTTTTTATCATGAATCGATGTTGTACTTTGTCAAATGCTTTTTCTTCATCTATTGAAATGGTCATGTGGTTCTCATCCTTTCTCTTATTTTCGTGATGTATGACATTGATTGATGTGCAAATATTGAACCACCCTTGCAAACCAGGAATAAATCCCACTTGATCATGTTGAATGATTTTTTAAAATATATTGTTGAATTCGGTTTGCAAATATTTTCTTGAGAATTTTTGTTCATCAGGGATATTGGCCTGTAGTTCTCCTTTTTAGTGGAGTCTTTATCTGGCTTTGGTATCAGGGTAATGCTGGCCTTAGAGAATGAATTTTGAAGTTTTCCTTCCTTTTCTCTTTTTTAGAATAGTTTAAGAAGAGTAAGTATTAATTTTTCTTTAAGTATTTGGTAGAATTTGCCTGAAAATCCATCTGGTCCTGGATTTTTGGCTTTTGGGAGTTTTTTGACTACTGACTCAATTTCTTTGCTGGTTATTGGTCTCTAAAAATTTTCTACTTCTCCCTGTTTCAGTTTTGGGTAGTTTATATGTTTCTAGGAGTTAATCCATTTCTTCCAGGTTGTCCAATTTGTTGGTAAATAGATTTTCATAATATGCTCTTATGATTTTTTGTAGAAGTCTTTTTTTTAAAGGACTGAATCAGTCAGAAAATTTTCATTAATTTTTACACTAAACGAAAAGCAAATTAGCAACTGGCTTCTCTGTTTACTAGCTCTGGTACTTTGTGCAAGTTATTTACTTTCCAAGTCCTCCTCTGTAAAATGGGATAAATAACACCTTTCAAGACCATTGAAAGGAAGAATAAATTGGCGTGTGTTTGGAATCGATCTCAAGCTCTTTCAGGGCTCAATAAATGCTAGTTCCCTTTTCTTTCTCTCAGTATTCTTTTTTTTTTTTCCTTCCTGCCCTTTAAAATCCTTGTAAACAAAAATAAAAGAAGTTCACACCTTCATGGACAGGCTTAGCTCAAATCCATATGGTAAGGCAATGTCAACAGAAACGTCCCAGGCAGCCCAGATACGTCAGTGGCATTATGAATGGCATCCTGGGAAGGACCTGAGAGCAGAGGCTGAGGTGGGGCGGGGGGGAGGGGCGGGGAAGAGTGGATTTACTGAGGAGAAAGGCCTCCAGATGGAAGGTCAGAAAAGACTCTCTTCCCAGCTAAAAGAAGAAACGTGCTAAAGGAGGAGAGGCGTCAGGGAGATGACAGTGACCACAAGAGAAGAGTAAGATGCTTTTCTCCCGAGAGGACTAGAACGCCATCTGTGGGCATTGGATTAAGTAAGGAGGCCAGTGACGACTGAGTAGCCCACCAATCCCAGGAGGGCAGCAAGCAGGGCAAGGCAGTGCCCAAGGGCAGGAATGGGAGTGTCAGAAAGGTGGGGGCTGCCTGGGGATGAAGGCCAAGGAGAGACGCCTCCGCCCATCCTCCGCAGCATCGTGAGCTGAGGAAGGATGTGCCCAACCCAGGCAGTGTTTGGCGGCTTTGGCAGAGAGGGGCTTGCCAGCTTCATATACCGCCACTAAATTAGGGATTCTAAAAACTGTTTTATGTTCATTACACTTCTTCTTACAGCTCCTGTGCCAGAGATGCTTGGCAATGGGAAGCAGACTACTTGATTTGCGTAATAGATATTTTCACAGACACCATACATAAAAAACAAAAACAAAAGTGTCATAAAATTTTAATCTGGTCTTTTTGTGGCAGCAGTGGGAAGCACAGAGGTTTCATCATCATGCTATCTCCTGTAGGATCTGTAGAACAAAACAGAACATTCGTGGAAAAAGAACGTGTTACTGTTATGCAAAATTGGATCAGGGACCACTGAATGCAGACTCGAATGCACAATGTGGGTGGCCCACCCCTCAAGCCCCACTAGAGCCCAATTCCAGTCTTGGAAGCTGTCCTAGTGGAAAGCCACGTGGTGACTTTAGCTAAGTCTCCCCAGGCGCCATCAGTTTGTGGGAGAGAATGCCAACTCCTTGGACCAGCAGGGTCCCCAGATGTTCCTTCCCTTCCACGGATCATCCCTGGGTAGTCTCCCTGTTGTTGTGCTCCTCTCTGCCACAGGGTGGCTCCACTCTGCAGCTTCCTACCCACAACCCAAGACCCCAGAAGCCAGAGTTGAAACGCCAGGCACCAAGGTTGCACAGCCATCACCCGGAATCTCCCCCCCTCCCCCAAGGGGCCTCGAGGTACCAGGTGCCAGCACAGGGCAGGGGTTAGCATCCACCCAAAGGCAAGAGACGGACTTTGCCAATTCTGGTTGCCGATTTGAGGAGGGCAGCGTTCAGAGGACAGATGGAAATGCAAAGCTGGTACCATCCAATCTAGCCATCTATGTGAAAGAGCTCAGGAGAGACAGAGGATCCATCTGGGGGCAAAGCAGCACAGCTGGGAAGAATTCCCTGAGCCCAAGAGCACCCACTCCAACCACTTTTTAAGAGGTGGGAGAAGGAGAGATGAATGTGACTTGGCTGGACAGCCTGTGTCCATTCAATGTTTACTGCCCTTGGCACTCACCTTGGATGGGAGTTCTTGTTCTCTCACTGATGCTACATACAACTCTTACTAGGTTTCCAAAATGAAATTTAACACCCCCTCTCATGAAGAACTTGGGTGAGTTCCAAGGACTTTGCCAGGAGTCTAGAGCTATTTGTGAATAACATCACCACATCTCTTATCAGAGATACTGCTCCTCGCCTCGCCCATCCCAGGCCCATCCTTTTGCCCTCAGGGTCCCCCTGCTTGGGGCAGATGGGCGTGTGTCTTCCCTGCGATCAGGGGAGCAAATCAAAAACAGAGCAGGTGAAGGGAGAGGGCTGGGTTCTGTGAGCCAAAGATGAGGCTTGTGAAGAAGGAAGCCAGGGAGGTAATTCCAGGGCAACAGTGGTTTCAGGCTGGCAAGCAGGGGTATGGTCATGAGAGAAATTTGGAACATGGGCTGGAGCCATGACCCTGCCCAGGCTTTCCACAGCGGGAGGCAAGACAAGTCTGCATATATAGGCCTCCCTGGCCATCCAAGCCTCAGGCCCAGGTGTGGGGCTCTCCAGATACCTCAGCTTTCCTATCTGGGTCTTCTGGAACTTCTTCCCAGAGGTGAGAACTTGGTTAGTGTCCCTCTTAGTTCAGGAAAGTCAAGCCTGGAGTTAGGAGACCAATCATCAATCCTTAATGTCCTTTTCCACAGAGGCTATGAGGTCTGTCATGCAAATAGGATCTTTAGGCTTCTCTCCTGTTCCTAAGTTCAGGATATTGGATGTTCCTTGTCCCACCCCAAACTTTTACTATTTGACCATTTGACCATTTTGTTAAACTGCCAGTTATATTTTTGATAATTATGGCATGTAATATAGGTGTTGTCCCTCCAATTAAGTAGTAAGGTACTTTGTAAGTATGGAGTGCTTATTATGTTCTAGACCCTTTGCTAGGTGCTTTATATAGCTGATTACATCAAATCTATGTAACAACCCTATGAAGTAGGTATCATCATTTTTTAGGCCCACATTTCTGGGGGGACAAAGTGAACAGTGATATCAATAAAACTAGCCCAAGGTTCTGGCTCCTTGTGTGAGTTGAGCAAATCACAACCTCTCTGTGCCTCAGTCCCCTCATCTGTAAAATGGGATGACTATCAGTTCCTACCTGAAAGGACTGCTATGAGAATTAACTGCATTGTTACATATAAAGTGCCTAGAACAGTGCCTGACCCACACATGTTTGTTAAATAACAAATTAACATCTAAATGGCAGAGCTGGATGTAACCCAGGTGATTTGATTTCAGAGCACACATTCCTAACCACTATCCATGTTCTTGTTGATTGTGTCCGGTTCTATTTCTTCTAAAAGGTTTGGCAGGGCTTTTGGTTTCCACTTTACAAAGACAGGGAAACTGAGCTATGGAAGTTCAGGGCTACATGTGAGCTTCTCTTCCAGAGAATTCCATGGTGACAGGTCATGTATTCTCATAGGCCAGGCACTGCTCTGAGCACTTTACACATATTAGGTCTTGTACTTCATGTATAGTTTTAGGAGGTAGGTACTGTTATCCATCCCATTTTATAGATGAGGAAACTAAGGCACAGACCAGCCTACTGTCCCATCTGTCCTCTACCTGAGACCAACCAATTCTGCTCCCAGGTCCTGGAGCAGGAGTTCTCGGCCAGTAATCCAGGCACTCAGCACAAAGGTATCCTGCTGAGGGACCTACACCACCCCTTGTCCCACCTTTTCTGCCTTGGACTATGACCAAGCCTTACACTGGACCCCAGGTTTCAATAACTGCCCTGGCCTACCTTCCATGGGTATATCAGACCCTTCCAGTATGGTCCATTTCTCAGGTGACCAGCAGTCACAGTTTGCCCAAGAATGTCCCAGTTTTAAAGATGAAAGTCCTGTGTTATGAAAAACCTTTCAGTCCTGGGCAAACCAGGATGGTTGGTCACCCTGCACACTGCACAAGCCTGCAGCCACTCTCTGACCCAGTGAAGCTTTGCTCTTGGTGCTTGGTAATCCGTGCAACTTCCTATAGCTCTCCAGAGAATAACCTCTCATCTTCAAATGGTCCCTCAAAGTGTCTTAATTTAGCAACAGCGATGTCACATTTTAAATCAAAAGAGCACAAGGTATAGAGGGAATCTTGTTTTCCGGACGGTGGGGATCTCTCAGGTTTACTTTCCTAAGAAACACTGATGGAACATAAGCCAGCAGTTTCCTCTCAGCCCTTCACATTTGACCCAACAAGCTATTATTTTATTTTCCCTCTGTGTTTTCATTCTCCCCAAACACTTCTTCTAGTGATTTCCTTTCAGCCCAAAGCAAGCAGCAGAATAAAGAGACCTGGGCTTGGCATTAGGGAGACTGTATGAGTAGAAGAAAGGACGTGGGCTTTGGAGGCAGAAAGACTGGATGTGGATACTGTCTCTGACATGTCATTTTATGTCTTTGTGCAAGTTACTTGACCCCCCTGAATATCATCTGTAAAAGGATCACATGAGAAGATCAGCGATGACGTCTGCAGAGTGATTTGCAGGGAGTAGGATGATGGATGCTGAACGGCTGATGAAAGATGCTCCAGACTGAAGCTCCCTGTGGACTGGCAGGATCCTGGTCCTAAGTCCGAGTTAGGCACCCAGAGAGATGCTGCTGGACGACTTCATCAGCTTCTTATTTTTACCGTCAATGGCAATTCCCCAGCGAAGCCATATTACAAAGTCGCACCATCCTGTACTCCTTCGTACTGCTTTTTACAATCTGAATTCAAAATTTAATTTCTGTCTACCCCACCTGACTACAAACTCCCTAAAGGCAGGGACCATGTCTATCTTGTTCACTGTTGTAGATTCAGCAGCCAAATCAGAGCCCGACGCACAGTGGGTGTTCGATAAATGCATGTTCAATGAAATGAAGGAACAAATCAAATGACCATCAAAGGTACTAGGGGAAGACCGAATTCCACAAGGACGGTTAAGCAGCAAAGTGCCACCAGATGGCGCTGGTACCCTGCGTGTAAATTATCCAGCGGGCTTTCTCGCACCGAGTATGGGTGGCGGACTCAATTTCCATTTTGAACTGGACTTGGTTATGCTGGATTGTAACATCTGTCTTTTACTGAGCATCATGGCAGGAAATTTTACAATACATTTTCTACAGTTCTGACAACGACCACAGGAGAGAGTATTTCATTTCACCCATGAAGAAATAAATTCCCAGTAATTTTAAGTAACTTTTCTAAAGATGCTCAGCTTGTGGGTGACAGAAGAAGGCCCTGATGTGTTTGGCCGCCAAGCCTGTGTTCTTTTCAGTATACCCCACTGCTTCCCCTCCAGCAGTGTGACACAATCAATGAATAGCCTTCCCACTGTGATAGGTATCCACCCTTCCCCCCTTTTGTCCTCACAGCTGGTGGCTTTGTCCCATGTCCAACCAGAACTATCCACAGAGCCTTTGGTTTCTAAAAGGTCAGCTTACAGGGAGGGGAGATGACAGGCAGAATAGACTCAATGTTTCTGAAACCAGACGTTCGATTTAAGTCTTGAACTCATGGATGGGTTAGGTGTAGTGCTCTGAGGAAGGAGGAAATGACCTTCAATTTATCAATCAGTCATCAATAGTCCTTCATTCAGCACCTGTGCTGCACACACACAGGGTTACGATCTGGTTGGCATATGAGACATGCACGCGTGCGACGTAATACACTGCCATATGCAAGTGCCTTGTGGAGATATGTGCAGGAAGGCTCTCAGAGGCCAGAAGGCTTCCTGTGACTGGGGTGGTCACAGATCTCAAAGTCAGGCTTGTCCTTCACAGGAAATGCATTTAGGGAGATAGGAGACTGGTCTCTTTCTACAGAACGTGTGGGCCATGGACCAGCAGGTTTGACACCACCCGAGAGCTTGCTGGAAATGCAGAATCTCCAGTCTGGCTTCAGACCTCATGAACCAGAATCTGCATTTTTGCAAGCTTTCCAGATGATTCACACACATTCAAGACTTCGGGGGACTAAGTATTTGTATTTATGTGTCCCTTTAAAATGAAGTAATACTCTAACTAAAACACTCTGTAATTTCGCTGTTTAGTTTCAGTTTGGGGCTTTGATTTGCTCTTAAAAGAATGGTACTAAATATTCTTAAACTTCTGCCGTTCCTCTCTGCAAGAACTGTGGAGATTCCTGATAGCTAGATTTTCTGTAGCCTGGTGGTTTACTAACTGGAAGGAAAGTTCTTACCCAAAGCACCTTTGCAAATATTTGTGCAATGAGAATTACTCAAATCCTTGGAAAATCCTAAAAGGTATTTTTTGAATAAAGTCACTAAAGGAAGTTTACCTTACGTTCAATGCAATTTTGGTACATTCTAGTTCTTTGCAGATTACTACACTGTGTATGGCATATGATGGAGCCATAATACTGGATCAAGTCTTGTCAGGTCACTCCCTATCCCTCCGCCCCTCTGCCCTTCCACCTATCATTCTGGGTCAAAAAGTCATCAGAATGTAGAATCTGTGATAACCGTGATAAAGTTAGACACTTCGACACTAGCATAGCGACAGTACTTGATTCACCATCTCAATAAGAAGTGGTGATGCCCCGTGTTTAATTGTGGCCCTATTTCTCTTCTTCACTTGTGGAAGTTGGATGAGTCCATTCAGAAAGGCAGCCTGGTATACAGAAAAGAGCACGAGACAGCTAGGTGAGACCACACGGGCTCTGCTCTGACCTACGTGAGCTGTGTGGTGCCACGTCTCTAGGTCTCTCTGCCCCATCTATAAACCTGGGAGATGGAACCAGGTAGTTGCTAAGATTCCTTCCTGGTTCAGCATGATACGAGCCTAGTTAACTAGGAGTTAGAGCATGGGTAGTTATTCATTAAACTCAGATTATATACCCCCAGATAGAAATGGCCCACGCTGTCTTTATTTACAGATATAAAAGTTGAGAAGGCTGGTTACCATAGCAGTTCACCTTCACAGAATCATTTTATAAGTTCGATTCTGTAAAGCGACAATCCTATGTACTGGCACCTGCAAATTCCCTAATGTTTCCCTTGCTTCCATTCTTGCTCTGGGCTATGGTGCCAAGAGTTGTCCTAATCTGGAGAAGCAATCAGAGTTCTCAAGCTGCCTTTCGGTCTGCTAGAACAGAAGGTGCTGACAGGGTGGGAGGAAAGGCAGGCCTCCTTTCAGTTTACTAATTCTGCAGCCGCCCTTCACAAACGCCAGCAAATATTTTGCGATGTTGCAAGGTGTTACGAGAAGTGAAAAGCAAGCTGTGACTCAGCCGGTACGAAGACTTTGCAAATAAAAAAGAGTGATGTGTTTTGCAGCAAACTATTATTTCTGCCAGAGCCCACAGACTGGAATACTCAAAGAGGTATTTCTGCAAGACGCTGCCATCATACATATTGGGTTTTCCAAAAAAGACCGGTTTCAAATTCATTGGCTCAGCAGGTCCCAACCTGTGGCCCTCAGACCCCTGGAAGCTGTGGGCCTATCTTGAGGGCTGGACACACCCGTGCGCATGTTCCTGCCGGAGACTGAATGAGAAATGTGCTCCTCCACATGGATTGTGTCTCAAACATGCATCAGTGTTGTAATGAATAGAAGAAATTAACTTACAATGTTACTAAATAGACCTTAGCCTTTTGTTATGTAGTTCCTTAATCAACTGACACTAAAATGAGCATTAGTTTCACGTTTAACTTTAAGAAAAAAATTTTTCTTCGTGTTGAAATACAGCCTTCACACTCGGCAGATCACTTGACTCAATCCTGGTTCAGAGAATATGGACACCTTACCAGTAGGAGAGACCCTTTCCTCCAGTTATTGACTTCACTTTCAAGGCATATGTGGACAATATATTCTCAGTTTGGTTTCTAAAACCTTAAAACCTGTTAGGAAGACATTTAAATGGTTAGTTGAGCACTGCTTCTCTCTGAGAAATGTCATCTGGGAGTATAAGGTATAAACGGTGGGTACATTTCTTAGACCACAAATTTATAATAAGAAATATAAGCTAATTTTTATTTCTAGCTGCCATCTCTTTGCATTATCAGAAATTTAATCTGAGTGAGTTTGTAGATTTTCATCTCTTCTTTTCCTGGGATTGTGTCTAGTTTCTGGGAGGGCCTTATGAAGTGCCAAGGTATGCAGTGGTGTTGGGGAGAGGGGGCAGTGGAGGGAGTAAGGAACCGGGTCCTTCCACACAGTATCTGTTGAACCATACTGTTTCATGACCTCTTCAGGTCCGAGAGCACCCTGCATTCTCCAGTGTCCTCTTGGGCACGAGGAGACGTGCTTCCTTGTGGCCTTGAAGACTTTGCAAGCCTGTGAAGGGCTCCTTCAGTGGGCACCCACCACATAACCATTTCTTTTCTGAAGTGTTTTTTTTTTTTTAAGATTTTATTTATTTGTTCGTCAGGAGAGAGAGAGCACAAGCAGGGGAGTGGCAGACGGGCAGAAGCAGGCTCCTCGCTGAGCAAGGAGCCCGATGTGGGACTCGAAACCAGGACCCTGGGATCATGACCTGAGTTGAAGGCGGACGCTTAACCGACTGAGCCACCTGGGCATCCCATCTTTTCTGAAGTCTTGCAACCTTCCTGAGGCTCTGCTGAGGATACAAGGAACATGTCCTCTCTATTCCCAGACCCCATAAAAACATCTGGGATTGCGCCACTTTCCCTAGGTGAGCCTGTGGAGTAACACGCAGGACTGAGCATTGACGTCTTTGCTCATGGTATTTGCCCAGGAATTTACCGCATCCTCCCCCCGCTCCCCGGCACAGGGAATGCTTTTCTATTCTTGATAGCTTTTCTTCCAAATATTTTGTCTATGCTGCTAGGTTTTTTTCTTCTACTTTCTCCTAAGGGCAGTTTCTGGAACCAAAAGCCAGTAAGACACTCTTCTTTCTCTGCCTCTTGCTGTCACATCCCCCCTCTGAGATAAGAACCTTGAACTAGGCCAGCGGTCTGAAGGAGAGGAAGGAAGGAGAGTAAACGCAGGGGAAAGGGATCCGCTGATATTATGCTGCCACATAAATAAATTAATATAACTTTCATGGGTCCAGGACCTGCAAGAGAGGAAGTCAGCCCCAAATGAAATCAGATACTGAGCAAAAAGTGAACTTTGAGAGAAAAATTAAAATAAGACCTCCAGCACCAAAGCAGTTTTTCTATAGGCTCTTCACATTTTCTGCAGTGTGGCACCCAGAACTAAGTGATTTTTAGACATGGCACTGAAAATATAAAGGGCTCTCCTTTAAAGATGGGGTGGATGATGAGCTCCACAGTGGCACATGGAGGCCTTTCGGCCAGTCAGACTGGGATTTTGGGAGAGGAAGGGTAGGCTAGGAAGAAAGGAGCAGCAGCTGCACGCCTTGGGGCTCTCTCATTCAGCCCTATCTAGAACTTTCCTGCCTCTGGAGCTGTTGGAAAAGCAGCTGCCTCTAACTCCAGTGCTCCTGCTCCAGGCAGATCTGAAGTCCCTTCATTCACTCAATACCATTGACTTCCTACGCTGAGCTGCATGCTGGGGAACAAGTCATCCTATTTTGGTCTTGGTGAATTTATCTAAGTCTCTTATTGAACAAAAAAAGACCTAGCCTCCAAACTTTAGGATCTCATAGTTTAGTTGGGAGGAAGTTGCCCAGGGAAAGACAAGCCAAGGGGCGAAGGGGTGGTCTCTTGCTGAGGTGTCAGAGGAGGCTTCTGAGTAGGGCGGCAAGATAGAACTCGAGAGGAGCCCCAGGGCTCTGGGGGCAGGGTGAGCTGTGACAGGTCGGGCTGGGCCGGGGGTGGGGGGCTGGATGCCGCTTCCTCGCCTACACCCGAGGCGGCCAGGGGAGCCACTGATCTGGCTCAGACACAGCCCCAAATTTCTGGAAGCAGTGATGGCTATACATTTCAAATTTCATAATTATGAACACACATTTTTCGCATCCAAAAGAGCTCACTGCTGCATGAGTAGGCAGGAAGATTCTGTTTCCCTGTTTCTCAACTGCGCTGTTTGAATCAGGAGCCTCGGGGAGGAGCACGGGGGGGGGGGGCTGGCGGTGCCTTCCCGGTGCGAAAGCAGCAAACGCTCCCCGCCTCTCCTCTGGGAGAGAGCGTGGCCGCGGACTCCAACGATCCCCTATTTCAGGCCGAGGAGAGTTCGTTGGCAAACCATGGGGGAGGCACCAGAGTGACCATGGGCGCCTTTGCAGCGGCGCGTTTTTCCCCTGACCGCCTGGCGGGAGCTCGCTTGTTCCGAGGGGGCTGCTGAGCGAAGTACGCTCAGAGCCGGCTCCTTGAACACGCAGCTTTGTTGCGAATGATTCATAAAGATACCAGGTGAACATTTAATTTACAAAAGGAGGACAGTGTGAGAAGGTAGGAGGCTCTCTGGCCCACTAACTCATGAAATAGCAGTCTGTTTCTCCAGCTGTGAAGAGTGAAAATTAATATCCTGTGTGAGGAACCTCAACCACACGTCATGGAAAGGCTAACTCCATGTTATGGTAACAGATGAAAAGACTGCCTTTGGAGAAAGACCCCGACATTCCAGATCACACGGGAAAGAATTACATAGCATTACTTCTGAGTGAATGTTGCAAGAAAATATAATCCTTGGGTAAATAACCAGAACAGGCTAAAGGCGTGTGTGTCAAACTCTAAACAATGATCTAGATCAAATTACTTAATTGTTTAGTTCATAAATGTGCAGTAATGTGTGCTTTTGCTTATGCCAGTAAGATAATCTTTAGAGATGTCTGAGTGACTTCGGGCCCGAAATGTAGTCCACAAAGCGATTATATAGAATTAAGAAACAGTAGAAATGGCCTGGGAAAGCATGGTCTGATTACTGTGTAGCCACTAATCTTTTACATCAACCCGAGGTTTTCCAAAAAAATGCCCATCATTTCTAGAGCTATCTAGAACAGGGGTCAGCAGACTTTTTCTTAAAGGGACAGACAGTAAATATTTTAGGCTTCCCACTCTGCCATTGTGCATAAAAGCGACCACAGACAATCTGTTAGTGAACGGCTATGGCTGTGTTCCAATCAAACTTTCTATGCAAAAATAGGTGACCGGCCAGTGGGCCACGGTTTGCTGACCTTTCATCTTGAACAACGCAGAGATGTCGGAAAATGGTGAGTTCATTTGGGAAACCAGAAGTTCCGTGGAGCTGCACAGCAGACCGATTCCTGTGGGGATGTGGGGTGAGGCCGGCCAACTGTGCCCTTTACCGATAAACACGACATAAGGAGGCCTGGAGGAGGACTGTCTGGTGCCGTCAGAAAGGCCAGATGACTCGTAGGCAGCAGCCCTGGGGCTGGATTCGGGGAGAGCTGCTAGTCTGAGGCGCAAACCACTCACACAGACGGAGCAAGCTCCGCCAACCCCACAGGCTTCACACTTCTGCCTCCTGCGGCCGCTCTGCGAGGGGGCAAGCGGATTCTGGATCTGACCGCACCTTCAGAAGGTAAGGTTAGACACCCAAAGTTCCAGCTTCCCTTCCAATGCAGATTCATTAAAACAATTGTTTCATTTGGGCAGGTCAGCTCTCCTGCCATATTCCTCATTGCTGCTGAACGAACATCACCGCGTCACCACTGTCCCCAGCCCAGCCTCTCTCACAGCTGGCGGCTCAGGTATGTGCAACTTGGGCCCTGACTTGAAAGGGGGAGCTGGGTCCTAATTCTCTTTCATGCCTTTGAACTGAGAGCAGAGGAAGATGCCCTTGGTGGCAGAGATGTAGCCAGAAAGGTTATATGGGGGTCAGGGGCTGGAAGGGCCCCACGTGGGCTTCGTACAGGGTAGAGAAAGGGGTTCAGCTTCTTTCCAGTTCTGTGATCCACGAGGGCTGTCTGTTCATCAGGAATCCTTCTATGCCTGTGAGGCCACCCTGGATTTATAATCGCCTCCCTTCCCATTTTCTTGAGTTGTGTTCACTGGATCTTTTCTCTGTAACCAAAGCACACAGTGCTCTAGGAGGCACGTTTCCTGCCACGACTAAAGCTGTATTTAACACATTTTAGGGCTGCCATCCATGAATGTAAGAGCCTGCAGGTTCGACTGTGATCTATTTAACTTCTATACCAGCTGCCAGTAAAAAATACAGTCAAATTCTCCTTATCAACGACTTTTCAATCTGTCCTTTCCATTCCCATCCCTCCAGTATGGCCTCGTACTTATCACTGCTATCTGGACTTCAGCCCGTCTCCTAGAAAGCTCTTTTGCCTCTATTCATTCCCTGTTCTTGTCCATCTGTTGTCAGAGCTGTGAGATTAATTTTTACAAACCTATTTTCATCAATCACGTCTCAGATGAAGAGTCTAAAGTGCTTCCTTACTGCCTTCTGGATCTGGTCTGATCTCTTCAAACCAGTATTTTAGGCTTCATAATCTGGTCCCACTTGATCTCTTCATTATATCCGTATATCTCATACCCTTCAACTTCAATTTCAGCCAGGTTAATCTCCCACATCCTCCGTCAATCTCACTCTTCATTCCCACTTGTATGACTTTGCTTATTTTTGTCCCCACCACTTCCCCTATTAATTAGAATATCTCCTCCCTGTATCAAAATCTAATTATATTATCTCTAAAAAATAGAAATCTAATATAATCTGTAAGAAAGAGAAGGGGTGGGAAGGAAATGAGGCTGCATCTGTCCCCTTCCACCTGACAGCCACATTCCAAAGTAATGGTTAACATCTGGTGACCATTAGAAACATGACAAAACTATCAGAAGTATATGGAATTGAAGCTTTTGGATGAGGATGACAGAATGAAACACACATCTAATTTTTATCGTTTCAACCTTCCCATGTAAAACTACATTAATGGTATTTTGGGGGGTGGCATAAATCCCAAGGATAAAGAGTGAAAGAGGATACCAAAGGAATTAAATTTTAGAAGGTAGAAAGCAGACAAATGGTAATGAAAGCAGACAAATGGCAGACTTGAAGGACCAAACTGTCAACTGGCATTAAGTAAAGGTAAGAGGAAATTCAATATACACTCCAGAATCCTCAAAAGACGTAAGGATCAATGGCACCTGTGAAAGGGGTGTGACTTGGCATGTTGAATTAAGGAAGACTGGTTGGATGAAGGCTGAGGATCAGGACGAGTCTCAGAACCCCCCCCCCCTTCCCCCGCTCCATATCACTGGCTGATTGCTCCTCCCACACGCTGGCCAAAGTCTCAAGGTTTAGGTTCCAGAGAGGGAAAACAGATGGTTTCTAAATGAAGGAGCACCAGGCACCGCTGAGGGTGGGTGTGAAGTGTTTCAAACAGGAGAATAAGTGAATGCATGTGTACTGAAGCCTCCCTGCTGTCTTCCTCCACTTTATCCTTCAGGCCAGAGAAATTGAAGGACAATTCTGTGGAGAATATGACCATCTCAAGAGGAAATATCTACAGATACTGACTTTAAGAGTCCCCTCACAAACAACCTAACTAGGTCATCCTACATTTGTGATTCTCAACTAGAGACACATGGAAATGTCTGGAAATAGTTTTGTCCCAAACGTGATGGCGGGGGTGCTATCAGGGATGTTGCTAAGTACCCTACAGCGCCCAATAAAGCCTCCCACAACAAAGAATTACCCAGTGCAAAATGTCAGTGGTGTCACTGTTGATAAACTCTGTCCTACATGAAATTCATGAAATTCATGCCCTACATGAAACTTGCCCATCAACACAAGCAATGCTTCCAAAAGTTTCCTACTCTATCACAAGAGCAGAAAACAAAAACAATGGCCAGACAACCGAGGAGGACTTCTAGTAAGGAAGATGGGGATGTAAACAAACAGGTAAAAGCAACTGGATAAAGGGGTGCCTGGGTGGCTCAGTTGGTTGTGTCTGACTCTTGATCTCAGCTCAGGTCTTGATGTCAGGGTTGTGAGTTCAAGCCCCTCATTGGGCTCTATAGAGCCTACTTAAAGCAAACAACAAAAGCAACTGGAAAAAGAAACTCTGTAGGAAGAAGAAAACTCTAAAAAACTATATTTGACTTCCACTTATGACCATGATTAGTGGGGACCAGATTTACCTTCCTGCTCTAAACAACTAGAAGACTGGACAAAATTTAGAAACTATTTTCCAATATTGGATAACAGGCAGCTCAGGACTTCCTTTTACATCTAAGTTCTGGATTTGACTTTTTTTTTTAATTAAGTTTTTTATTTTAATTCGAGTATAGTTAACAGTGTTATGTTAGTTTCAGGTGTATAATACAGTGATTCAACAATTCTGTACTCAGTGCTCATCATGATAAGCGTACTTTTTCTGGATTTGACTTCTGGGTGTAGGGATCCAGTTTGAATTTACTGAAGCATTTCCCCACTGATTTACAATGCCAACTTCCCATACAGGGATTCATCTACTCCTGGTCTCTTTGTTTCGGTCTTTGTGCTGGTACCATACTGTATTAATTCTTTACAACGTTGTTGGAAACTCAAATCCATATGTTTGATCTTTAAGTTGCTAAAACTACAAATCTATTAGCATGATGGAAAATTAAAAACCAAGGACACTATTGCCATCTGGTGGAGAGACCTACTGTTACTACATCTAAATGAGACCTGCTGTGACTCACCTCCTCACTCCCCCATTTAGCGGAGTCCTGAAAAATCTTCATTAGGTCTTTCTAATCTGTCCCTTCACTTCCATTCTCCTGGTACCTACACCTTAGTCTACTTTCTACTTTGCTAGGATTGTTGCTTTTGAACCAGCCCCCCTCTTTAGTCACTGTTCTGTCAATATTTTCCTTGTTCCTATTGTTAACACCTTACAATTTCACATTAATTTGATGGGTCGCTTATCAAGTTCTCGCTTACGAGAAAACATTTTGGAACCAGTAACAGCAGTCTGACTAGGGACAAACAGAGAGGACAGAGTAGAGGCTCGATAAATGTTAGCTGAATTGAAAAAAATTTATTTAGTACCATTTGCTCATTTGCCAAATTTATCTGGGAGGCAGCGTAGGCACATGTTTCCAACCCTTTTTTTTCTTCTGTAATACCAGACTGATGAAACTTCACGTGTAATTTTTCTGTGGGCTTACCTAAAAAATTATTTTTAATTGCAAAATACATGGCCAATATAAAAAAAGATTCAGAGTTCTGCAAATGAGTGACTCTATGGATGACGTTGGGAGCCAGGGTTTCTCACTGAGGAAGAAGATACAAGTACGGAATGGGTGAAGACAAGGAAGAACCGGTGGGGCTGAATTGGAGTTGGAGGTTTTAGTAAAACTTACCGTTTCTAGTACCTGTGTTTCTTAGCTCTTTCTGTTGAAGGGGCCTAGACCCAATGGCAATCCAGCAGGGACCAGACCTTAGTATCCAAACACTAAGAGAAACTAGGGATTGTTGGAGAAATGGCTGCCTCCAGGGCTGGGTAGGAAAAAAATATAGGATAAACTTGAAACCTCTGTGCTACAAAGTAAGGAATTCTTCAAGAAAGGATGAGAACGTGTCTGAAAGACCCAGGAGCCACCTTGAAAGGTCCCACTGGCCAAATCTGGGACAACTTGACATCAAAACAAATGAGAGTAACAGACCTGAGTAAAATAGCAATCCATGAATTCATGCTAAGTTGGAAAGAGGAAGCTTTTCCTCACAGCAGAATGCCAACTAATAAATGTAAAAGGAATGAGAGAGTTGGAAAGCCATTTGGCAACTCTCAGGGTAACAATTAATTCAGCCAAGAAACATCATTGGATGCTAAAATTAGTGTGTGAAAGTTTGCTGAGAAACAATATATACGGTCTCGAAGTTTCTCCCTACAAAATGCTTAATGGAAAAAAATATTTATAGTGGAGAAATCTAGCAGACACCACCTAAAACCAGTGATTGAAATTAACTCCTGGTAATGGGACAACTGACACCATGATAAGATGTGCTGAAAAGGATGTAGCATCACTTCTGTGATATTCCCGCCAACAATGCGCGAGCTCAAACTAATTGTGAAGAAATATCAGAAATACTCAGGTTAAGGGAGAATTTGTAAAATAATTGACCTATGTGTTTCATGACCTTGACATTTGTGAAAGACTGATTGAAGAATTGTTCTAGACTAAAGGGAGACTAGAGACATGGCAACTAAATGTACTGTGTTATCCTGATTTGGACCCTGGACTTATTTTTTTTTTTTAACAAAGGCCATTACTGGGACAACTAGTGAAATATGGAAAAGATTAGGTGATAATATTGTATTGATGTTAATTTTGATAATTGTGCTTGGTTATGTAAGAAAATATCCTGGTTCTTACAATATACACCTAAGTATTTGTGGTAAAAGGGCATCGTATCTGTAACTAACACTCCAATGGTCAGAAAAAAAGCATTTATTCTATACAGGTACCTATGCTGATAAAGGGAACTCTCTCCCTTAGTGTCAGATGACAACTAGGTCATACAGAAAGAATGATGTAGTTAGAAAATCACAGTTTTGTAAACATCACTGTAAAAACATTTTCAGGTAAGAATCATCAAAGGAGGCTAAATCTACAAGGGGCAGGTGTATGAGGAATAGAATATCAACAAGGTCTCGAAAGTTTCTCCTCACAAATTACCTACTAATTGCAAAAAGAAAAATAGTAACTATCCAGTGGAGAAATTGGATGACATCTTACCCAACTGAGCAAAATGGATATCGATATGGGGCAAAGGGATACTGTGGAGTCTGGATGTGACACTGGGAGGCCACGTCACTCCCAGCATTTTAGCTCACACTGCATAAGCCAAATCTAACCACAAGGAAACATCACAAAAATTCACACTGAAGGAAAATCTGTATTTTAGCTGTCCTGTACTCTTCGATCCATCAATACCACAAAGACAAAGGCTTAAGGACCGTTCTAGATGACAGAGTCATGAGAATCCAACATACGATCCTGGACTAGATTCTGTAGCTGAAAAAAACAATTACCAGTGGAACAACAACTGAGATTGGAACAGGGGCTGTGGATGAAAGTATTCTATCACTGTTAAATGCCTGAATTGGACAGCTGTACTTAGTGGGCCTGTTTTCATGAAGTACATCTCTAACATTAAAGGTGAAAAGGTAAGTCTACGACGTACTCTCAGATGGGTCAAGAAAAAACTATGTAAGAAGAGATAGAAGATGGTAAACCAAACATGAGAAACATTAAAAAAGAAGTCAAAATGCAGAACAATGTAGGTTTCTTCTACTTAAAATTCTCAGAACATATACATATATGTGTGCGTAAATATATCTATGTCTAGGACACTATAATTAGTAGTCTCTTGCTCCCCCATGTAAGGGAAATAGGAACTAAAATGTTTGAGGTGGTTGGCATGAGGGCAAAACAGTTAAGTGTCTCTTTTCTCAACCGTCAGTTCCACTCCACAGAGAAAACAGAGGATTTTTATATGTGCACACAAGCTTTTGCACGTGTGTAATTCTTATATCATTTTGATGGCTGCATAGTTTATGAATGGATGTACTTAAAAGTCTTCTATTGGTATTTGTTTCTAATATGTATATTTTAAATACAAAGATTTAAAAAAAATATGTTATTTCATCATATTTACATTTACTTTGATAAAAGCTGTTTGGCCTTAATTCTGCTATAGTTTTTGTTTTTTTAGGGGCGGGGAGAGTGATAGAGGGAGAGAGAAAGAGATGGGGGAGGGGCAGAGGGAGAAGGAGAGAGAGAATCTTAAGCAGGCTCCACTCCCAGCACAGAGCTTGTCCCGGAGCTCGATCTCATGACCCTGAGATCATGACCTGAGCCAAAACCAAGAGTCAGACGCTTAAACGACTGAGCCACTCAGGCGTACCTTATAGTGTGTTTTTATGCCTTCCTTTTAAAAAATATTTTATGTTCATGTTTTGTTTGGGGATTTTCCTTCTCATTTAACAACTTTTATTCAATTTATACCATATTATTATTTGAATAATATGAAGATTTATAACACTTAGAGTCTATCCTGAGTATACTACTAACGAAAATCTTCATGGAAGAACTTGAGTCTGGCCAGTAGATCATTTCTGGAAGGAAGTTATGCAAGGTATGAATATGAAATATGAGTTGTGGAAGTCTAGATCCCAGCTGATACCTGAGAAATGTACTTTCCCAAAGTCAGCCAACCCAACTTTTAACAGATCTGGGCCACTCTCTAACTGGATGCTATTACGGGTTCCTTGTGTTGATTTTAATGAAAATCCCTAATTGATTAAAGTGTGAGGAGATACTTGCTGCCCTCAGAGCTATTTTTGTTATATTTTGCATCATCCTTATGATCTTTCTGGGTAAGAATAATAATGTATCCTAGAGAAATACTGTTTTAAAAACCTTACAGATAAATTAAACAGTTAAAACTTTAAATACTTTCCATAATAATTTTAAAACAAATAGAAATGTAGTATCTGTACCGTGTCTATCATCGTGTCATCTATCCGACATATTTTACAGTGGTATGTATTTATACATACTGACCTTGGCAACAGGAAGTATGTTTCTGATTTCCCATAGTAGGCTGCAAGCTTTAAAAGCAGAAGTCCTAAACTGCTAAAGGCAGCATAAGAAAAATCTTAATTTGAACCTTGAAATCGTCTTTTAGCAGTCTGTGTCATATATAAAAGAAGAGTCAAAATGTTGGCTTTGTTCTATTTATTTTTGGTGGGTGGGGAGGGGAGGTAAAAAAAAAAAGTTTGGTTTTTGCTTCGAGGAGTTTTCCTAAAGAATAGTAACTCATTCATTACACATTCCCATGGATGAACACTGTTTTCTTGGCTTTCATGACAGTTCGAATTCAAGGTAATGTGCATAAAATGTATTTTTCTGAAATTCAGTGTACTGGTTTGGACACACATGGGGTGACCCTTGTGTTCTCAAAAGGTATTGGCACTTTGGCTTCAAGAACAAATAAAAAGTATCATAAATACAACTTGTGATTTGGGCCTGGGCTAATGACTAAGGAACTAACCAGCTACCACGGTATCGGATATTTCAATGCCCTGTGAACCTATAATTAATAAAGAGACTGCCGATTCTAAGAACTATGCACCAACAAGGGAATGAAGTAAGAGTTAGTTATAAGTCTGACGCAAAGTTCAGAGCAAAATATCAATCACTCATCTCCTCCCTTTTGTGATATCTATAAATAAAGGAGAGAGTGAAAATAAGAATTATATGAATAATGATAAATAAAAAGCATCCACAGAAATGGGAAAATATTTTTCATTAAATTTGCCACTTACTCTGGTTCAATAAGATGCTTGTGCGGAAAAGAACTAAGGCAGGAAACTAGTTACGTTGTCGTTTAGAACTTTTTAACAGCAAAAAAATGAATACCACTCAACTTCCTCGGTTTTATATTGTCTTAAAATGTGTTATTTTGGAACTTGAACACCTTTGTTATGCCTCGAAAATTCACAGCAAAAAGTAAAATCACGTTGAAAGCCGGAAACGTCATCAATACATCTACACCGATGTTTGCTTGTAGTTTTTGGTATCCAAAACCTTTTTTCCACACATTGCACAGATGCCTAAAACAAACAAACAAAACATGTAAGCCATCAAATCATAATACCAACTAATAATACCAATCAAATACCAAATACCAACAGTTGTCTTTATTTAAGTCAGTCCTGAGGCTTAAAACATAAGTTAACAGCATGAGAAAAGAGAAAAAGAAAGCAAAGACCTGTAACTATGAACAAGTTCTAAGTTTTATCTTGCCTTAGAAAAAAAGAGCACTTGACAAACAGCAGCTATGAAAGGCTACTCCTTTCCTGTGTTATCTAAGTCAGTACCAAGAGTAGGCCTGATATGCACAGAAAACCAGTATCGAAAGAAACTTACCCTTTTTGTAGGCACAGCCCTGACAGTAATGAGAACCCGGTTGGTGCACAGAACTTTTACAAATTCTGCAAGTGGAGAACTTATTCTTTCCATATGGATCAAATCTAGAGTTGTTTTTTTAAAAAGAAAAAAAAAAACGTAAAATAGTATAGAAACATTTAAATGACCTCCCTGAAGCAGCAAATGGGATTAGTCCACGCTCTTCGTTCCCTCTGCCACTCTCCAACCGACAGGCATGGCATGCTTGCAGCTGGCTCCTCTCTCCCCTCGCCTGCACACCCCTGCCCCTTCCATGTGACTTGTATGCTGGTGAAGAGTCAGTTCCTTAATCCCAAACCGTTTCTACGAGTTGTATTTGCCAATCTGTGTGTGTGTGATACAGTTAAATATTACAGAAACTGATGTAAGGTGGGTGCAAAAAGACTGACCAATTCTATTAAAAACTATGAGAATGCTTTAGGATGGCTGGGTCAGTGTGAATCACTGACCCGCCACTGAATTCGGTGAGACAGCTTCAAATAGGGGCAAGATTGTAAGTGGAAGGACTTGGCACTTTGCAAGTCTGTCAGTTCTGGCTCCACTTTAAAGATACCGGAAACGTGCATTCTGGTTATGATTTATGTGAGGAAAATGATGAAGAACTTTTATCGGTAGACTCATACTCAAAAAGCCTGTCTCGGTGCCAAATGACTGATGAATGCATGTGCTGTTATGTGCTGTGACTTACAAGAAGGTATGTGTATGTTTTAATAATTGCCTCCTTTAGCTGACATTTTCCATTAATTAATCCAATCCCTTTGCATAAAAGAGTTTCTACTACATAAAAATGCCACCTCAGAGTCACTGGAGTAGAAAATAATTTCCCCTAAATTGGCCATAACTTTTGTAACAATACTCGTATACCGAATACCAACACTGTCCTAGACCTGTCTTCTCTTGGGGTAGTACAATACAGCAGCTCATTTTCAAAGGTTAATTTCTCCAAACCCAAAAGAATGTCACTTTACTCTGCACAAGGGAAGATAGACACTATTCCTCTTATTAATAAGCTCAATTTGTATGGATCCTTATGGATGCTTACTTTTGCTTCAAACCATATTTTATCCTAAGATACACATTTTAGTATGTCTGAAATCTTACAATTAATTGGCAGAGCTTTTTCTTTCTTAAAGCAATGATACATCTACATGTTGGTATCTTAGATTCAATGCAATACAACAGTACGCCTTCCAATGTGAGACATTTAGAGTATCCGAAGTAATAGCTACTTATTAATGATATCGGAATGAGGTTGGGAGCATAACGGAACTGGAAGTATCTAAAACTGTACAACGTGGAAAAGTTACAACTTAGTTAATAATAACTGAACGGTCTTAGAAGACATTAATAAGTCAAAGCAATACTTAATGTGACGCTTCACTGAAGATCAAGTCTATTACGCTGTTTTATATCCATTATTTAATAAGTACCATTATGTACTTATGGTAGCCAGGCACTACAGGTAGTAAAAGCTTTATTATTATTATTATTATTATTATTATTATTATTATTATTATTATTATTATTATTATTTTATTTCTAATCCTTGGGATAATGTCATGAAACGTATTGATTCACTCAGCAAATACATAGTGAGTGCCTACTATGTGCCTGTCACTGTTTTACGTACCAAAGATGAACTTGACAGACTAAGCCTCTGCCCTCCTCAAGCTGACATTCTAGTAAGACAACAGGCAAAGGACAGACAGTAAGTAAATGAACAAACATGCTTTTCAGATAGTGATACAGGTTGTAGAGAAAATTCAAACAGGATATTGTGGCAGACATGAGCGGAAGGAGGGAAGACATTAATTTAAATGCTGGAAGACATTAATTCAAATGTCACCCACTCTGAGGAGATGACATTTCAGCTGAGATCCTAGTAACAAGAAGGAGCCATCTTTGTAAGCACTGCGGGACGAGCTCTAGAAGGAAGGCACAGCAAGCACAAACCTCTTCCAACGGGAGTGGGCTTGGTCTATCTGATGCAGGGGTTGGTGCAACAGGAAGTCAGAGAGGTGGGAGGGGCCAGATCATGGAAAACCTTGTAAGAAGTGGAAGGGGGGTTAGATTATACTCTATGTGAAAAGAAAACCAATGCAGGGTTCTGAGAAAAGCACTTATGTGCCATTTAAAGGACCACTCTGGCTACTATGAGACTGAACCATAAAGAATTACAGAGGAAGCAGAGAGATGGAAAATTATTATGGCATCTAAGTAAGAAATACCAGTGGTTTGGAAGAGAGTAATAGTGAAATGGACAGAAGCAGGTGGATTCGGGTTATATGCTGGTGGCAGAGCTAAAGAACTTGCTGATGAAAGGGAAGTGAGTAAAAGGGAGGGACTGGTGTGGTATTCTAGCTCTTAGACTCGCATGGCTGGACTGGAGTGGTACGATGATGAGACTCTGATTAGGAGACTGCAGGAACAAAAGACTGTTAGGACACCAAATTGGTAAGTCAAATAGGCAGCTGGATATATCTTTGGAGCTCAGAGAAGTAAGGACAGGAGATATAAATCTGGGAGTCATTAACATACAGTTTGAATTTAAAGCCATTGGACTAAAGTCACTTGAGGAGAGATCACACATTTATAAATAGAAAAAAAAGAGCAAGGTCTAGGATTGAGTCCAGAGGCTTGACTGAGAAGGAACAGTGAGTAGGGAGGGAAAAAGAGTATGGTACCCAAGAGCCAAGAGAATAGAAGGTTGCAGAGACATCAGTTTGGCTCAGTCAGTGAAGCATGTGACTCTTGATCTGTGAGTTCAGGCCCCACATTGAGCGTAGAGCTTACTTTAAAAAAAAGAGAGAACAGAAGGCTGCAAAAATGAGAGTTGTTAAAAGGTTAAGAAAGATAAGACTAGAGAAGTCCATCAGGTATGATCCTGCCGAGAGCAGCTGCAGCGGTTTGGTGGGGCTGATGGCCCGACTGGAGTGGCTGAAGTCATGAATGGAATTACAGACACTGAGAAAGCATCTGAATAAGGTTTTCAAAAACTTTTGCTGTGAAGGGAAGCAAGGAAATGGGGTGGCAGCTGGAAGGGCTCATGGAATTTTTAAGACTGGAAATAATAAAGCATGGTGTCAAAAAGTAGTTTTTAGAGTGGGAAACACTTTTATCTCCATCCTTAGATGAAAAAGTAAAGTTCAGAAAAGTCAAGAAACTGGCTTAATTTCCTTAAGGTCCCAAAGCTAGACAGGAACAGAGTCCAAATTCAAATTTAGGGCTGACTCCAGAGCTTCTGATCTCTCCACATCTCTCTATTACCTCCGATTTGTACGATAATTAAGAACCAGGTAAAATAACCTAGAATAAACCCAAACCAGGCAGTATTATTCTAAAACTAGTCCTATAAAACATACCACAGTGAAGCACCTGAATGAAACTGCAAGTAGTTTTAGGGATAAGAAAGCGTGAGAGACTATGGACTCTGAGAAACAAACTGAGGGCCTCAGAGGGGAGGGGGGTGAGGGAATGGGATAGACTGGCGATGGGTGGTAAGGAGGGCACGTATTGCATGGTGCACTGGGTGTTATACGCAACTAATGAATCATCGAACTTTACATCAGAAACCAGGGATGTACTGTATGGTGACTAACATAATATAATAAAAAAATATTATTAAAAAAAAAAAGAAATCATAGTTTTCAAAAGAAAAAAAAAAGAACGAGATAAAATAAAAGTCATGTTTTCTGGTGAATTTATATGTATTAAAAAAATAGCACTAATATCTTCATGTATTGATACACTGAGGAGGAGCAGGATGAAACCAGGTTGTAACAGACGGCTTGGCTTTGCATGCTAGGAACTGCTGAACTCTGTCTCATCGTGACAGAATGACGCGCACCAAATTCACTCCGGTCTGCTTAAGACAAAGACACTGGAAAGTTACATGCCCGCGGACTGGCTGCTCCTATACCTACCTTGCTTTTTTTGAAGTCAAAGCTTTATTTTCATTCAGCTTTCTTCCGCCACTTTCTAAATCAAAATATACATGTATTTTAGCAGGTTATTTCTGCACATTTCACTATAACATATCCATTTAACATTTAACAATTAGTTAAAAAGTTCATTCTTTGGCCTCCTACCAATAGACTAGACTGTATCAAAATTTTTCAAAAATCCCCAGTTAATAGCCAGGTTTTTAAGACACTACTTAAAAAGGAAACATTTATTATGAGGCAATAAAATTGTGGATAGTCATTTCATTTCTCAGACCCAAAAGAGGACTTGAGGGATGGGTCTGCACTTTATCTAGTGTAAAATCTTAAAGCCACTATTGTGGTGCCACAGACCGTGAATACAGTACAAGTATTTCTCTTCCTTCCCTTTGGAAACACCTCAACTGTATATATTGATAGGAAGGTAAAAATGTAAATGTGTAAATGATTTGTTCAAGAATATAAAAGTCAGGTGAAGAGAGGGGGAGTTAAATACAGACTTTAATTAAGTGGAATCAAATCAGTTATTATGATCTACTCATTGGCTGAAAATCATTTAATGATTTTGCTGTCTTTTGCCTGACAGATGAGGAACCCTTAACATGTAACCCAGAGAATTAAATAAAAGAAGATATTAAATTGTTGGGGGATCTGGAATGCTTTAATATTTAAGAGATGAAATACTTTGCACACGAAAGTTTTCTTTTTACAAATAATGTAGAGCTAAAACATTCATCTCAGGAAGTACGGGATTCGACTTCTCTTTTCCAAATGGAAAAATACCTGTGGTGTTCCTTGCACCGTCTTTCCATGTGTCTGGAGTGATAACAGTACCAAGTTTCTTTTCACCTGTTATAACGAGATAGTAAAAGTAAGGGGAATTCGGATTTACTATCTAATAAATACACTACACGGCACTTAAAACTCACAGTGGTATCAACCATTGTCTTAAAGTAGGAGCCTTTTCATGCCAGGGTAGGGGCTGTGAACTGAGACTGACGATAATAACTGTGGGCCAGGGGTAACTGACTCTGAGTAAAATCTGTACAGTATGACGGCTGATGATAGGCTTTCCCTGTACATGTATACTTTAAACAAATCTGATCAATCTAAACAAATCTGATACACCTATTTATTCCATAAGTATTTACTAAGCACATATGATATATAAACCGCTATACAAAGTTCAGAGAGAAATAAAATGATAAATCAGATAAAGCTCTAGGTATCAAGGAATGTACAACACACTATTTTCTCCTACAGTGGTCCTTAACCTGGGTCTCATGGGTATACCTCAGAAGACAAGTGAACAAGATGAAGTTGTACACCAAACTACTGTATAGCCATTTTTTTTCTTGTAAGAGGCCATAGCTTTCATCAGATTTTTCAAAGGGGACAGAGACCTCTGAAAAAGAACCATTTGAACCAAAACATAAACTAGAAAATAAAAAGCCGTAGACAGCTAAAGTACTAGGAGAAATTCAATGGAGAAAGAAATAGCCTTAGCTGGGGAAATCCAGGAGAGCCTGTGGAGAAGGCAGGAAGAGGGTCTGGATCTGGCAGTGGGATTGTAAAGGAAGAGGAGGAGAGAAGATGAAGGCAAACCAGAGAAAGCACATATCCTGAAGAAAGGCGTGGAAAGCTCAGGGCACACAGGAGCATGCGAAGTAGCTTGCTTTGGCCAAAGAATGAAGGTAAGAGTAACTGAAAAGAAAATTGTAAAGATAAGCTGGGCCCTCATTGTGGAGGGTCATCCTGAATGCCAGGCTCTAAATATAGAAACCTAAAATTATTCTCTGCACATTGAGAATGTATTGAAGGTTTTAAATCCAGGAAACAATAGAGTGCACTTATATTTAGGTTCAATGCAAATATCTGTGATGATTACTCTAAACCATGTCCTGGCATGATGATGAAGGATAGTAAGACAAAATCTTTACCCTTGGGTTCTACTGTCTAGCATTTGGTAGGAATATAATACTTGTTGCATGAATGAAAAGAAAAGGTGACAAAATGCAAGAATGAAAGGTGGAGTCAGGGTCTAACTGAGCATTTTTATATGGAAGAGGAGCTGATTAAAGATTCCAAAGGATATAGAGACAAAGAGGTAGGGAGGGATGGCAACAAGGACATGAGTAGAATTTTCCTTGAAGAAAGGGAGAGAAGTAAATGAGCATGGATGCAGATCTATTTATGGGTATAGTCAAAGAAGCTGAGAACGTTCCCATTTAATTACCTTGCTTTTCTTATACCTATAAGGAGGTATTTGTCAACAGAGGATGAGGTTTCAGTTTAAGGGACTGGAAAGCTTGGAATAGCCTCTAGCAACAAAGGGAAAGGGGACTGACTAAAGATAAGTAAAAAAAATTGACAAATAGTATTAAAGATCTTGGAGATTAGGAATTGTTCACTTTTAGTGGTACCAACTGGTTCACTTGTGCAGTCTTCCCCAGTGGCCTTCACATGCATGCAGGACAGTTTAGGGAGAGAAGAGCCAAAGGCAGGGAGAACACAGTTTGAAGGGAAAGGGGCTGGGAGGGGATCACATTAGTCTAACTTGAGTGATGGGGACCTCAGCTAGGGTATTTGAGAGGTTAGGGAAAATATGAGCTATTGAATGGAAGTAAAAACATGAGGACATGCAAGTGTCTGGATGCAGGTTAACAAAGGGATGAGGGAATGCATGAGAGATAAGGCTTTGTGAATGGGTGACTGGGAGGACTGCCATGCCATTAAATGATGGAAGAGAAGGTACAGGTTTGTGAAGTAGGATGACAAATTCAGGCTTGGCAGTACTAAACTACTACGTAACAACCAGTTAGAGGTTCCCAGTATTGTCTGGAGAAAATTCTTCTATTGGTCTTAGTTCAGAGAGAAGTCGGCTGGAGATGTGGATTAGACATTCACTGGCACGGATATGCTACTTGAAGCCAGATATTTCCAAAACAAAGAGACAAAAGAAGGTCAGATACAGATCCTTGGGACACATCTACTTTAAGGGAGAAGGAGAATAAGAAAACTTTGGAGATTATAATGGTAAGGAAGCACAAGGAGAAGTATATGCAAAGAGAATAGAGACCAAGTTTCAAAATTACAGAGTAGAAAAGACTGAAAGAAAGGTCTTTGCATTAATAGTCTATTTTTATTTGGGGAATAAGATGCTATAGAAGGTAGAAAGGTATCAGAGCAAAGAAATAATACACAGACTTTCAGAAGTGCAGAGAAGTAAAAAGCAAATGACCTTTTAGGACGCATATCACGTCCCAGAACCAACTATGTGTATTTATTTTAATACCACATTAGATCTTGGGTTCTCAAAACTTTTATGTACCTTAGGAAATTAACTCTCACAATTTGCCCAGTATCCTCAATTTCCCTGAGAAAAAGTATTTATGGTGTAAAGAACATCACACAAAACAAGTTAAACCAGGCAGAATACCGGTCCTTTGAAGTTAAAATATAGAGAATTAACACAGATTAGATAGAAGGCTAAATTTACATGTTTAGGAACTATACTACATAAGAGAGGAGACATCAAGGAAGGTGCATAACCTAAATATATGTCATATTTACTCAAACAGGCAAAACCAAAAAACTTAAGTACCAGATGGAGTAGCGTTAAAGGATGTCAATGTCAAAAAGCTTAATGTACTTTTTGGAGTGATGAAAATATTCTAAAATTGACTGTGGTGATGGTTGCACAACTCTGAATATACTGAAAATAACAGAATGGTACATTTTAAATGGGTGACTTGTACCTATGTCAATTACATTGCAATAATTTTTTAAAAGCTTAATATGAGATAACGACATAAAGCATAGAAAAAATGGAAATATTAGTAAAATGGAGCAGAGTTTAATTCTGAGTGCCACATATTGGGGGTTAGGAAAGAAATAACCAGTTTTTGAGTATACACTAAGGCACTTCCATATCAGGTTTTACCTACATTATCTAATTCTCACAAAACCCATAAATTACGTATTCTTCTCATTCTTCAGATGAGAAAACTGGGGCCAAGAAATATTAGATAACTCGCTCATGGTTATTCTTTCACCGAATGTAAAAACTGTGATTCAAACTCATGGGTGCCTGTGTTCAAAGGTTTATCTACTGTGGGGGGGTAATAAACAAAATGGATTATGTTAAGAGGACTTGAAACCTTGTCTCAGAAGAACCAGAAATGTCTAGCCTGAGGAAAGAGACTTCGGGATATGACAGCTGTTTTAAAGCAAATATTCCGTGACATCAAAAAGTCATATTTTCTAGGAACTTCAAGGGCTTACATTAGAATCACTGATGGCAACTATAGGGAGGAAGGACTTTTCTAAAAGCCAGTGACATCGATACAGAATGCTTTGAAGGTGGTGAGACTTTCTGAACCCTGCCTCAATACCACAGGTATTCATGCACAGAACATTTAGGCCACTGGATAGGCTGCTAACTTAGGGTTGCTAGTTAAAATATAGGATGCCCGGTTAAATTTAAATTTCAAACAATTAATGGTGTTTTAGTACTGTCACGTCCTAAAAGTTATGTCCAAAGCACTTTCAGTAGTAAGGAGCAGCAAGCAAAGACAAGTCTCAAATATTGCATGGGACATAGTTCTCCTAATAAAAAGTATTCATTTTTTTAAAATGTCTGCTAAATCTGGAAACTCTAGATGTTGTACAAGTTACTTTTAAGACCCATTCCAACCTTGAGGGTCTGTGGGGCGAAGGAGCCAGTCAAGAATTGTGTGGGATGAAAACCCGGGTTGGGGGTGGGGGAAGCAAAGGAAATAAACAAATGAGTGCAAAACTGAGACCACTCTGAATGCAAAACGACTATACGGTCGTTGGGGAGGGAAGGAATTTTAATCGTCAAAGGGGTAGAAAGATAAAGACTGTAATCGGAGACCTGTGGCCAAAATAAAAAAGCCGAAGTACCCAAAGAACTCCAGTTAGCTTCACCTAGCCTCCTTCTCCCAAAGATGTGACCCCTTAACTCACATTTTTCGCACACCATCCTTCCCCGACGGTTCCCTTGGCTGCAGAAACAGAAACAGCTTGAAAATATCAACACAACAGCCAGGGAAGGATTCCCCTTCCGGGTTACGACAACCCACTTCCGGCCCCTCCGCCCTCCGCCCCGCCCATCCCACACCTGAAAAGCAGCGGGAGGAATTAAACGCGAGCTGGGAGGCGGGGCTGCTCCCATTGCCCGCCCCTCCGCTTCTGCAATTGGCTGTGCGGTCTTGGGTCTCCGCCCCACAGGCCTGCGCCTGCGCGATGGCTAGGGCGGCGAGTCGTACCTGATGGTGGGAGGTAGTAACCCCCAGCTTCTCTTCCGCTGGCGGGAGAGTTAGGTAAGCCCAGCCGAACCCTCCCGGCACGCGAGCTTCCCGGGGGTGCAGGCAGTCCCCACCAACTGTCCATGTGACCGAGAGCGTCTGTGCCCCCAGCCCTCCCGCGCCCGCCGTCCGTCCGAGCGCCACCCTTCCGGCGTGACCCAGGGGCTGCCCTGATGGACCCGGCCCTCTTTCGGATCCGTCATTCTGTGTGTGGCCTTACGTTTCTCCTGGTCTCCGCGCCCGTGCTCTTTGATTATGCCTCTCAGCGCGTCCCCCGCTGCTCACACTCTCCCTGGGTGAAGGTTGGGCAGAGTCCCGAGCGACCGAGTTTGGGGTGGGGCTGCAGAGACAGGTCCTGCGATTTCCGCGGAGGCTCCTGTGCGAGCCGCTCAGAAAGGCCTCTCCAGCCTCAGTACCTGCGAACCCGGGTTAGGTCAGACCGCGGAGGCCAGGGCCGTGGCAGCCGGAGGGGCGTCCTCGTGTGCTAGCCGGGGCCCACCGCTGGGCTGCTTTCGCAGGACCCGCCCTCTTTCCTTCGTTCTTTCATTCATTCAGTAAGCATTTGAGTTTGGGTACTGCTCACTGTATTAGATCCAGATCTGCTCATGTCATTTGGGACTCTGAGAGGGGCCCAGAAAAATATCCAAAGAGGTATCTGTTGAGACAGTGTATTCTGGATCCTCCGCCCCGCCCCTCGGCCAGCAGAGGATGGGACCTGCGAGAAACTTTTCCTTTCTCCCTTCTTGCTGTTCATTTTCTTCTAACCGCTAGTGTTTTTCTTTATATCGAAGAGGCGAGGCTTTGACGTGGCTTTAGTGCTTGGGAGCTTGGGACTTTAGACATTTCTCCTAACGTGTCTTAGCCTGTTTCCTTATCAGTAGACTATTTGCCTTGGAAAATTATAGAATTATATCAGGGCCGTTAGGATAAGGCCTGGACTTGACCTTTTTTTCTGTAATACTCACCAGAGTGTTAAATGTGGATTGTTACTTTAATAAGGTCCTACTTAACATTAAGTATTGTACTTAACATTAATATTAACATTACTAAGTAAGTTAATCACAATACACTATGTATTGTGTTAGATAATTTATAAATAAACATAAACACGCAGTGTGTATTCTATAGAGACAAAGAGAGAAAGACTTTTTTCTCCTATTTATTCTCTACTTTTGATTGGAACTTAGCGCCTGTAACAAACATTGTCATTTTGGTATTTCTGGAGCATTGGGATCCCTTAGTTTAGCATAATGTTCTTTGAACTTTCTTGATTACAGTGGCCACCATTTGAGTATTCAAGTGTGCACTTGGTGTCACTTGCCATTTGCCAGAAGCTGTGAACTACTGTGATGTTAGACAAGGATCCACAATGGTTAAAAAAAAAATGCCAAGAGTTTGGCCAAATGTATTTGGGGAGTTCCTATAATGCATGGGTTATATTTCCAACAAGAGCAAATCATTAGTCTGTGCATGTTGTTTTCACCTCTGTGATTTTGGCAAAAAAGAGAAAGAAAAAGAAAAGTAAACGAATCCCTTAATTGGTCCTAGTACATGACCCTTTGACAGAAACCAGTTACAAATATTTAAGAAATTAGTAAATTTGTCTTTTTTAGGCTCTGAGACCTTTTTGAGCCATATTAATCTACATGTACATTTATACATATGCATCTTCCCATATTCTGAAACTAATACATTATTGTGCATAGAAAATTGACTTGTTCATGCTTAATTTTAGGCTTTGGAGCATTTAGACAATGGAAAAAATCATTATCGGATATACTCTTTTCTTAATTTGTTTTTCATTAGATAGCCACTCAAGAAAACACCATGAAAAATACTGATATCAAGAGACTACTGTATACCCATCTTTTATGCATATTTTCAATTATCCTAAGCATCTTCATTCCATCATTCTTCTTGGAGAACTTCTCAATATTGGAAACACACTTGACATGGTTGTGCATCTGTTCTGTTTTTGTAACTGCCGTCAATCTAGTATTATATTTAGTAGTGAAACCAAATGCATCCTCTAAAAGAAGTTCATTGTCATACAAGGTAAGGCTTATTTCTTGATGACTGATTTTTAGATAGAGGTCGTGTTTCTTTTAATGAAAGAATAAAGTATTAGTCAAGTACTCATGGGGTTATTTACACTGAGTAAGGAGAACCTGATTTTTAAAATTTTTTTTTCAGATCAGTAGCCTATTACTGCTGGAAGGCTGCCCACAATTTTCAGTAGGTCCTTGCCACGCATCAGTTGTGGGATTAGGTTGTCTTCAGTGGACATTACAGCATTGTGAACCGAGATAGTCATGTTTTAAGTCACCATTAAAGATAAATACATGACGTAGCAGTCATATCTTTAAACTTTATAAGACATTTTAGTTTATTTTCATTTATTTTTTTTCAATTTCTGAGGGAACTTAATATGTTTTTCAGAAATTACAAAATAAGCCTCTGTGGTAGGTTTGTTTTAAACATGGCCTTCCTCGACTAAACAGTGTTAAAGTTTTCAGGTATCAGAATCTATTTTCTGGAATATTCACTATCGTATAACACTTGACTATTACTTTGAATTAATAAAGTCCTCCCTTAATATTACGCAATACCGTGTGTAGCTGTCTTAGATAACTTAAAACACATTTACTGCCCTACAATTAAAAAACTCCTTGTGTGTGTTATAATTAGATTTTCTTAAGCTCCAAATCAAGCAGGTCCCACATTGATTTGCAGACATGCAGGTCTTTTCTCATATGCATTATATAATCACATGAATATGATTTGGGGAATTATTTAGTATTGTGCTTTTTTGGTACAATTTTCCTGGGAATTTTGTTTTTAAATGGGAAAAAAAACCTGTAGTCCTTATTTTCTGCAAAGATTTCATGTATCACATAATAAGGACTGTGTGTTTTTTTGGTATCATAGCGTTCTGTTGTTGGTAAATATTTTATAAATACTGATAAGTAACATAGCTCAATGCATACCGTAGGAACAGAAGTGCGTTTTGATTCTAGTGCCGATTGGGTGGGTGGAATATGGGTGGTGATTTGTGACTTGTAGGCTGTTTTGTGGGGCTGTCTGGAGGACTGTGCGCCTGACTGTGCGCAGGAGATGGACTCTGACTTCAGGCTACCCAAAGTAAAGAACATTCAGCTGTTGCACACGTAGGAGAATGAGTTGTATTGGCAGGTAAAGTGGAAGCATTTGCTGTCCTCTAGGCATTGTCTCGAGTCTTCAAATCGTTCTCATTTCTTTTTTAGGTAACCAGGTTTTTGAAATGCTGTATCTACTTTCTTATGTCATGTTTCTTCTTTCATGTAATTTTTGTTCTATATGGAGCACCACTCATAGAGTAAGTTTGAAATTTTTACCTTAAGGCAATTATATTGTAAACCGCTTGTTTACTAGACAAAGCACTAATTCTGTTGGTGATGAATGAAAAACCATGGTGTGTTTAATTGCCAGATCACAGAAGGATACTGACATCATTGCCCTTTCTTAGTAATGATATTCTTTTAATATTACTTCACAATAAGAATAACTTAATTCATTAAATGCTCCTATTACCTAGCCTTCTGTTACCCATTGCATGTGGGAAGTGGGGAAGTAGATGAGAAACTATAGCAATAAATGTGTGGCCCTTAGAACCTCTAAGGGAACTTACTATAATGATATATATAAATTGGTTACAATTAGCATATCAGTTGTTAGTAAATATGATTCTGAAGTGCTTGAAAGTTTTTCTTAAGAAAAGTCAATAGATTCCTGTATTTAATTATTTAATAACCTCGTGTTGATAGTTTAAAGGCAAAATTTAACTCAACGCTTTTTCAAAGCTGACCAGTTTTTAAAAAAACAAAATTCATGAATATTTCTTATATAATGTTCATCATAGATTGGGGAACTTTATTTAGCAGTGATTAATGATCACAGTGAAACAAGTTGTGACACACACGCATAGCTACGTATGTCGTTTTATATATATTTACACATAGTTGTATATATACACACACTAAATGAACAGGTCGTTCTTTTCAAGAGAGGAGAGAACCAGACCTTTGTAATGGGAAATGGTAGTTTCTATTAATCCGTTGTAGAGTGGAGTGAATGTCTTGAGCGGTGGTTCTAAAACCAGAAGCATCAGCATTTTATCAAAAGCAAATTCTCGGGCCTCGGAAACTCTAGCGGTGCAGCCCCCCTGTCTTTAGTTTATCTCATTTTCCAAGTGACTCCAGTATAAACTAGAGTCGAACCAGTGGTTGCAGAAAAAGTTCCAGAGGCTATTCAGGAATAAAGTTAATTATCTAAAAATGGGGTTTCTTGCAGTGGAGAGTCTCCTATGGATCAGAGAGTACTTAACACTTCTGAACTCTGTCATTAAAGCCAGATATGTGGGATGCTTGGGTGGCTCCATCAGTTGAGTGTCTCTGCCTTTGGCTCAGGTCATGATCCCAGGATTCTGGGATTGAGTCCCACATCGGGCTCCTTGCTCGGCGGGGAGCCTGCTTCTCCCTCTGCCTGCCGCTCCCCCTGCTTGTGCACTCGCACTCTCTCTCTGACAAATAAATAAAATCTTTTAAAAAAAAAATGAAGCCAGATATTTGCTAGATTGTTTTTTATAGCTTGTATTTCAGTAGTAACATTTTTTATAGTTACCGTTTTGGTAGGACTCGTGTTACCTTTCAACGAAAATTGTAAGAAAAGGTTTTTATTTATTTATTTATTTATTTATTTATTTTTTAAGATTTTATTTATTTATTCGACAGGATAGAGACAGCCAGCGAGAGAGGGAACACAAGCAGGGGGAGTGGGAGAGGAAGAAGCAGACTCATAGTGGAGGAGCCTGATGTGGGGCTCGATCCCATAACGCCGGGATCACGCCCTGAGCCGAAGGCAGACGCTTAACCGCTGTGCCACCCAGGCGCCCCAAGAAAAGGTTTTTAGGTTAAATCTATTTAAGTAACCAAGATTATGTAGTGTACATGCACCTTTAATGCCTTTAAAAAAACTAATAAGGTTTTTTTTTTCTAGGTTGGTGTTGGAAACATTTTTATTTGCAGTTATTTTGTCTACCTTTACTACTGTACCTTGTTTGTGTTTGTTAGGACCAAACCTCAAAGCATGGCTAAGAGTTTTCAGTAGAAATGGGTAAGTGTTAATTTTAATATTTTAATGATATTTGAAATTTTAAAAAATTAATGTAGAATTTTTCTATTCATGGTAACTTTCTGATTATTCTAGTCTGTTTTTCAAGACTGTGTGGTTGGTTCTCAGGGATGCCTTAAGGGCCCACGGCGGTTGGGGACTGGGAATAGGGAAGGGGTTGAATACGTTAGAGGGAGACTCAAGTGGGTAGAACCATAGGTTCCTCCTTCCGCTTTAGCAAGATCAGCTCTGCTTTTCTTCTGCATGGGAGGGTTCCACTTCGCCTTTGGTTTGGAAAAAGGTTTCCGCTACCAAAAGAAGGCTTTGAAAACCGCTCCTCAGGGATGATTTGTCACTGTGATAAAATTGCTACAGTAATATTGTTTTCATACTATAATGTAGAATTGGGGTCCAAAATCTAAAAATGTTTAGTGTAACAACTGTAACTTCTTGTTTAGCCTCTTTTGTGGTAAGACTTCTGAGTGCAAGTTTTATAGGATTTTATTTCCTTAGTAGCCATATATAAATTCAGCACAGCTAAGTTAAAATTTTAGCTTCTTCGAAGGCATTGGAATGGTTCGTATCAGAAATGGTCAAATTGTAAGTAAGAAAGCCGTGAGGTTATTTGGTGCCCATGATTTTGTCCTATTTATCACCCAGTAGCCAAAATTTCTTGTGTTCTTACTCTGTGCTCCATGCTGTGCAAGCTTTTTGTGGATTCTGAAGTATTAGCCATGGTTCTGTCCCTGAAAAGTTGTATAGTCAAGGGACAAGAATAAAATGAACAAACAATATGAGATTAAAATTGTGTAAATCAGATAGTAAGTGCTATTGGAACCCAGAGGGGTAGGAAACCACTGAAGAATGAGCTGGAACGGGGAATGATCTGTAAAGGATTTGGATCGGGAGTGTGAGATTTGGTGAGAGGAAGGGGAAAGGAAAAGACAGCCGTGTTAGGGTCATGAATGAAGCCATAGAAACTGAAGTGGAAGTGGTGTTTTTGTGATTTGGAAGGGAACAGCCCAAATAATACAGAGGATGCATGCTGGCTAGTAGCTAGGCTCCATAAATTACTGACGTTTTCCTTTTGAAATGAATGTTGTTTCCCTTCAGAACCATCTTCTGGTGTTGATAAGATCTCTAGGAAACAAAAATGTAATCATTGAAAACTCCTTCCCACATTGTTACCATAGTATCCCTAATGGTATTCATTTCTTTCAGCATTTTAGTTTGAAATTTTTAAGCAGTGAAAAACAGTTGAAACATGATAGGTTTGGATCGGTGATTTATCCACCTTTGAACTGTGTTTCTGACAACGGTATATTTGGGGGAGACGTTGTCATCGGATTCTGCAGTTAGTTCAGCCATAGTATGGCGTATGCATTCCTAGAAATCCCTTCACTATGCAAAACTGGGCACCAAAAAGCACAGAGCTTATGGGGAAGGCAGGATTGAGGCATAACACTCAAAAACTCTGACGATAACACATAAAGATAGGAACTTAATAAAAATGGTGGTACAGTTTTATACATGTTACATAGTTAAGAAATTGATAAATGTTATAATGAATATGGTCCTTTTCCTTGGAAAAAAACCCTGAAATTTGCTTTTTGAAAGTAGTGTGGGGAGAGTTGCCACTCGTAAGTTATTACGAAGTGGTAAAGGAGGGTTGTTGGAAATTCGATGGGACGTTAAGGACCAGATATGGAAGGTGTGATTCATACACATGAGGGAAACTAACGGAGCTGGGAGCTGGGGTTGGTTTTGTTTGATTTTGTTTTGTTGTTTTATGTTTCAAATTTTTATGTAGATTCCAGTTAGTTAACATATAGTGTAATATTAGTTTTAGTGATTCATCACTTAACATACAGCACCCGGTGCTCATCGCAGCAAGCGCCCTCCTTAATGCCCATCACCCATTAGCCCATCCCTCCCACCCACCTCCCCTCCAGCAACCCAGGGAGATGGGTTTTTTTAAGTAGTATTGAGATAGAATTCAAATACCATACACTTCGCCTATTTAAAGTGTGCGATTCAGTGGTTTTGGTATATTCACGAGAGTTGTGCAGCCATCATCACAGTCAAGTTTAGAACATTTTCATCACCTCAAAAAAGAAACTCCATACTGTTTAGGTATCACTTCCTTATCCCCTCTCCCCCGGCCCTAAGCAACCACCAATCTCTTTACTGTTCCTATAGATTTGCCTGTTCTGGACATTTCATAAAAACGTTATCATATCAAATACGATCTTTTGTGCTTGGCTTCTTTCACTTACCCATAATAATATTTTCAAGGTTCATCTATGCAGTAGTTCATTCCTTTTTATGGGTGAATAACATTCCATTGTGCGGCTGTACACCCCACCTTGCTTATCTGCTCATCAGCTGATGGACATCTGCTTGTTTCTACTTTTTGCTGTTAATGACTAAAGCAGCTTAGTAAGCTTTTGTATTCAGGTTTTAGTGTGGACACAGTTTTTGTTTTGTTTTGTTTTGGGGGGGTATATGCCTAGGAGTGGAATTGCTGGGTCTTATGGTAACTTGTTTAATTGTTTGAGGAACTGCCAGACTGTCTTCCAAGGTGGCTGCATCATTTTACATTCCCACAGCAGGGTAGGAAGGCTCCAGTTCTCCTGCATCCTTGCCAACGGTTGTTATTATCTGCCTTTGTGATTGTCACCATCCTAGTGGGTGCGAATTGTTATCTCCTTGTGTTTTTTATTTGTATTTCCCTCTTGGCTAATGATGTCAAGCATCTTTTCATGTGCCTATTAGCAATTATATATTTTATATATTTTCCTTGAAGAAATATCTCTTCAGATCCTTTGGTCATTTTTGAATTGGGTTATTTGTCTTTTTTACTATTAAATTGTAAGAGTTGTTTATTTTATTTTATTTTTTTTTAAAGATTTTATTTATTTATTTGACAGAGATAGAGTCAGCCAGCGAGAGAGGGAACACAAGCAGGGGGAGTGGGAGAGGAAGAAGCAGGCTCATAGCGGAAGAGCCTGATGTGGGGCTCGATCCCACAATGCCGGGATCACGCCCTGAGCCTAAGGCAGACGCTTAACCGCTGTGCCACCCAGGCGCCCCTCTTTATGTATTTTAAATACAAATCCTTTATTGTGTACATGATTTGCACATTCTTTCTTTCTGTGGGTTGTCTTTTCACTTTCTTCATTGTGTCCTTTGAAGCACAAAAGATTTTAATTTTGATGAAATCTAATTCATCAATTTTTGTCTTTTGTTGCTTGTGCATTTATTAGGGTCATATTTAAGAATCCATTGCCAAATCCAAGGTCATAAAGATTTACTCCTATGTTTTCTTCCAAGAGTTTTATAATTTTAGGTTTTACATTTGGGCCTTTGGTCCATTTTGTATTAGTTTTTGTACATAGTGTAAGGTAAGGGTCTTCCTTCATTCTTTTGCTTGCGGCTCTCCAGTTGTCCCAGCACCTTTTCTTGAAAAGGCTACTTTCCCCCTTTGGGCGATTTTGGCACCCTTGTCAAAAATCAGTCATAAATACATGATCTTTAGTTGTTTTTCCATTGACCTATATGTTTGTCCTTATGTCAATACCCCACTGTTTTGATTATTTGATAGATATTTGGGGGTTGTGCACGTTTGTGTATTCAAACACTGCTTGGTGCCAGTTTTTATGTGTTCACTTAGTGTTTCTCAGATGAAATTGCTCATATTGTTCTCTAATATATCAAATTGGAACAAATTGCATGTTCAAAATAAGCATTATAGCAGAACTGACTATATTTATAAGTTCCAAATATTTTAAAATTGAAAAAAAATCAAATTTCAAAACTCAAGGGAAACAGATTATCCTTAATTTCTCTTAGTAACTTACCATAAATTTAATATGTATATATTTTCTGATTCTGCTTTAACCCTATTTATACATTTAGCCTGAACTATACCTCGCAGCATGCCTATTATTTTCTGCCGGGTTAAAAAGAGCTTTTTAAAAATTTATTATAGAATTTGACTTTTGAATATTTTGAGATTCGCAGAGTTAACTTGTTGTCACCTTGTTTCTGTACCTATCAGCACTTTATCCCTTCTCAGAAGGATCTATAACAAAATAAAACTAAAAATTATAGGAGGGGGAATACCATTCTCCAGCTAGCGGACTGACAAAGGTCTATAAGTTTCATAATACACTGTGTTAAAAGTTTGGGGAGCAAGTGCCAGTGGGAATATAAATTGGTTCAAGCTCTGTGAAGGGCAGTTCAGTAATATCTATAAAAATTAAAAATACCCATCTTTGACCTAGCAGTTCCACTTCTAGGATTTAATGCACTAGATATATTTTCATACCTACAAAATATTGAATGTGTAAGATTATTCATTGTAGTTTTGAAAACAGCTTAAATGGCCTTTAATAAGGGGTGGATTAAGTTAAATTTAATGCAACTAAAAAACAACAACAACCACCCAACCACTTCTTTTTTTACTGATATGCTGTTAAGTGGAAAAAAGCAAAGTGAAGAAATATATGTAGGATGCTACCATTTATGTAAAAAGTGGGTAGGAGAGAACAGATATGCCTATGTGTCTTTGGAAGAAGACATGAGAAACTGATAAAAATATTGCTTGTCTCTGGGGAGGGGGTCTGAGAAGCTAGGGGACCAGCTCAGAATACTTTGCACCAATTAACTACCCTTTGGTGTCTTTTGAAATTTAAACCATATTAATATACTACCTGTCCAGATGAAAATTATAATGGGTTAGGTTTTGCCAATATCAAACTTATTTGGGGGTTATAGAAAGTTAGGCCTGTGTCGGGAAGTTTTTAGATTTCTCTCATGCCATCTAAACTTCAGTAGACTGCAAAAATATCCTTCGAAAATTTCTAACATACAGCAAGAGAATTGCTCAGTTGCTGGCGGTCTATAGCTAAAAATAATCAATCTGTAATATGAAACGGTTAACATTGCACAGGGCAGGGCATGAAATAGTAATATGCAAAAGTAACAATTTTTAAAGCATGTTCATGTGTCTTACAGCATTTAATTCTCATAGCAGTCTCGTGAGATACTCCTGTTTTCACGGTTCTCTAGGTGAAGATACTAGAAAGCTGACAGGTTAAGTGGTTTGCCCAAGCCCTCAAATAGCCATAAGCAGTAGAGCTGGGACTTGAATGCAGAACATCTGATAGGACAGAAGGTTTTAGAACCTCTCTTCTCTACTTAGTGGCCAAGTGATCTTAGACAAGCTGTTTAACTTCAGAGATCCTCATGTGTAATACTGTTAGAACAATACTAATATGCACTTTGCGGGGTTATTATCAGAACTGAGTGAGATAAGTGAAATCAAGTAGCAAATGCCTAAGAAATATTTGTCAAATGGATTAACAAATGTCAGGGAGCATTTTTATATTTCATACTTCTAATCCTGGCTGCTGTTTGTCTTAGTACCTCTTCCTGGTTTAGGTAGCAGACCAGGGAGTGCACGGCATGGACAGCCATGGAGAGGAGGAAGTTTTTCAGTTGGTTTAATGTAAAATTAATTTGAGCTTTGTCATGAGAGGGCAACTTAAGTCTTCATGTTTCCATCATCCCTTAGCGATAGTTCAGTTTCTTCCCTAACATTTTTACCACCCTTTAAGAATTTAGCATAAAAAGCATGTCAAATTATGAATGAGTTAAGGGAATACTTAATTTGATAGAGTAACTTGTTTAATGTTAGAGTGGCCTTCTTAAATATTCACTGTTAGACAAAAATATTTTTATTTTTATTTATTTTTATTTTTTTTATTTTTTTTTGAAAGATTTTATTTGTTTATTCGACAGAGATAGAGACAGCCAGCGAGAGAGGGAACACAGCAGGGGGAGTGGGAGAGGAAGAGGCAGGCTCATAGCGGAGGAGCCTGACGTGGGGCTCGATCCCATAACGCCGGGATCATGCCCTGAGCCGAAGGCAGACACTTAACCGCTGTGCCACCCAGGCGCCCCATAGACAAAAATATATATATATATTTTTAAAGATTTTATTTATTTATTTGACAGAGATAGAGACAGCCAGCGAGAGAGGGAACACAAGAAGGGGGAGTAGGAGAGGAAGAAGCAGGCTCACAGTGGAGGAGCCTGATGTGGGGCTCGATCCCAGAACTCCGGGATCACGCCCTGAGCCGAAGGCAGACGCTTAACCGCTGTGCCACCCAGGCGCCCCTAGACAAAAATATTTTTAAAATGCGAAGATCTGGTGGTTCTGCAGTGATAATATGAAATACCCACAAAAACAACTTGTATGTTGTTTCAGAATTGTCCCAATATACAGTTAGCATTATTTACTTGGAGTCACAACTTTGGTTTCAGAGAATTCCATTATTATTTAGGGAGGTTATTCTAACATGAATAATACGTTTGTCTTTCTACCCAATAATTATTTACAACAGAAATGAAGGTTCTGATTCGAAGTTCCTATGCTGTAGTTTTTGTAGTTCTAATTCATTAAAAGTACATAAAATACTTTCTTGATTGAGGATTTTAAAGCTTTAAATAATTTTATCATTTATCCTGTGTCTTAGCTTTAAAATACAGAAGAGTTCTTTGTTTTGTTTTAGTATTATTGAAATATGACTAAAATGTTCAGAACAAACAGGGCAGTTTTGAATTGGGCTGACATCTTGCTCAGTATGGAATCAGTATAAATGTTTTGTACTACTCTATGCAAAATAAGTACTATATCCAAATTGGTAATGTATTTATTTGCATGTCTAATATTGAGTAGATGATAACCAGATGAAGACTGAGAAACATAAAAGCTTTGATCATGAGAACTGTGTAGGAATTATATCCCAAGAGTAAAGGACCAATTCTGTAACTATTGAGATTTAATACTTAACTAAATGGCATAAATACTATTCTAACAAGACTTTTCCTTAAAGTAAATGTGAAGTTACACTAGATTAAAAAAATACAAAGGAATGCTATTTTAAAGAAACCTGAAGGTAGAAAAATAATTTGGTTTCTTAACTTCTACTAACTTCTATTTGGTATTTATTACTGAGCATACTCAATGTGTACTAGTATAATTCAGGTTGTTGTCTTGCTGTTATAATTATTGTGGGTTTTTTTTCTTTTGTAGACTTTCTTATAAAAGAAAGTATAATATTCCAGGGCGCCTGGGTGGCTCAGTCGTTAAGTGTCTGCCTTCGGCTCAGGGCGTGATCCCAGAGTCCTGGGATCAAGCCCCGCATCAGGCTCCTTTGCTGGGAGCCTGCTTCTTCCTCTCCCACTCCGCCTGCTTGTGTTCCCTCTCTCACTGGCTGTCTCTCTCTCTTTGTCAAATAAATAAATAAAATCTTTAAAAAAAATATTCCAGTTACCTTAAACCTACATTTTTCATCGAAGTTTGCTTTTTGATTTATCTGTTCTTTTATGCTCTTATTTGCATGTTTTAAATCAGGATCCGACCACTTTTGGTGAACTGAAAAACTTCGGTTCCTGAATTTGTGGTTGTGTAGACAAAGACAGCAGGTATTTTTGGTCATCTTTGTATGGAAATTGATTTTATATTGGAAAAACCACCCTGGACATTTAAGAGTAAAAAGATAGTGAATGACCAAAACTTTATACATTGTAAAGAACAGATAATTTAGCCTTGATAAGGGTACAATAATTTAGTGGCAAAGAGGCACTGGTTTTAATATTCGTTCAGTAGGGGAGTGAAATTCTGTAAAATATCTTTAGCCACCAGGAGCAGTTGTGTGGGGTCTCCTTTTTAGATGAAGAGCTGAATAGTTAAAAAGATCAGCTCCATTTACAGAAGCGTTGTTTTGATGACCGCCTATCTAAGCCACAGTGCCCACTGTTAGCTGCCCCAGGCACAGAGGAAGCATTCAACATGGTCTGTTTATTTCAATTAATGTTCCATATGATGACATTCAGTGGAGGCAAATAATATGGACTGTTACTTGGAGCTCATTTTCATGAAGATTGTAATATTGTTTTAGTTACTTTTTAAGTTTGTCCATAGAGTGGTGAGCCATTCTGTTCTCAGGCCTCTTGACTGTATGTATACATTCCTTAACTATGAAAAAATTAACCCCAAACCATAGAATTCGGATGACTTTATTATGGAAACTTACAAAAGGGGAATAAACCAATGTCAGTGCTGCTATAAATTAGTTAATAGAAAAGAATTTATTTTTTATCTTGTCTATTACAAAGGAATATATATTGTAAAAACTCACATAATAGAAAAATATAGAAAATTAAAGGTCCTAGTAATCCTATCAAAGAAGCAGCTATCACTGGCAGATTTTAGTCTAAGTTTGTCCATGTGTATCACATATTTGCAGTGTAAAAGCAAAAATGGTTGTACTATCACTGCTTTGTAACTTTTTTTAAAACTTATTAGGAACATCTTTAACAGTACGTGTGTATAATGTACTGCTTCTTGCATAATGTCCTTAGTATATCTTTATCCTTAAGTAAGAATACTTGCGTTTACATTGATTTGAACAATCGGGGAGCTGATTGTCTGACATAGCAGAGATTGTATGGTTCTAGATACAGAGAGATAGTTACGGTGCAGCTGTGCTCCTCACTGATTCTCCTGGTTCTTAGCCTCAGGCTGTTAGTGAGAGGACAGCAAAGCCTATCCTTTGAGTCTCCCTAAGCTAATCACTGGGAGAGAGAATGGGATTACCATGATTTAATTAGTCTGATCATCAGGGATGAGATGAATGTTGGCCAAGCATTCCACGTGCCATGGTTCATTTAATTTCCTACCGAAGATTATTTTCAAGTTTTCAGGTTTATAAATAATATTGTTATGACATTTCTGTACCATATAATTTTATATACTTGTACAACAGTTTCTGTAGACTAGATTCCTGGGGTAGAATTCCTAGATGAAAAGAAGTTGACAGAGACTGCCCAGCTAAAGTTCTGATTTGAAGAATATGAACTTACCTATCAATAGAATGCCGTTTCCCTAAATCCCAGTCAGGGCCGTGTACTTTTTTTTTTTTTTTTTTTAAAGATTTTATTTATTTGACAGAGATAGAGACAGCCAGCGAGAGAGGGAACACAAGCAGGGGGAGTGGGAGAGGAAGAAGCAGGCTCATAGCGGAGGAGCCTGATGTGGGGCTCGATCCCAGAACGCCGGGATCACGCCCCGAGCCGAAGGCAGACGCCCAACCGCTGTGCCACCCAGGCGCCCCAGGGCCGTGTACTTTTTATCCATTTATGAGGGCTGCTCCTTGGCCGAGCCCGGGAGGCAGACTGCTACCACCGTAGCTTCCTCTGATTTCTAATGGGATGCATAAGCCCTGGTCAGAAGTTTTTGAAAGTTTGATCTGTCGAACCATTTATTAAATTTCAGCAGAATATTATTGATTAAATTGCAGGGATAACATTTCCCTTACCCTGCCTCCCTTCTTTTCTTCTGCCTCAGGTTACAGAAAACTGGTTAGAAAATAACATCTAGTCCTCAAAATGCAGCTTCAAGACAGGAAAAATTGGTGCTAGTTAAGATGGGAAGACAGTTTTAAAGATAATGCCCTCATTGTACCTGAGAAAATACATAGTGTGGGCCGTCTGCCTGTGCGAAGTGTGAGCAAGATGAAAAGAAACGGCATGGCAACCCTAAAAACACATTATAGAATAATAAGAAGAAAAAGGCATGTGGAAGACAAAAGAATCCAGGCAGGAAGAAAGTACTACCCAAGGAGCAAAAACAAACTCTACACAGTTTATCGTAGAAAAATGTTATTAAGAGCATAAATTCAATAAAAGCTCAAAGATAAGATGATGAAAAAAAATGAGGTGGAGAAGGAGATTGCAGAATTAATGAAATAAAATGAGAATCCAAACCACACCACCATAGGTCATAAATTAGAAACATAGACCAGTTAGGAAATCAAGTTCTAGCTTGGAAGAAAGGTTTGAGCCAATCAGAATGAATGAGAGGTAGGGCAGAGTAAAGCAGTTAGAAAAGAAATGATAAACGTAGAGAACAAAGGAGGTGAGCTTAAGACCAGCTGGTGTCCCTAAAATAACAAAACAGAAAGTAATTCAAAATATGATGGAAAACAGTTTCCCAAATGAAGGAATCGTGCAGTTTGCACATTAAGGGGTCTCGCTACATTAAAAAAGTAGTTGCACGGAACGCCTGAGTGGCTCAGTCATTAAGCGTCTGCCTTCAGCTCAGGGCGTGATCCCGGCGATCTGGGATCGAGCCCCACATCAGGCTCCTCCGCTATGAGCCTGCTTCTTCCTCTCCCACTCCCCCTGCTTGTGTTCCCTCTCTCGCTGGCTGTCTCTCTCTCCTGTCAAATAAATAAGTAAAATCTTAAAAAAAAAAAAAAAGTAGTTGCAAATTAGGGTTACAGCGAACAGAATACAAACACTATAAAGATAATATAAGCAATAGAAGTTATACAGCAGGGGAAGGGAAGGTGAGTAAATACAACTGTACCCTCAGATACTCTGGCTGTCCCCAGATCCTGTTTCGTACAGTCTCTTCAGGGAATAAAGATTCGATGAAATTCTGTGTATTAAATGATGAATCCTCACCTTCTGCGTAGTCCTCTTCGTTCACTTGTCCCAGAATAGTGACAGCCAGGCTTATACCATCTAGGCAGGGTATAGAAATATTTCTTTCAGGGAAAAAATGGCACAAAAGAAAAACCTACAGATACTGACATTTGGGGGTTCTCTAAAAGGCAGGGTTCCTCTTCACTCCCTGGTTCGGTGAAGCCCACCGTGTGCGTCGTGCTCCCCATGCACAGTGAACATCTAGTCATCTGTGTAGTGTGTCACTTTTTCGTTGGTTTTTTAAAACATAACTTTATTGAAATACAACTTCATACCCTAAAACCCACCATTTCAAGTGCACAATTCAGTGGTTTTTAAGTATAGACACAACTTTGTAACCATCACCACAATCTAATTTTAGAACATCTTACCATGCCAAAAAGAAACTCTGCCCATTAACAGTCCCCCTGCTACCCACTCTTGCACACCCCCTCATCCCCTTCCCAGGCAACCACTAAAATACTTGCTGTCTCCCTAGATTTGCCTGTTCTGAACATTTCATATGAAGTATTTTACTTTTAAGTAGAATGAGAAATGAACAGTCACTGGGCCTTTCAGGAACACCTCTAAAGTGAAACGCAGAAATCAAACAAAACAAAAAAAACTCAGTGGAAACGAAGGCAATATGAAAATCAGAAGATAACTTTAAAAAATTTCTGTTGTTTTATATCCATAAAACACCAACAGGCGACAGTCAAAAGGAATGTTCAGAGAACAAGAAAGCTCTTGGAAATTTAAAAAAAATGAGAGAAAAAAACTCAACAGAGGTAGAGACAAAGTTAAAAAGTTCCCTTAGTCAAACAGAAAAGGCAAAAGTATGGAAAATGGGTTAAAAGGGTAAAAAAATCAGAGGGTTAATTCCCAATGGTAGTATTCCCAGCAAAAGAGTAAGAAAAAGAAAATCTTAAGGGATCTGGAGAGAAAAAACAAGTCTTTATAAGTCTTTAAAAAGAAAATGCCAAGAACCAAAGACTTGATTTTAGGTTAAGAAGACCCATGGATTTCCAGCGTCATGGCTGAAAAGACACCCACTTCAAGACAAAGGATTTTGAAATTTTAGATAACCAAGAGTAAAGAGAAGATTCCAAAGGCTACCAGAGAGGGCAGTGGTGAGGGGAGCATCTTACCTAGAGAGGACTGGGAGTCAGAACATCTGAACTTTTCAGGTGGGAAACAGAAAATGGAGCAATGCCTTCAAAATTCTGAGGCAAAATGATTTCCAACAGTTACAGTAAAGTCCTTTTCAGACTTCAAACAATCTTTAAAATCTGTTTTACCCTTTCTCAGTAATCTACTGAAGGAGGTACTTTAAAAAAAAGAAAAGAAAAAAAAAAAGGAAGGAAGGAAGAAAAAGTATGAGAAAGGCTTGGAATCCAGGAAGCAGGAGACCCAAAATCATCGAGAGAGGCAAAGGGAATTCCTGGGGTGATGGTATAGGGAACTGACAGGACAGCAGCCTCAGGCTTAGAAAGCAACCAGTCCAGCTTGGGGCAGGTGAGGTGCCTTCAAAAAGAAAGACAGAAGGAGAGCAGAGAGCACAAACCAGTATTTAGAGGGGATATTCAGTTTCTTTGCAATATTTGAGGATGGTTTAGTGACAGGTAGGTAAGGAAATGGAGGATAAAATGAGGCAGTTCTTAACATCCAAAGAACATGAAAAATTCACTATAAGAGGAAATGTGACTGCGGTTTACTGTGTGGTTCGGCTGTGATGACCATTTTCATAATCATAATGATGTAGATACTGTGCTATTGATTCAGCCGAGAGGAGAGGATGGTGAGTCAGGGAGAAATAAGTATGTGGCGATGGGAGACTTGTGGGAAAAGGGTACTAAGTCCTCTTCTTCCAGTGTAGAAAGCAGGGAGTAACTACATCTTGAAAAGTCTATACCTAATGTATGCTCTTTAAATTTTGAGGTAGGCAGAAGGACCTGAAGAGCTTTCAGTGTCTGCCTTGGGAGCAGAAATCGGAAGTGGGGAGGGTTGCAGGGAGGGATTGGTAGTAGGCGTCATCCTCTAATTGTGATCTGGGACCTTGAAGGTATTGATATATATTATGATTTTGATGAATATTTTAATTTTACAAAGATAGGCTACAGAGGTTTTCTGTTTTTAAAACTAGATCCTAGTTCCATTTTTTTCTGTATTTATTATGTGTAAGATCATAAACGCCTTTGGATACATCAAACAAAATAGAAGACAACCTCTGGCGGAGTTTGCACATTTTGTAACCGATGGCCTCGGTGTGCTATAAAAATGAAAAATGTGCAGATATGGATCTCGCCCCTTAGCCCAGGGAACTTGGAGCTGAGAGGTTAGATAAGCCACGTACATAACCGTTGTTGAAACAGAGCTCTGATCATATCTGCCTTGATTTCAAACCTTCAGTGGCTTCCTTAGTGTGACTTCAGGTTTTTCTAAAATCCTAACCTTAAATCTCCCGCAATGAGATACTGCTTCACACCCACTAAGATGCTGGGATCAGTAGTAACAAGTACCAGCAAGGATGGGGAGAAATCGGAATTGTCACACATGTGAGTGGCAATGTGAGATGGCTCAGCTGCTTTGGAAAACAGTCTGGCAGTTCCTTTAAAAGGTTAAACGTAGTTCTCACAGGACCCAGCAATTCCATTTCTTACTATATCCCCAAGAAAAAGGAGAACATATGTCCACACAAAGCTTGTCCATGACTGTTTAGAGGAGCAGTATGCATAGTAGCCAAAAAGTCAAAACAACTCTAACGTCCCAGGAACTGATGCATGGGAAAAATACATGTGATATATCCATGCACAAAATATTGTTTGACGATAAAAAAAGACGTACGCTACAAAATGGATGGATCTTGAAAACATTGCGCTAAGGGAAAGAAGCCAGTCACAAAAGTCCGAACACGCATTGTATGATTCCACGTATATGAAATGTTTGGAATACGCTAATCCATAGAGACAGAAAGTAGATTAATGGTTGCCTAGGGCTGGAGGGAAGGGGAAATGGGGAGTGACTGCTAACAGGAAAAAGGGTGTCATTTTGGGATGAAGGTTGCACAACTCTAAATGTACTAAGAAACATTGGGTTGTGCACTTTAAATGAGTGAATTGTATGACTGGGAAAGGGTTATCTGGGGCAGGTTTTCGCTGTCCTCAACGAAGGTGTTATTTTTAAAAATCCTAACTCTAACCTACTTTTCCAGCCTTATTTCCCATTCTCCCTTTCGGCCTCAACCAATTTTACTTGCGTTCCTTCTACCCGCAATGCGGGTCTTTCTCCAGTTCATCAAGCCCAGGTGCCACCCATTCTTCTAGTTCTGGCGGAACTTCCTCATCCATAAAATGGAAGAAGTAAACCCCTCCCAGCAGAAAGTAAACCTGGCTTTCAACCTCTCCCAGACTTTATGTCTCTAGATACATCACTTTATATATTGCAACGTATAGGAGTTAAGTGTTAAGTGAAAACTAGCCAACATTTGACAGCCACAGATAGTCAAAAATTAACCCTAGAAAATCCTTTAAATTGCCTGAACAGGGTAGTTACCTCTTTACATTAAACTCCCCAGTTTTTTTTCCCTCCAAGATTAGGACAGATCTCAGTCTTGTTGAATGCTAGCTAAAGAAATTGACTTGCATTTTTAGGTGTTATATAAAATTAAAAAAAATAACGGTTGCCTTGAAAATAAAACGAATTTGGATCTATGGCGATTGGCTCTAACCTTCTTCCAGTCCCGATTTTTAAAAAATTTTTTATTATGATATGTTAGTCACCATACAGTACAGCATTAGTTTTTGATGTAGTGTTCCATGATTCATTGTTCGTGTATAACACCCAGTGCTCCATGCAATACGTGCCCTCCTTAATACCCATCACTGGCCTATCCCAACCCCCCCCCCACTTAAACCCTCAGTTTGTTTCCCAGAGTCCATAGTCTCTCGTGGTTCATGAACCAGTCCCGATTTTCAATCGATTTCAAGAGCTACGGCTCTTATCTTGTGTAGGGTGGGGGAGGGGCAATAATGAGAAGGACCCGTGACAGAGGGATTGGCTTATGAACTGACTTGTCATTTGGGGCTACTTTAATTTAGTGTATATTTTGTGCATATGGCCTGTTTCTAATGAAAGAAATCCTCTAACAAAACAGATGTCTTCAGTTATTCCCACACCGGCTGGAAGAAACTGCTTTTCATAAACTTTATAATAAGTCAACCTTGCATTTTAAACAACTGAATATTTGGAATCCTACTTACTGCTTTGTGGTGGGGTTTTAGCAGACTCACGCTGCGCACGGCTGAGTGGTCACACTCTGAGTGGCAGGCTGAAAGCAAGATCCACTCAGAGAATGGCAGAATTATGTCTTTTCACCTTTATGCTCTAAGATACACACTTAATAAATAAGAATGGTAGGAGAAATTGCTGTATCTTTTGAAATCTTTTGTTCTTATTCTCTACTCCTCACCCACCAAATAAATAGAGTTGATTTGTTTACATGAAATGTGCCATAGGAAGGGCTAGTTGAGTAAGTGATGGTCCCTTCCATGCAGTGGAATACTAGTATAGCTGTTAACAAGGCAAAACTGGGTTTATAACATGATGCATTTGAGTTTTGATAAAGGATATATACATCTGTGCATATATCATTCCAAACATATTTGTACATGCATAAAATATTTCTGGAAGGATATGTACTCTGTTGGTAATAGCAGCTGCTGCTGGGGAGAGGAACCAGAGTTGATAAGGTGGGAGGAAGACTTAGCTTTCATTGCAAATGCTCTTTCCAATTGTTTGACTCTTACCGTGTGCACATATTACCTGTCCGACTGACAAACACATCATCTTACTAATTAGTTGTTGATAGTTCAGGGTAAATAGATGTCAATTCGAGATGGTTAAATGAGCAGAGCACATATGTGTAGTGTTGTTGGCACTCCTGTGATTCTCTGGCAGCTAAGATAGATACCACCGGTGATTTCCGTATTTGTGTTTTACAGAGTTACATCCATTTGGGAGAACAGTCTTCAGATCACTACAATTTCTAGCTTTATAGGAACATGGCTCGGAGCCTTTCCTATTCCACTCGATTGGGAAAGACCATGGCAGGTTGGTTTCAGCTGCTTAAAGTAACAAAGCAAATGGACAGTGATGGTAAATCCGATGAAGCGAACCAGTGTGTCTGTATAAACTGTGTTGTTGTTCAGTTAAGTAGGGTTTCCAGTTCCCTCTGTCACCGGAACCTCGGTGATTTCTTATTGGCCCCAGGGCCTGTAGGCATCCGGATCAGCCCGGTTTTGTCCTCCTGGCACTATGTTTTCTACATGTATAGGTGAACAAATAAGCTTAGTTTGTGAATATTTATAGGAGTCTTTAAAAAATAGGGTAGAAGTTGCAGGAATGTCCTGTTTTCAACTTTGATACTCATTGCCTTTGTGGTCTTAGATTCGTATCTTTGTAATTTGATTTATGGCCAAGTTGAATGTTGATTTTGAAATATTTTTTAAAAGCGTATAGCAAAGTCAGTTTTGAAATAGGGTTATGTGATATTGGAGGAAGCTCATGACCATCAGGTGTTTTGTTTCCAATCACAATTGGATATAGCCAATAAGCTAGGTAAAGCACAATGAGGTAAGTGTTCTTTTTATTCCCATGTTACGGATGAGGAAACGGATTCCTAGAGGATATATAATATATCCAAGGTCACTGAGCTAGTAATGAATATATCTTTGTCTTCGTTTTTAGTGGCTTCTGTAGAATGCTGTTATATAGTTACCCCCAAATTTATTTAACAGATTCACTACTGATCATTTAGGTTATTGCCAGTATTTCACTATTACAGGTAGTGCTGGGGTAAACACCTTTGAATCTATATTTTCATGCGTTTTCCAATGATTTTCTCAAGGTAATTTCTCCCAAATGGAATTGTAGTATTAAAAACTAAATATACTTTCTTTTTTCAACACAAAGAGAATAGTATTTATAGTACGCATTTATTTAGAAAATTTAAGCAATAGTAATTAAAAAGAAGAAAATAAAAATTATCAAGTATCTAACCACCCAGAGGCAACCCTCATTTCATTTGTATTTTGGTGATAATTTGTACAGTTCTTTCTCTGTGTGTGTAACTATAATATATGTGTCATTTTTTTTTTTTTAAACCACCCTGTCCACAGTCATCCTTGATACTGCCTTCCCCTTAACAGCTCAGGTCAAACTGGTCACTGGCCCTTTTGATTTTAATTAATTAATTAATTTTTTAAACATCTCTTGGATCTGTCGTCTCTCCATTTACATTTACTTCTCTAACTTGTACAAGTGTCTCTCATCTCGTTTATGTCCTCCCTACTAACCACTCTTTACATAGCAAAATACACACCTGATCCTGTCATTTCTCCTGCTGAAAATCTTCCAGAGGCTTCCTCACTGCTTTAAGCCGGAGTCCTCTGGCATAACTTACAAGGGCCTCTGTGATCTTGTTTCTACTTAGGTGTGTAGTACATGTTATTCAGGTCCCAGCTCTTCTATTTACTATGTGATTTGAGCAAGTTAACTGTAAAATGAAGGTAGTAGTAGTTGTGAGGATTAAATGAGATCATTTGTAAGAAATGGTAGCTATTATCTTAAATTATAATTGCCATTCTTATTTATGTTATAAGACTATAAATTGTGTTGTTGTCTTTGGAAAATAGTACTATCATTTCCTTAAGATAAATTCTTGAAGTAGAATTGCTGGATATGCATTTTTAAATCATTTTATTTTTTTTTCATCACGACAAGTATACTCTTTAATCCCCATCCCCTATTTCCCTGATCCCCCCAGCTCCCTCCCCTATGGTAACCATCAGTTCGTTCTCTATAGTTAAGAGTCTGTTTCTTGGTTTGTCTTTCTTTTTTTCTCCTTTTTTGTTTCGTTTCTTAAATTCCACATCTGAGTGAAATCATATGGTATTTGTCTTTCTCTGACTTATTTCACTCAGGATTATATTCTCTAGCTCTGTCCATGTTGTTGCAGCTGACGAGATTTCATTCTTTTTATGACTGAATAATATTCCATTGTAGCTGTGTACCGCATCTTCTTTATTCATCTGTTGATGGACACTTGGGCTGCTTCCGTAATGTGGCTATTGTAAATAATGCGGCTATAAACATAGGGGTGCATGTATCCCTTTGAATTAGTGTTTTTGTATTTTTGGATGAATACCCAGTAGTGTGATTCCTGGATCATAGGGTAGTGCTATTTTAATTTTAATTTTAAAATTAAATTTAATTTTAAACTCCGTACTGTTTTCCATTGGCTGCACCAGTTTGCATTCCCACCCACACTGCACAAGGGCTCCTTTTTCTCCACATCCTCACCGACCCCTGTTATTTCCTGTGTTGTTGATTTTAGCTATTGTGACAGGTGTGAGGTGATATCTCACCTCGGTTGAGTTTCGGTTTGCATTTCCCTGATGACGAGTGATGTATGTGTGTCACTTTTAATCTTTTTTTTCCATCAGCAGTATGTTATGGAGCTCATTCCTGGTCAGTGAAAATTTACATATAAGTAATGTTCCATTATTTGAGTAAAATCGTATGTCAGTTTCTTATCAATGAACACTTAGGTTGTTTATAGTTTCACAATTATTGATTTATTGTTATTAGCTATGGTGATTTTCATTTTTAAACATACATCTTTGCATATTTGTCCAGTTTTCTCTAGTAGAATTCCTAGATGATAGCTGGGTTAAATCTTTGGTATGCATCTCAATTTTCAAAGGCTTTTAAGGGCTTGGATTATATGTCTTACACCTAAATGCCTCCTTTTAAGTCCGCTCTTTGTTCTGTTAGATGTCATGTCTCCTTAGACAAGTTGTTCTTCGACCTTCAGTAAGTCTGGTGGGTTTGCCTTTCCCTGTAATTTGCATCTGTTGCATATTACAGAAATCCCTGGAGGTTTGGGGTATCACTGATACCCTTCTCAAGGTTTTAGTACTGATAAAGTTATCTTGTATACTGGGAGGTGGGGATCTGTTTGTACTCAAGTTACTATCTTACGGAACTTAATTTCATTCAATAGTGTCAATGATTTCTAAATTGGCGCAAGATAATCAGAATCATTAGAAAGTATATATAGAAAATTGTGTTTTAACCTGCATTCGATTCATTACTTTCAGATAGATGCAATTAAGTCTAAATACAAAGTATTGGTACATAAAGCACGCGGGCTGCGGCTTTAGTGAGTTGGGAAGGTAATGTATGATTAACATGTCAGTTTGCATATAGATGGAATATTTTAGAGTGTAAATGATATTTTACACTTGGCTAAATGCTAAGTTTATAAGACTATGTAGAAGTAGAAACTGAATTATGGGGAGTAGATGTGCCCAAATCTGGGTTTAGGTTTGCATAGAAAATATGTGTTAATGTGCTAATGTGTAAATGATTTATAGTCCATTTATCTATTTTGGATCGATCGTTCAGGCTTCTAGCTACTGACTTGTATTTTTCTACCTCAGTGCTTGTTTACAGTAGGAGGTAAGCTGGATCCGAATTGATGGGTTCACTTTTTTTAAATTAATGTGAAGTTTCCATTTGAATTACTGCCTTTTTAAAAAAGATTTTCTAGCTAGCTAATTTATGTAACAGGTGTTGGTCTTCATTAAGAATGTTTGATTCGACTGGACTATTACTGGTGCTTTAATTGTTTTTACCGTTGGGTTGTTTTCAGAGTGTTCCTAGTTAATGACCCACTTATTCACTATTATCTTTTAAAAATTAGGATACATGCTGTTGGTGGCACGATAGAATGTACAGTTAATCATCTTTATTCATATAATAACCTGCCCCCCTCTGTTTCAGCAGATACTTACTGCTAAACCAGGGAAATGATGAGGCTTCATTGTTTTCTTTTACTTTTTAATTTCAGCGAACAAGGTGTTTTGTTTTGCTCTGTTCTTCGTAAGTAACTACCTAGACTCAGTACTCAGTGTGGTTCACGGTACTGACAGAACCTGCCAGAGTAGCAATAAAGCTGAGAAAGGAATATGGCATTACCTCAAAATGGAGATTTTGCTAGACCAAAATTTCATGAGAAGAGACTACTGTATACACTTAATATTATCTAAACTATAACATGTATAAAGAAGAGATTTTAGTTCTCGGTTCCTTGTAGCCCAATACAGGCATGATACGTTTATGATAAAGCAAGCTTTTCTGGATTGTGATCTGGTTTTATTTATATTCTAGTCAGAGAGACAAGAGTATCCAGTTAAGCAAGGATTTCTTCTTAAAAACACACACACACACACACACACAACCCGACAAACACTTTTACATGTGTTAGTTCAGTTTTCTCTACTTGAACTCAAATCTGACTTTGTATAAAGTTCCAGAGGCCAAACATAAACTTATAATGACGTGAGTTCTGTATTAAGCAGTTTCAAGCTTATTTATATTTTTTATATCATTTCATCCCCATGACTGGAAAGGTCCATTGAAGATATGTAATCTCAGTGAAAAAAAAAAGTGTTTTCATTTACTGATAGGAATTTTAAATAATTTTGAGTAGTGACAAGTGACAGAAGATAGCAGGCGTCTTTATGGTTGGAGGAAGCCTTCCCTTTGTAGGGGGCAGCAAGAGGATTTGCTGAAAGAGAATATGGCAGGGCGGCTACCCCTACCCTCGTTGGTCATTTTCGTTGTCTTTTAAAAAAATATTTGCAAGACATCTTCTCTTCCCTACCTTAATTGTTTGCCTTAAATATCAGCAAGAAAATAAGCATTTACATTGCCCATAATCCAGACAGCCTTCTTCACTCCCAGAAAATGCTTATGGTTTTATAGTTACTGACAAACATTTTGACTCTGGAAAACCTCTGTACATTATAATTATTTGCTGTAACTAAATAGCTAATTAGTAAGTATTTAAGTTCTTACTATGTACAAAGCATACATTCTGGATCCGAATTGATCCGAATTTAATTATTTGATTTCAGTAATTTAGATTCAGATTTAATATGCTCTAAATATTTTATAGAATGGTTATGAGCTTTTCATCTGGAAAAATGTCTTAGTTCTTTCCTTTATCAGAAGTAGGCCAGTATTTCATGTTGATAAAAAAAAATTAATGGAAGGTTAAGAAATGTTGGTTATTTGCAGCAAAGGAAATATGCCATAAAGGTTTTAAACCCACTTGTTTTATTACTTGGTAGACAGATAACGTGATGATTAAGAGCTCTGGCATCAGATTACTAGGTTCAAATCCTGCCTCTGCCATTAACTAGTGAGGATTGAATAATATAATCCTTCTAAAGGACTTAGTTCAGGACTTGACACATAGTTACTGCTTAATTAATGTTACAGGCATTTGTGACCTATTAACAGTTGTTGTTTAATGACTGTATTTTTAGCATTACAAAAAAATGCAAATTCCATCGTTTGGATTCTCAAAGTGTTAGAGTGCATTGATTGCCTCCTTGTGTTATTTACTCTGCCCAGCAGTCCTTCGGTTGGTGGAGTGGATTGTTTCATTCATCTTTTTGTTCTTTGGTATTTAGGGTATTTGGGTTTCACGTAATTTTCAATTCTGTCTGACATTTCAGATGGCAGTGGGAAGAAAATATAAAATGTGTAGATCTCTTTATGTGTGTACCGGGCATGGGGCTTGGCACTGTCCACAGGTAACTTAATCCTAACAAGGGTAGTGCAAGGTGGGTTTCTTTCCCTTTTTTTACACATAAGAATGTCAAAGTGTGGGGAGCGGAGTACACATCTTGCTCAACACTGCTGGGCTGATAAAAGGAAGCCTTAGGATCCAAACCTGATTCTCTTCCTTGCTGGGGACCAGAAACATAACTTTTCTTCTTCCTTTCCCTTTCCTCCCTTCCTTCTCTCCTTTCTTCCTTTCCTTTCCTTCCTTCCTTCCTCCCTTCCTTCCTTCCTTCCTTCTTTCCTTCCTTCCCTCTTTCTCTACTTTTTTTTTTTAAAGGCCATAGTTTAGATCTCTTTGGAAAAGCTAAAGTAGTTATTGTATTGCATTTCTTCCCACACGTAAGAATTTCATACAAATGCCATGACCACTGTGGTGTATGTATTTTTAGAACATAAAATTTAATACGTTTGTAGGAGAATTTCAAGTTAATATCCAAAGCTTTTGTGCCTAGAAAACCCACAACTGCCTTTAAACTCTGGACATGAGTGCTGCTATCTCTAAAATGGAATTGAACCAGATAATCACATCTCTTCTCAGTGTACTTGTTTTCTACAAAGTTAAAAAGCAAAATTGATTTGAGATTTTTTTAAAGCAATTTAAAATTGTTTAAAAATATTTGTACTTGTTCCCATAACAGATAATTAAGGCATCGTTACATGTTAAAATCTTTTTGTTTTCTCTGGTTTTATCAGGTTACAGATTCATTATTTGTGAAAAATGTATATGCATTTTCTAAAGCCACAGATGCTACAGATAATTCTTTCATAAATTGAAGCTAGAGATCATAAGGATTACTGGAAATACTGCTAGAGTGAGGGATAAAACTAAAATCATGGATTTAATTATTGAAAAGTGGCATGTTTTCAGGTTAATTGGTGTTTCTTTTATCGAAAGTATTATACAGTGTTATAGACAGACCAAAATAAAATATTAATTTATATGTATATGATTTATGTTTCAAGTATTGAAAAAAACCTGTAATACTTAAATGACAGAAAATGGTTTTGTATTTAAAAGGTGGGTCATTTTTTGGTAATCATGCTGATAATGGTCTGCTGGCAGGACTTTCATGTGAGAAAGAATAGTGCCAGCCAGGTTAATTTATTTGTACGACCTTGACCATATATCGTCGCTTTCACAAAAAGTTCCAGATTGGAGACCACACACCTCTCTGCAAATAGCTCTTCCTAAATCCGCGCTCTCGGTCATGGGAGAGTGGTGGAGTATAGCTGGATGGGTGCAGACTTACAACCAGAGAAATGTGTCCAGATGAGGAGATTCACCTATAATGTATTCCTACATCAGACAATAGCATTTGCTTCAAGAAGATCGAGAAAAACACCTCAATTATAACCAAATACAGAGGAAAATATAAATCATCATTTAAAGCCAGTAGACGTGTCAGCTGACTTTGCAAGATGAATTCTTTCTGTCATGCAAACACACATTTGTGAGAAGCACCACAGACATTAAACAGGTAGCTTGTGAGAACTTCAGAACTAGCTGCCTAACTAGCTTCCTTTTTTTATCTGAAAGAGCCAGTAATCCTAATGATTGTGAGTGGTTCTGTTTCTAGGTTTTCTTTTTTTTTTTTTTTTTTTTAAGATTTTTTATTTATTTATTCGACAGAGATAGAGACAGCCAGCGAGAGAGGGAACACAAGCAGGGGGAGTGGGAGAGGAAGAAGCAGGCTCATAGCAGAGGACCCTGATGTGGGGCTCGATCCCACAACGCCGGGATCACGCCCTGAGCCGAAGGCAGACGCTTAACCGCTGTGCCACCCAGGCGCCCCTGTTTCTAGCTTTTCTGATCTGCAGACAGATCAGTCTCCCTATGGTATCTGTGACGTCAGGTACCTTTCCAAAAATTATATCGCAGCACTTACTATTTAAGAATTTGTTGTTAAAACTAGATGCCCAAAATCAAATAATCGTAGTTTCAGTTTAACTGCTTAGTTTATAGTAGGGGCTCAATAGTTTTGAATGAATGGAGTCATTCATATGAGACTATTAAAAATGACAGAAATGTCTACCAAGTGGTTGGCTTAAAATCAGTTTTTGTACTTACGCTTCCTAAAATTTATTGAAAAATGACAGCAAGGAGCCCGAATTGCCCTTCTATTTCTGAGGCGAGGCTACATATGGTTAATATAATGCAGTGTGTTGTGTGGCTTTTGAGAGTTTTCGCATAAGCTTTATACTCCCCAGACATCTCATGTGAAGAATGGCATGTGTTAAAGAGGATGACCAGGGCAAGGGATTCGTTCTACAGCACAATAGAACACTGCTCATGAACTAGTTTATTTGTTCTAAACCTCCACTTCTAATTGTTACTTAGTAGTGTCAGTTACCTAAGAAATACATCGGTGATCACCTCAGTTTAGTTTTTTCAGGCTAACACCTATACAAAATATACTGATGCGTGGTACTTCACCGCTTTCGTGACGAATTTTAGGGTAATACAATGGCCCCACATTTCAAGTACAAGAGGTCCTATTACCCCTGTTTTGCACATTGGGGAACTGAGGCTCAGATGGTGAGTGATCTGGCCAAGGCCACACAGCCAGTAAGTGGCTGACCCGGGTCCGCAGCTCAGCTCATTGTCTCCACTGACGGTGCAACTTCCCAGAAAAGCCAAGTAAAGCTTGTAAGTGAAATAGGAAGTGTTTTTAAAAGTAGCCTAATGTTTTTGTACAATTATTTTAAAACTTTCGTTGACTATCTGAAACTAACTTTAGGAGAAATCATCGTCTGATTTCAAATACCTCATCCTCATTTGAGGAAACCCGCAGTAGCTCATAAACCGCCATACTCACTGACCTGCCCAACTGGCTGTTACATGGTCGTGTCAGAAACCCGGGGATATCATTTCCGTGACGGCACAAGATTCAAAATCCACTCGCATTTAATATATAGTAAAGGAACCCAAGTAATACTGTGCAGATTATAATTAAAATGGATTTAAGCTGTTTACTCTCAAATCACATAATAAATGCCGTCTACATTACTGAAATTGATCCTTAAAATTCTGAACCAAAATGTAGAGGGTCACTGTATTACTCTGACCAATCAGAACAGTTAATAAAAATACTTGTTAGGGTTGAGTGATAAAGAATACAGGGATTCTTAACCAGGAGTCTATAGATGGGGGTCTTTGAGCGCCTGAAATGGTATGATAAATACGTATAAAATCTATGGATCACGTTTGACAAGAAGGAAACATGAATCCTGTTAGATGGAGTTTTTATTTTTACTTTTTATCTATTTTTATTTATTTTTAGAAGGGGAGATAGGGCAGAGGGAGAGGGAGACAGAGAATCTTAAGCAGGCTCCACCCTCGGCACAGAGCCTGACATGGGGGTCGATCTCACGACCCTGAGATCATGACCTTAGCCGAAATCAAGAGTTGGACGCTTAAGTGACTGAGCCACCCAGGCGCCCCTAGATGTAGTTTTTTAAACCACAACTTAAAATTTGGGGAGGAATTTTTTAATAGGAGCAGCTTTAGAGATGGTCTGTTTGGGGAATGGTGGTGGTCTAGATTCTAATGACAACTTATATGTGTCTGTTAGGAATAGGGACTAAAAGATTATTACCAATTTATAGCTCACAGGTACTATGTGCCAGATACCATTATAGATATGGTTCGAAGAGCTGCGTAGTGTATTATCTCATTTAATCATTGCAGCAGCCCCGTCAGGCGGGTTTTACGATGCTCCTCATTTCACAGATGAGAAACCAAGGTACAGAGAGGTTAGGTGACTTGTGCGCAGTCACGTATTTAATAAATGGCAGAGCCGAGACTCAAATCCAGTCTAATACAAAAATTAGTATTCTTAAATCATTATTCTGTACTACTTAGAACATGCTTTGAAAAGTCCCAGCACTACATAGATACATCAGTAATGCCTGATCGGAAGAGAGCGGTGTGGTCTTCGGGTGGAAAATAAGCTTGTATAAACTGAAATGTTTTTCAACCAGCAATACCATGAATTTGTTTAACAGAGAAAACATACAAAGTTAAATCTATATATTATTTATTGAGAAATTGGTTTTTAGCTTAATAGGGTGAAATTGTTTTATTTCTGAGAGAAACACAACTTATTGCTGGTACCAGGTACCCAGACCCTATAATATTAGGCCTTTCTTAATGCTGAGTATTTGAAGAGAACACTGACCTTTTTTGGTTTAAGTGATGAAAAAACAGTGTAAGGAGTCATTTGGTTTAGAGAAAGGATAATGGTAGCACTCTAAGCAAGACACTTTGTTCATGTGATGTAGCCATTTGTTTTTTAAAATAGGTTTTTTAACAGTAATTGTAATGATTTTCCCCACTTGCATGGTAAATTATCTTTTGTCATACAACAGGGGTTTTTTTCCTTCCATTTAGTGGTTAAAAAAATTTATAGAAAACTGGATAAAAAGAAGACGGTCATTTTGGTGGTCAGCACTTGTGAAAGACTTCCTTTACATGAATGTCTTTGAGTTTTCTATTTGCCTTAAACAAAACAAGATGACCAGACGTAGCCGTCTCAGATGACGGTAAAACAAGATGACCAGACGTAGCCGTCTCCGATGACAGTAATTGGGAGAAATGTCTGTGGCGTTGCAGTTGGATTGTCTTCAGTAGATGATACCACAGTTGGTTTTGTTTTAAGCCTGTTTGTGGCATGAAGAATATTAAATAGAAACATCTCTATGTGTAAGACAAGTACCTAGTTTTAAATGGAAAAACCCCAAGATCTCATCATGAAAATGCAGGATGAAGCTAGGATGGTTCAGAAAGCCAATAGATCTGTTGCCATTATGTGTAGTTTTAAATGTTTTAAAGCAGTTTTAAGAAGGTTAGTAGGAAATTCAACATGAGAACCTTAAATGAAAGGAAATTCAGCGGGCAGCCTCCCCCAACTCCCTTCGGCTGCTCCTTTTGCCATTCCCTATCCTGGGAATAAAAAATCAGAAAGGTTGCCCTTACATGAAGAAATTCTCCTTTAAAAAAATGTGTCACCGTTAAGGGCTCCTTATTCCACGAAAGTCAGGCAGGAAAGCCTGATTCATCACTAGCAAATAGTCTTCAAAGCCAGTCCAACATTTTAGCTTGCTGATGGCATGGATTTCTTACGAACTGAATAAGTAGCAAGTGTTCTAAGCCTTAACCCCTTATTAGACACAACGTTTAAACTAATAGCTCATCTTGGTCTTCCACTGGAGGGAGGTGCAGTATGGCAACCGTTCAAAGAGCGTGCCTGTGACTCTGTGTGTGTGTGTGTGTGTGTGTGTGTTGGGAAACAAAGAGCCATACTGAAACTACAAAGTGATTCAAGTAGAATTTAGTGACCCAAATTGGAATTTGCCTATGATGCATGAGGGATTATTACTCTCGCTGCACTCAGACAATGCGCTTTTAACAAAGTGCAGGTGCGCACAGTTGGCCGGTGATCAGACTCACAGCATGAGAAACAGAGGAATGAGTATTATCCCAAATGTTTACATAGGGTGTTAAGTAAAAACTACTAAGGTAAGAAGTTCAATGCTTTACATAGATAGTAAACTATGCATATTATTTTATTTATAACCCCATGTGTTAAGATGGGACACTGTTAAAGTAACAATCACTTAAAAAACAACAACCAACAAACCAGTATTTAATTTGGTACTTAAGAGTAATAATTAAAAATCAAATGGAAGCAATGCCTAAAGTAACTAATTCACAATAAAAACCATTAAATCAGGCTCTCCTTATTGGAAATAAGATCATTCAACATGGGCTAACCTAAAATGTACTGTAGAGACAGAATAAGGGTACAAGTTAGCAAAGTATTAGGAATAAGATTTCAGGGAGCCCCTAAAATTACTTTTAAGAACTTCAGAACGGATTATATGCAAAAAAATATATAACTGTACGTTTCTTTTAAGTTCATTCATACATGACCTTATTTGAAGCAATGTGTTTGCATTGACTAGCAAAATTCATGTCAGGAAGATATTTTTGAAGTATTCTATTTCCCAGATACTTGACTACTTTGAACTAGTTGTTCCAGTGATTAGTCTCAATTTCTGCTGAAACTAAAGTCTTTAATGAAGACGTGCTTCTGAAAATAAGGCATTTTTTCTACAATCTGCTCATGAATAGAAAACAAATCTTTGGTTTTTAGTTAGGGTGGCAGGAAGAATTGAGTGCAAAAAGAAATACTAAGGAATCAAAGCGATGAAGAGGCTGTTACTAGGCAAGGGCAAACTGCAAACCCCATCAAGGTCAGTAGAGTACCTAAGGCACCTCGGGTTCCGATGAGACAATCATCTTTGCTTAGAGTTCTAATAATCTATGTACAGGATTTTTACCATCTTAAGAATGCGCAGCTGAAAAGGTAATGTCCAACGATGAATATTGTGAATAAGAAAGAAGAGAATCATAACAGTTGATAAATGGGAGAGACGCTGGAGGTCCTCTCCTTCTACCTCCCATGTTTAATAGATGAAGAAACTGAGGCCCAGGCAGGAAACACTGACACCAGAGTTTGCGTTTCCAGATTCCTAGTCCACTTCTCGTCGGGCAGATCAAATTCTACACTTTAACTTTCATTGGCTAGTAAACCAAGTATGAAAAGTTTCAGAGGTGAATTTGAAGGAAAAAAAAAATCCCTGTCGTATCCCCAAAGGCGAGTTGTTAATGTATAATACTTTACTGTCTTAATTCTTTTATACCATGTGTTGGACAACTTAGTTAATATACTAATTGATTTATGCAATTCCTTTCAGTTGTATCTAAAAATAGCTAATAATTAATCGACCCAAATTAAATGAGAAAGTTACACAAAGATTCCATTTGCACACACATAAGGCCATGGTACTTAATACGAACCATCACTTTTTGGGAGAAGGAAGATATCCACTGTCCAGTCCAGAGAGAAAGATCCTGACTATTCAGTAGACTCTCCACTCTTCAATGGGGAAGATGATGCTTATATTTTAAAAAATCTCTACAAAGCTCACATACAAGACAGTACATCCTAGATTTGTGACTGATATGAGCATTTAAGGCTGTCATTTTCAAGTATAAAAGTTTAGTGTTCCATTACCCAATCTGTGCAAGAGACACAGCTATTAGCTCAAGTCATGGAAATTAACAGAAGCTCACCAAAGACATAAATAAATCATAATTTAGTCAACAGCAAGTTTAAATGTAGGAAAGGCTGGAGAAAAATTTATGGGTTAGATTATGCTTCTCTGAACTGCATTAATTTGTTCACATTGAAACTCTAACACTATTGTCTGTTGCATGGCATTTGGAACAAGGCAGATCCATAGCAGACCAAACAAGGAAGCTGAATTAGGTTACAGAACTAGTAATTAAGATGGTTCACCTCTAGCACAGTTCTGTGGCCTGATCCCCCAGAGAAAGTTTAGAAAAGGCTCCGGAATACCAAATAAGCTTCACAGATGAACATAATTTTTTTTTTTAAAGCAGTCCCTTTCACCTAGGCACTAGCATGCACTGCTTTGCATGAAAGATCAACATTATTTACTTCTGGTTTGCTTGATGTCATATTGCAAAATGTAATATGGCCGGAGAAAACGGGTATTTAGAAGCCAGTGTTTCATTAAACTGACACTCTAGGTGTTTACATAAGTTGTAGTTCTAGAACTTCTGCTATGGTTCCAATACCTGTGTCTGAAAGGTAACATCAGTATTATTAGGGAAGCAGTTGCTTTGTTATAAATTCCATGTAACATGCTCAAATTCTAGGTCTGTTCTCTTTAGCACTACTTGAAGTTTCTCGTAGTTTGGTCAGCATACACACGTCTCAAGTCATCTGATATATAAGCCAAGGTGGAAATTAAAAGACAAAATTGCCAACTACTTTAGACAGCTGTATCGAGTCCAGGATTATGACAAAGTCTGACCCAGAATTTTAATTTGTAATTTTAGGGTGTATCTCATGCAGTTTGGGGAGCATCAAACTAAGTCTACAGTTGCCAGAAGCCTTGTTACAGTCGAATGTACATTAGCTAGGATGTGTACACGTTTAGTGTTCATGATAAACGCAGTTATGACCTTATTACGCTTTCGGCATTCTTTAAGAAAGCACATTAAGCTTTAATATAGAAATAGTTAGGTTACACTTAACTTGTGCTCAAGTAATAATAAAACAGTTACTCTTTTTTTGATCTCATACATTCTCTCCTCAGGTATGGCCCATCTCCTGTACGCTTGGAGCGACCTTTGGCTACGTGGCTGGCCTTGTGATTTCACCACTCTGGATATACTGGAATAGAAAGCAACTTACATACAAGAACAATTAATTGGAGCAAAGGGAGAAGATATTTCTTTGTGCAGATTCCATAAAGCCTGTGCGGAAATGTGTATGGTCTAAGCCAGGCAGTCCCATTTACAGCACTGGTTTTTATGTAGTTACAACATGGTGTGATTGTAGCTTTTTAAACTATGAAACCCCTGAGAGATTGTACCTTCTAGTTGAAATAAAGTATTTATAATAGATTGTGGCTTCAGATGCTCTTTGCCGCTTCTTGGACCTTTAAGAAACATTCTGAATGAATTTTATAGAATTCTGAGGACAGGATTTTTTTGTTTTCTTTCAAGTTTTAAACTGCTTCATTATTTATAAGAGGTCTGGGTATAGCTGTAGCATTTCAGATGCTTTTTGAGAGAAATGGACAGTTTCCTTGGCCACTGAAGATGTTTCTCACGTAATCAAACAACAGTTTATACATCTTGATCCTATTCTTTTTTTTACTGTGTGTTTCTTTGGAGTTAAAATGGCTATGATAGCCTCATCAAAAACAGTCTTCAATCCCTTCTGGGTTAAAGCCGAACATTCCACATAGCAGCATGCTCCTATCTGGGAGGGAGAAAAAGAAATCATAAACATATAAAATCTTTTTTACACAACTGGTATGACACAACACACCATTATAAGGAAAATGAGAAAATACAGCTATGCAGAAGGAGTGAAATCGTCATCCATCTTCATAAAACCCAGAGACAGCCAGCTAAAAAGTAAGTGTGTATCCTTCCATACTTACTCTATGAAAATTGATGTCATTCATCAGTCACTGGTTACCTGCCCTATGCCAAGCACTGTTTTAGGTGCTGGAGATAATGTCAAAGAACTGAGCAAAAAACCAAAGGCCCTGCTGCGTGATGCTTACATTTCCTTAAATCGTACTGGGGGAGGGGCCCGCCAAGGGAACAGCAGATGGTGGTGTGCACTTCAGAGCACAAGAGCGGGGAGAGGGGGAGTGCACAGGACACAGGCGGGAAGCTTCTCAACAAAGGGGTGTGAGCAGTGGGGGCTACCGAGGGGAAGTTTCCAGGCAGACGGGCCATAGATGGGAAGACACTGATGCGGGAGCACGAGTGGGGTGTTCAGGGAATGGTAAGGAAGCCAGAACGGCAGGAGAGAGGGAGCAGCAGGGAACGGCAAGTGCTGAGGCCCGCTGGTGAGGCAGCCCTGAGGCGGGGGTAAGAACTTTGGCTTCTACCCTAGGAGAGGCTCCATTCATCCATTCACTGGAAATTCACTGACCATTCTTGTTCGCCACATGAGAGGATACAGCACGGAACAAAACGAAGTCTCCCCGACTCTCTAGAAGCTTACATTTTAGAGGCAGAAGACCACGAGCTGCCAAAGGTAGACTGTCAGAAGAAATATGTGGTGTGGAGACAACTGGGGAAGGAAGATAGGGAGTGGGGACAGATCAGGCTCACTGAGAAAGTGACATCTGAGCAGAGACCTGGAAGGAGTGAGAAAATAATATTCTATAGGGAAGAACACTCCAGGCAGAGGGAGGGGCAGAAGTACAAAGCCCCCAAGGTACGAATCTTCGGGCACACAGCAAGGAGGCGAGGTCCTAGACTACAATCAGTGAGGGGTCTATAGGCCTCAGAGTAAGGGCTCTGGCGTCTGGGACTAGCTGGGGAGCCACTGGAAGATTCTGAGCAGAGCAGCGAGCTGATCAAGCTTGTATTTTTAAAGACTCAGTCAGGCTGCTGTGTTGAGAACAGACTGCCATGGGGTCACAGACAGAAGCAGAAAGGTGGGTCAGAGCTGTTCTGGTAATCCAGGCTGGAGATGGGGGAGCCTGACCGGACTGAGAGGAGCGGACGGGGAGGAGCGGGGGGATGCTGGATAGGTTCTGAAGGTAGGACAAGAGGTTTTGCTGCAGGGTTGCCTGCACAGGAGGAGAGCGAGAGCAAAGTCGAGTGTGATTTCAAGGTGTTTGCACTGAGTAACTGGGAGGACGGGCACGGAGGGTAAAATGAGGAATTCTGTTTTGGACATGTTAAGTTTTAGATGCTTAGGCACCCAGATGGACTTGTTGGGGGAACAGAGTTTAGGGAAGCAGTCAGGCTGGTGATAGAAATTTGGGGATCTTCAGTGGCAGACTTTTCAAACCTAGTGAGGGTGGCTACAGAAGAAGAAAGGTTCCAGAAGCTGCGTGCTGAACCTGGGGCATCCAGCACGCAGACACAGGGACTTGAGACATGGAGGAGAGGGCAAGCAAGGTGGCCAGGTGAAAGGATTTTAAGAAGGAACCCACCACCCCAAATGCTGCCAACAGGCCTACAAGTGGGAGCCTAGTGTTTTGCAACCACTTTTTCCCCCCTTAAACTACATAATAAACATAAACATCTCAATAGCTGTGTTAGTATAAATTTTTAATAGATGCAGAGGCTTTTTTTCTGTTGCTAACAATGCAGCAACTTTGTAGCGGTCTCTTTAAGCACATCTGTAATCCTATTTTAAAGATAAATTCCTACAAATGGAATTGCCTGATCAAAAGGCATGACTTTAAGGCTTTTGCATATTATCAAGGTAGCTTTTACTCAATGACCAACAATACAAGAGAGTACCCATTTCTTTGCACCCCTGGAACAGTGGCTATTATAATTAATTTCTCTCTTTTTTTTGCCAATTTTATATGCGGAAACTGAACTTACATTTGACTACTAAGGACTTGGGACATATATTTCCTATATTCAATGGCAATCTGTATTTTTTGGCCAATTTTCCATTGATGTTCTTAGCCCATTTTTCTATTGGGGTATAGATGTCTTTTCTGATTAATTTATATGCAAGGAACTCCTGTATTCTGAGTATATTAACCCATACGTGTTATTTTCAGCCATACGTGTCAAGTTTGTTTTGTGACTTTCAATTGTATCTCTGGCATTTGATGTATCAGACTTTTACGTAGTTAAATCACCAATATTTTTATTTACCAATTTTACCTCTATGACATTTTAGAAATTCCTTTGCTCCCTGAGATTATGAAATTGAACACAAGGAATTTCTAACACTATTTGTTAGCGAAGCTATTTGTCTTTTGTTTTAGGAAAAACTGTCCTCCAAAAAGTTTTCTCGCTTTCTTCTGCCTCCTGATAGTACATTTAAAAAGACCTAATATTAGATTCTGTTTCCACAAAAGTCCTATTAAAGTCACATGTAAAAAAACAGAATCCAATCATGTTAGGGCCAAAGTGAGAGAAAAGTAAGCCTAGCTTCAGCCCAAGGGAGAACAGAAGTTAAAAGTTTTGTACATGTCACAGTGGTATATTTTTTAGAATGCTAATATTTTCTATCTTTCATAAAAGGATTGGAAGAAAATTCAACACATTTCTTTTCAAACCTAGCTATCATTTTTTGGTTTTAACTGCAGATTGAAACCCATAAGCCATTCCACCACCTACTCCGTGCTTTGGCACAGGAGAAACGTTTAAGAGATTTAAAAGGGCCTTTTCTAATGCCTCTTTCTACGGGTAACTTACAAGGAAGATATTATTGGCGGTGTCGCGCAGGTGTGAGTGTCTGGGCTCTGCGGTCAGGCCTTCCCTGCAACCCAGCTCTGCCGTCTATCACCTACGGGACCTGACACATTAACCTGACATCGCCAAGGCCCCGTTTGTCAAGTCAGACGCACCCGAGTAGGTGCGAGGATTAAATGAGAGAATGCATGTACAGCACTCAGCACAGTGCCTGGCATACAGTAAGCGCACAGAAAATGTTAGCTTCTATCATCACCCAAGCTGCTTTTACACTTATTTTTACGTTCTGTAAAGGTTCCGTTACCTCTTTTGCTAGTTTCTGTCCTTGTTCCACACAAATGGGTTTTTCTTTCATATCATTCAGTCTTGCTAAAGTTTTGGGGTCATCTCGGAGATCGATCTAATCAAGAAAGGTCAAGAATGTCCCGCAATGTTACAAGTCTTGAAAGATAAATCAAAGCACGTAGCCCCATTTAATCCCACATACCAAAGAAACGATTAAACAGATGAACTTCACTTTAAAAAACCAACTGGTGTGATTGCTTTCCTTTGGCACTACTTTTCCCAAATTCTTACTTTTCATAATAAATAAAATGTACTATAACTTGCAATTGAGATTAAACATGCATATCATTTGCTAAACCTTAGGACGATCTGTCGGAAAGCGACGCCACGAGATGGGCCAAAGAGACTTCGTAAATGGGTAAAATCAAAGCAGACGTACCTGAGTTCCTATTAACAAAAAGGGTACATTTGGTGCGTATTCCTTCAGTTCCGGTACCCACTCCTCTTTCACATTTTGAAATGAGGCTGGATTTACCACAGAGAAGCATATAAGGAAGACATCAGTCATTGGATAAGATAAAGGCCTCAGACGATCATAATCTTCCTAAGGAAGAGAGAAAAACCTCGTTAGTCCCATCTCTTCCGTTGACAAATAACAGGTGTGTGAGGGTTACAGGGTCGAAAAAGCAAAGTCAGGAAGATTCCACAAGCAGAAGGCGCGGCCCTCTACAGGAAACGAGATCATTCCATTTGTGCCCCTTATTCTTCCTTCTGAGGTTACCGGCGGGAGAATATGACCGTATCATTCACAGCCACAAGGAAACTTGGAGGAAATACATCGTGATTACTAAAGCTGCCCTAGAAACATTTTGAACTGAGACATTTGCACAACGAATTGATTAAAGCTGGCAGCTGACTCCTAGTTTGTAATGACTGACAGATGCTGACTGTGTGCTGCGCGCCGGGTCGTGAGCCAGACCCCTGCATTCCTTAGCTTGTCCGCGGAACAGCCACATGACGTGAGTACCATTATCCCTGTTTTCCGCTCGAGGAAAAGGAGGCACAGAAGTTAAATAGCCTGTGGGCTGTACCACCAGGGGAAAGGGGACGGGATCCGAACCCTGACAGTTTTACTCCAGAACCTACCCCTTAACCGCTATACGTTTCACGGAGACCTTAAATCGCTGCTTTCCCTGTCGATACTGTTTTCTTAATTACGCATGCGTGCAAGTTTAAAGATAGAAACAGAAAGAGTAAATGCACAAAAATACCCCTCTCCACTTCAGTTTCCACTTCCTTCCCCCAAAGGTAGGTCTTTTCAGGTGTACCTTTCCAGTGCTTTTTCTCTGCATGTATAAACCTACAACTGTACAGAGGCAAACACCTGTACACGGAAGAGATCAAGCGATCCGTGTTGTTCTGCATCCCGCAGTATCTCCTGGAGCGCTTTCCAAACGAGAACACGTTAGACTACTATCTAATTTTATTTTTTTTAAAGGTTTATTTATTCCTTTTAGAGAGGGAGAGACAGTGGGGGGAGGGGCAAAGGGAGACAGACAGAAGCAGACTCCCCCCTGAGCACAGAGCCCGACACGGGGTTCGATCTCACAACCCTGAGATCACGACCTGAGCTGAAACCAAGAGTCAGACGCTTCACCGACTGAGCCACCCAGGCGCCCCTCGATTACCATATAATTTTAAACTGCTGCTTTGAATTCCACAGAAGGGCTGTCCTATCAGTGGCTGTTTCAGGATCTCTCCATCACAAAAGGCAAAAGATTCTATTTTGCTTAGACTACTTTCTATGACACCAATATTCTGCTTATTTCCATTCTGGTGAGTGAACAGTCAGGGCTCCATTTTTGTCGCGGTTGGATTCTCCTCTGGTTTCAGAGAAGCTTTATTCTTCACCTTGGCCACCACCCCTTCACGGCTAAAACCGCATGAATGCAGAACTGAAGGGGTATTAAAGACACCTTCCGCTCACTGCTCAGCCGTAGCATTTCTCTCGAGGGACAATTTTCCTTTCATATCATCTTCCGACATTTTTCCTTTTCTTTAAAAAAAGATTTTATTTATTTAAGAGGGAGAGAGAGAGCACGAGCAAGCTGCGCAGCAGAGGGAGAGGGAGAAGCAGACTCCCCGCTGAGCAGGGAGCACCACATGGGGCTCGATCCCAGGACCCTGAGATCATGACCTGAGCCGCAGGCAGACGTTTAACCACTTAACCGACTGAGCCACCCAGGTGCCCCCTGACATTTTTCTTAAGAGAATGTTCAACCCAAGTGTATTCAAGTCTCAAACTCTTGACTTGGGAGTTAACCCTTCTGTTTTCCTGTGATGCTTCCAAAAAGCAAACTCCAGTCTGGATTCTCAGGTGCTGGCAATATTACAGGACAAGAGGGGAAATGCTGTCCCCAGTTTTCTTTACCCTTTATTTTTAAAACAGGGGCCCTCTAACTGGTTTTGAAGAAAGCAGTGCTCTGGCGTTCATGAATGGTGTTCATGAATGAAGAAATCAGGTCGCGTGGGTGTGGAACACATTGTACCCCAGCCAGTGACTTTACGAGGGCTACTATGAAAAAAAATATAACACATTTTTACAATTTCGTTTGAGTGTTCCGCAGTAGGATGGGTGCAGGAAATAAATAAACTTTCTACTCGGCTGCCTATTTCCAACCGCATGGCCACGAGGGGAAGCACGGGCAGCGGCGATCTGCGCGTTCTACCGGCAACCCTAGGCTCCCGAGCACACGTGTGCTCCGCGTGGCCAGGCAGTGAATGGGTGGGTGCTCTGGTTAGAAATCTCTCCTCTTCCATATTTAGATAGCCCATTTTCAGAGGATGAGAAACGAGGATACTATCTCATAGGATCCTGAGGAATAATGAAATCATGCAACAAAGGCACTCGGCTTCGTGCCAGGCACATGCAAAGAATTCTCCCGGCGCTTTAACATAAATCCTTCATCCCAGGGGAAACCGATTCTCCTTTTCCTCTGCAAATCCACGCACGGTCCCCTCTGTCTCACACCAGGGCTGGCTTCGCAGCTCTCTCGCGCCGCAGAGAAGAAACTCTTTTGTAAGAAATAACATTTTCTCCACTGGCACCAAAATACACAAATCGAACTGAGGTCTCTTGAGGACAGTATAATTTTCAGATCAATGAAAGAGAATGCTATATTACCACGGTGCTAATTAGTCACTTTGGAACTCAAGAGCCTGAAGACTATTTAAAATGTAACCAAAAAACAGAGAGAGAGAAAGAAAATCAAATTAAATTTTTTAATGAAAATTTTACTTTTCAAGCAAATTACCTCATTGGGGAAATGGAATGTGCACTCTTTCTCTAGAAAGGGATTACAAGAAATGAAGAGTAAATGAATGCAAAGTCCTCTAGAAATGCTTAATAACAGTAACACAAATATTCCATTCCATAGAACGTAAGCCTGTTGTACAGATCCCTTTCATAACCATAACTAATATAGACTTTCCCCAAAGAGAGACATGTGGGCACATAAGAAGGAAATAAGACTAATCATTTCTAGACACTTGTTAAATTGCAGATTTTGTCGGAGTAATTACACTGTGATGGCCTGAGGTTATAAAAAAAACCCGAAAAAAGACAAGTATGTTTATAACTCCTTGGAAGGCTGTGTTACTTCTTATGTCGGAACTATTAAAAATGAACGTCTGCCTCTTATCTGTGGCTAAATAACTGGCAGGTATTGTAAGAAGGAGACCTTTCTGCCTCTATTCAGCCTGAGTAATTAGAAGTCCAATAATAGATAGCAAATTAAAAAAAGGCAATTATCCCCTGAGCATGCTGCACCCTGTACCACGGTGTGCCACTGTTTATGCCCACCGCACAGGACCCTGGGTGAACTTCACGTGCAGTGAAGATCTGCATTTGGGGGAGACACAGGCCGAAGCGAACAGCGCCTTTCATCTCCAGCTTTACACCTGACATTTGGTGACACAAAGGGAGGTGAATGTGGAGCAACAGCCCTTGCTTTTAAGTAGCCACTTAACCGAAGTCAGAACGCCTCCGAGCCGCTTCTAGCATCCTCCTAAATGACCTAATCCATTATGTTTTAGTTCAAATGTTTTAAAAAGGTAGATATTTAAATATTTCTGCATGGTCAGTGGAAACTTCTCAGGAGTAGAGAAAAGTGTATTAAAGACAACTGTCTTAACATCAAAACCATGAAATCTATGGTAAGCTGGGTCAACACGATTGTTGGCCGGCTTAGTAACAACTTTAACTTCTTTACCCAACTGGCGAAGTACCAGAGCTACCAATTATTTTTAAAGATTTGTCAGAGAGAGAGAGAGAGAGAGCACAAGCAGGGGAGTGGCAGACAGGGAGAAGCAGGCTCCTCGCTGAGCAAGGAGCCCGATGCAGGACTCGATCCCAGGACCCTGGCATCATGACCTGAGCTGAAGGCAGAGGCTTAACCTGAAGACTGAGCCACCCAGGTGCCCCAGAGCTACCAATTTTTCAAAACTGTGTTCTGAGAGCTTCTCCATTCTTGTTAAGAGTCTTTGATCTGTGATGACGGCAACTTTAACCCCTGGAAACCATCACACTCTTACAACCTGGCCAGAGTCCGCCAACAAGAAGGGCCTGAAGAAACGGGCCCCGACAGGAAACCGGGAACTGCAGCAAACGCCCATCGGTCGGGAGACCCCTCTTCACAGACAGCTCGGGCACCTGTGCCTGTGACCGCCCCTACTTCCGCACCACCTCGGACCCCTTCCTGTGGACCTGGGAGCTCCCTCCTCCTTTTGTGAATTCTGTGTAAAATCCATGTTTTTAGCAAGTGTGTGCCTATTTAAAATACCTCCCCAAAACATACAGCTGAAGCAAAACCACCCACAGTGGATGGGGTGGGCCCGGCCGTGCTCATTAGCTGGCAGGCTACCACACGCTGATCCCTTCACTCAATCAGCCAAGATGCACGGAGCCCAGAGCGCATGGGAGATGTTCCAAGGACACCCACGCAGAAAGGAAATGACGGTCCCCTCTGGAGCTTGGAGCTCTGTTGGGAATTCAGGATGTATACATAGAAAACAATAGTCATAGGGCGCCCGGCGGGCTCAGTCAGTGGAGCATGCGACACTTGATCTCAGGGTTGTGAGTTCGAGCCCCACGTTGGGGGTAGAGATTACTTAAAAATAAAATCTTAGAAAAAAAAAGATAGTCATATACGATTAAGAAAGAAACGTATAAACTAGAGCAGATGGAATATGTAAATGCTTCAACCAAGAAACATTAATAAGCACCTACTGTGTGCCCAGAATGGTGCTCAGTGCAATCATCAGGGCAATGAAGACAAGATTCAGATCATATCTGATTTGTAAAACACCCTATTGCATGTGCAAAGCTCTCTCATAGCTGTATGTCAAAAAAAAGGCAACAAGCTCCCATGGGCAGTGGTGTGCACGACGGGCCTGTGGGCCTCACCGGGGCTCTGTGGACCTCAAGGCCACAGCCTAGAAGACGACACCGGGGTGCCACACGCAGAAGTCCAGCACCAAAGAGTAAGAATCTGATAGGTGGAGAGAGACACAAACATTTTTTTTTTTTTAAGATTTTATTTATTTATTTAACACAGATAGAGACAGCCAGCGAGAGAGGGAACACAAGCAGGGGGAGTGGGAGAGGAAGAAGCAGGCTCCCAGCGGAAAAGCCCGACGTGGGGCTCAATCCCAGAACGCCGGGATCACGCCCTGAGCCGAAGGCAGACGCTTAACCGCTGTGCCACCCAGGCGCCCCGACACAAACATTTCTAACAGTCTCTGCTCAGAGGGGGTTCACGGTAAGGGAGACAAACGTGGGCGGACACTTCATCCCAAGTCAGAACGGGGTAAATACTAAGAGTTACGGAAACGAGGCGATGCTAAGACAAGACTCAGGAGAGGCAGCTTCGAGTCGTGCCTTACCGAATGCAAAGGACTGGCACAGACACGACCCGCCAGCCACGTGGCTTTGGTCAACTCACTTCTCTCTTAGAGGCTTAGTGTCTCTGTGCACACACTGGGAGAATGTCAGGGACAAATGCTCTGAAGGCTCTCAAGGGCTCTAAGAATGGATTACACCGCCAAAGCATCCGGGATGTTAGTTCGATTTAGGAAACAGTCATTTATCAACACCTACAAGAGTCTTCCTCTGTCACAACCTATCGTGAGAAAAAGTGGGACCACAGCAAAATAATTCTTTAACAGACAAGCCCCAGGTGTCCGAAGTCTAGAACAGCTTCTGACTCCTTTAGGAGATAGATGAAACGTTAAGACGACCAAGTAAGAATGGCCCTTGCGACTGGTGGCTTGTGGAACGGGAAGGGGCCACTCTGTCACTTCCAAAGTGCACAGTAGCAATCTCTAGCCGAACATCTGTTTCTAGTAAGAAGCCCAAAATAGGTATCAGGCATGGCTCTGGGAACGCTCCACCCCGCAAAGGGCGCCCTCCCGAAGCCAAGAGGCCACGGGCACGGCAGCTAGCTGCTGAAGATGAAAAGTGTTTTGTCAAAAATCCAACTTACAACCACTTCTGCGGTAATTCTCCATAATACTAGTCTGTGAAGCCCCGTCTCCTTTGTGTAGTTTTTGGGTCACCTTTTGAGTTCCTTTTGCATTTAACTCTATGAAATGAAAACACCACTTTTTCAGTCCCCCCCAACCCTGCCCCTTAAAAATAACTCTGTTTTTCAAGGAAGCTGGGTTGGGTCCCTTTGGGGAGCGTTTTGTTAAATTGGTTCAACAAGCATCGCTGATGAGGTTACTGGATTTGCCCACCCTCTCCTGAAACTAAAGAGCACTGGGGGAGGAGAAAGAATTTTGTTAAAGGGCTATAAATTCCCGAGAGGTCAATGTTTTCAAAAGGTCTCCAAGTATTTGGCTTTAATAGTAGTAGTATTTTTTGATCTTTAGTTCGGTCGTGAAGTGGTATTTACAGATCACTGGCCTGAGAAGCTGTTAGTAAAAAATCCTTGAAGTTGAGGGGTTGGCTTCTAACTTTTGACACCTGTCATCTTCGTGTATTTTGGTTCATAATAAGTCAGTCTTCCAATTAATTTCACGATTATTTGAGAGCTAGTGAACCGGATCTCTGTTCTGTGTTCCATCCCTATCTCCCTTTTGACCGCCTGACTGATCCTAAGTCCTGTTCAGATGGGCTGGAGAAAGAGGAGAGAAAATGAGGCGTGGGGTAGCGGGAAGACAGCGCTCTGTCTGACCGCGTCCTTGCGAACCAACACTTCCTCCCCTCCCGAGGGAGAGGCCTGCACTGGATGGCCACATCCCACGGTTCAGGATACTCAGCCCAACGCTTCTCGCCCTTGGGGGCAGCCCCAGTCACAGATGTAATGTGGGAGGAGGTTTCCACTGCTGGCTAAAAATCGAGCTTCAGGATTCTGTTTTATCTGCACTGACCCCACGAGGCAGAGGATCAAGACTTAGCTAAATATGGCCCTTCGGCGAGCTTCATTTCCCCATCTGTGACGGGAGAATAAATATAGCCTACACATGGGAAGATAAATGAGCGAGCCGGTCAAGTGTTTTGAGCTCTTCAGCACACACGCCTGGCTTTCCAAAAAAAGACACCCCACAACTTCAGAGCGGGTGCGATTTCTTTTGTGCAGTGAGATGACTTCCCTTGTTGTAAAGGATTTAGAGCCGAAATTCTACATTGTCTGCAGCTATGATTACACGTCTCTTTCCCGGAGACGGAGGTCGGCTGGCCTCAGGCGTGCAGAAAGAAGGTAAAGGTCGGGGCACACTTCCATGCAGGATACTCCTTTTCGGGTTTCCTCCGCCCAAATTGCATGGAGGTGGGATACTTGCTCATTCATTTGCCCCACCAAGTATCCAGCGGCGAGGCGCTGGGCACTGGGTAGCCTACGGCGAAAAACAGACACGGACTCGGGCCTCATGAGCTCGCAGGATAACGGAGGGAAGGCAGGTGCCTCTCAGCTCGGGCACTACTGCTCCACGTCGGGTCGGGGGAGCTTTTGATGTGGGGGTGTTGCTATTGTCAACATGAATGGGGGACCTCGACAGGCCTTTAGGGATAGGAGCCAGCGTGCTCTATAACCTGTGTAATGAAAAAGGGTCCCAGGTCCCGCAGGACTGGCGAGTGTGCTGCCAGGCGTTGATGAACGTGAAAGACCCTTTCAGAATTACCCGAATCTAGGGCCTAACTCTGTTGTAGATAAAAGCACAAAGTATTTGTTGCACGGTTTTCATGAATTTTCTAGGAAGGTGATTTCAGTGCAAACTGTAGAAGAAAGGAAGACTTGTACTATATTTTGTTCAAAACATTATAGGAGTTGCTGACCATTGTAGAAAACGGCACACCGCTGGCAATATCACTCTTCGCGTGCAACCGCCAGTAAACCGCAATTACGCTCGTCAACCTGGATAGCGGGGCGGTCACGGTCATTCCCCTGTAGGTGTCGGCCTCTGACTACTTATTGTGATCTGTGGAGCACTTAGCCCTGGGAACTTACGAATTTAATACCGAAATAAATAGTTTTATTGTGAATCGCTTTCCTTTTTATTCTCCTTCATAGCGTAAGATGTTACACTGATTTCAAATGGTGTGTACAGAACACGCCGTCTGTAGATTTCATTTGAGGATGAGGAACGGAGACGCGTTTGTTATAAAAAGGGGAGACGGGTCTGATTCAGTTGAGGCACTGAGCCAGGCATTTAACAAAATGAGACCCAACTGACGAGAAATGCAAATTGGGATAGTTGTTCTGAGGCACAAGAGCCAGGTACTAGGAGAGAGAACAACCAGGGAGGCCAGATTCAGGCTGGGGGGAGGGGGTCAGGAAAGACCGCTTGGAGGGAGACACATCGAACCTGAGATCTGGTGGCGAGGGGGGGCAGTTTAAGGAGCCAGATTCAGGACAGTAATGTGCAAAAGGCCTGAGGCAGAAACACCCTGACAGACAACTGAGGTCCTGGGAAAAGGCCAGAGTGACAGACAAGACAGAGTTGGAGAGGGAGCCATCCTGGCTCATCAGAGCTACTGCAATGGAAAGTTATGGAAAGATTCAGGGAGGAAAAAAGTCATGTAATTTGATTTCTTAAAAAGGCAACTCAGGTTGCTTTGTGGAGAATGAATTAGAGGTGGACAGGAGAGCTGGAGAAAGGCCATTACAGCAATTCGGGTGAGAGAAGATGGTAGCGTGGACCAAGCGGTAGTGGCCAACAGCTAGAGAAATGGGGGATTCTAGATCTACCCTGGAAGTGGACTCAGGCTTGGGCGAAGGGCTGGATGTGGGGCTGAAGGTCAGGGAGGTCTCTGGAAGAATCCAGGGTTCAGCCTGTGCTGCCAGATGGATGGATAATGTCTTGGACAGGGACAACGAAGCCTGTGGGTGGAGAAGCGCACGAGGGAGAAAACTCAAGAGGCCAGTGTTGGACGTGTTAAGCTTGCGATGTCAAGTACCCGGTCAGAAAAGTGTATGTGGAGGGGCTCTCTGGCCTCCTGAGCGCCAGACCCAGCTCTAGATGCTTCCATTTGGCTGATTTAGAAGCATCCCAAATTTGACATTCTGCACTACAATCATTTCTTCTCCCTCAAATGTGCAACTCCTGTGTCCGCCATATCGGTAAAAGATATCAGCACCCCGCCAGGCCTGAGCCAGACCCCAAGATGTCCCTGATACCCAGCCAGACAGCCCCTTGCCCAGCCCCTCACTGTCCTTCCCTCCCAGACTTCTTTACCCGGGCGGCTTCTACTCAACTTCCAGGCTTTGGTCTCAAAATCTCTGCATCCAACAAACCTTCTCTGAACCCGAAATTCTGATGAAGCCCCCACCGCCCCTGGCTTCCTCGGTAGCCGGGGCCCCTCCCGCCATCTCCTATCTCACGCTGTGCTGGAACTGGACTGCCTCTCTTCTTATCTCTAGCCTCCACAGATCCCTTGAGGGCAGGGGACAGTTCGAAGGCTGGCTTACAGTAGCTGCTTATCAAATCCTCGCCGAATGAACGAGGGCGGTGAGTGGGAAGGTGGGAAGGTGAAGATCGCCGCTTGCACTGGGCTGGCCACAAAGCTGGGGAAGGGGGATCACGGGTCCGATTTCTCCCGCGACGGGCTAATTGCTCACATTGCCGTCACCGCCTTCGCCCAAGAATCAAACCACCTCCCGCGATCAGGGTGATTTTCCTGCGATGCACCGAGGGGTCCAACCACTTGCACGAACCACGGGGGCTCTGAAGTAGTCGAGCCAGACTGAGGCACTTTCAGCATGTTTAGCTCCTGCTACTGCTCTCCACCGCCTTTCCTTCGTCGTCTGGACATTTGTGTCACCCGGGTAAGGGGGAGAGTGTTGACTGTCTACCCAGCAACCTCCTACTTGCTCCCTTCCGAAACTGATTTCGTTCAGGCCCATCTCTCCTCCACCCCTGACGTGCGCCTCCAGGGACTCTGAGTCTGTACTTAGCTAAAAGAATTCCCGGTTAGACTAAGCCAGTCATGGAGTTTCATTCGCCACTGTCTGCTCAAACCCATTGGTTCCTGGGTGGGCACGTGACCTAGGCTGTCCATTCAGAATGAAGTAGCCCCTGGATTTTCCGAGGGGCTCATTCCCCGCCCCCAGGGTCATAGTCATTGGTGCTTGGATGGGTGCGGGACCTAAGAAGTCCGATGAGAATGGAGTATTCTCTAGATTATCCAAGGTAGCTACCCCCTCCTCCGTCTTCTCCTGCTGCTCCTCTTCTCTTTCCTTCCCTCCTCCCATCCACCCCCATCAGTATATAAGGATTTGCCACCCACTGGCCCCATCTCTGCATCTCCCGGAGACTGTGTGCGGATTCCCCTCTGCATCAGCCAGTGCTGTGGCCCCGGAATCACAGGGGAGTAGCGCTACCCCAGCCCTAGCCACACAGAGGGAGGCATGTGTGAGTACCAGGACGGGCACTGCGGGGGGGGGGG